>NW_011495026.1:2326808-2330216 GCF_000754665.1 Bison bison bison | reverse complement strand
TATGAAACGAGATGCCAGTCCAGGTTCAATGCACGATACTGGATGCTTGGGGCTAGTGCACTGGGACAACCCAGAGGGATGGTATGGGGAGGGAGGAGGGTTCAGGATGGGGAGTACATGTATATCTGTGATGGATTCATTTTGATATTTGGCAAAACTAATACAATTATGTAAAGTTTAAAAATAAAATAAAATTAAAAAAAAAAAGGATCATTTGTCCTTTTTCACTTTAAGGACATCTTATTATCCTTCGAGATCTTATTACTTCTATATTATTCCCTTTTTAAATATTTTTCCAATTAATTTACTGGTTCATCATATTCTCGACTCATGAACTTAATGTTTTTCAGCTACTCACAAGAATGGTTACTTCCCAGGTCTATCAATATTTAACATCACTTTATGTTCATGGCCTCAAACTTTGAAATCCCTTTCTCTGCTCACAGCCTTTTATCTGCCCCTGCACTCAATCAGTCCCTTACTTCAACTGAACACATGTTTTGCCCTTAGGTTCAACTCTTGCCTTCACTGTTCATCTCAGTGCAGGATCTCCCACTGGTCATCTATCTTCTAAACTACATCCAAGTGTTTTTACTTCCAAACTCACAGGCATCTTAAAATTCTACCAAATTGTCTGCTTTTGATTGTAAGTTCCACCATTTGCTGTTCTGTTACCTTAGGCAGGTTGAGGCTTCCTAGGTAGGGCTAGTGGTAAAGAACCAGCCCACCAACGCAGGAGACTTAAGAGACATGGGTTCATTCTCTGGGTTGGGAAGATCCCCTGCAGAAAGGCATGGCAACCCACTCCAGTCTTCTTGCCTGGAGAATCCCAAGGACAGAGGAGCCTGGCGGGCTACAGTAGATAGGGTCACAAAGTGTTGGACACAACTGAAACGTCTTAGATGCACATACCTTAGTCAGGCTAGTTAACTTTTCAGTCCTCCAGTTCAGGTGAGAATTATAAAATACCTCTTTCCTCAGCTAGCTGTGAGGAGTAAATGAGATTATACCCATTGGGGTGTAACAGTGACTGGACCATACTGCTCAATACATATTGATATTATTCTACTCCTTAATTCTTCTCTTGACAAGTTGCTATTGCTATTGCTAAGTCACTTCAGTCATGTCCGACTCTGTGTGACCCCATAGACAGCAGCCCACCAGGCTTCCCCGTCCCTGGGATTCTCCAGGCAAGAACACTGGAGTGGTTGCCATTTTCTTCTCCAATGCATGAAAGTGAAAAGTGAACGTGAAGTCGCTCAGTCGTGTCCGACCCTCAGCGACCCCATGGACTGCAGCCTACCAGGCTCCTCCATTCATGGGATTATCCAGGCAAGAGTACTGGAGTGGGGTGCCATTGCCTTCTCCTCTTGACAAGTTACAAACTTGGAAAAAGTCTACTACCCATTTCTTATTACTTATGAATCACTGGGTACCGTAGAGTGTGACCTTGTATTTTAGCTCAACTACAAGTTATTGTTAAAATGTTATATAATATTATGTATTTTTACATAGAGTAATTATGCTTCATTTGGCAATAAAGAGTTCATGGTCTGAGCCACCTTCAGCTCCTGGTCTTGTTTTTGCTGACTGTATAGAGCTTCTCCATCTTTGGCTGCAAAGAATATAATCAATCTGATTTCGGTGTTGACCATCTGGTGATGTCCATGTATAGAGTCTTCTCTTGTGTTGTTGGAAGAGGGTGTTTGTTATGACCAGTGCATTTTCTTGGCAAAACTCTATTAGTCTTTGCCTTGCTTCGTTCCATATTCCAAGGCCAAATTTGCCTGTTACTCCAGGTGTTTCTTGACTTCCTACTTTTGCATGACTGTGCTGACTGTGGCTCAGACCATGAACTCTTATTGCCAAATTCAGACTTAAATTGAAGAAAGTAGGGAAAAAGTAGGGAAAACCACTAAACCATTCAGGTATGACCTAAATCAAATCCCTTATGATTATACAGTGGAAGTGAGAAATAGATTTAAGGGCCTAGATCTGATAGATAGAGTGCCTGATGAACTATGGAATGAGGTTCGTGACATTGTACAGGAGACAGGGATCAAGACCATCCCCATGGAAAAGAAAGGCAAAAAAGCAAAATGGCTGTCTGGGGAGGCCTTACAAATAGCTGTGAAAAGAAGAGAAGTGAAAAGCAAAGGAGAAAAGAAAAGATATAAGCATCTGAATGCAGAGTTCCAAAGACTAGCAAGAAGAGATAAGAAAACCCTCCTCAGCGATCAATGCAAAGAAATAGAGGAAAACAACAGAATGGGAAAGACTAGGGATCTCTTCAAGAAAATTAGAGATACCAAAGGAACATTTCATGCAAAGATGGGCTCGATAAAGGACAAAAATGGTATGAACCTAACAGAAGCAGAAGATATTAAGAAGAGGTGGCAAGAATACACAACTGTACAAAAAAGATCTTCACGACCCAGATAATCACGATGGTGTGATCACTGACCTAGAGCCAGACATCCTGGGATGTGAAGTCAAGTGGGCCTTAGAAAGCATCACTACAAACAAAGCTAGTGGAGGTGTTAGAATTCCAGTTGAGCTATTCCAAATCCTGAAAGATGATGCTGTGAAAGTGCTGCACTCAATATGCCAGCAAATTTGGAAAACTCAGCAGTGGCCACAGGACTGGAAAATGTCAGTATTCATTCTAATACCAAAGAAAGGCAATGCAAAGAATGCTCAAACTACTGCACAACTGCACTCATCTCACACGCTAGTAAAGTTATGCTCAAAATTCTCCATGCCAGGCTTCAGCAGTATGTGAACCATGAACTTCCTGATGTTCAAGCTGGTTTTAGAAAAGGCAGAGGAACCAGAGATCAAATTGCCAACATCCGCTGGACCACAGAAAAAGCAAGAGAGTTCCAGAAAAACATCTAGTTCTGCTTTATTGACTATGCCAAAGCCTTTGACTATGTGTACCACAATAAACTGTGGAAAATTCTGAAAGAGATGGGAATACCAGACCACCTGATCTGCCTCTTGAGAAATTTGTATGCAGGTCAGGAAGCAACAGTTAGAACTGGACATGGAACAACCGACTGGTTCCAAATAGGAAAAGGAGTTCATCAAGGCTGTATATTGTCACCTTGTTGGTGTATATTGTCACCCATAGTGTATATTGTCACCATGAAGAGTACATCATGAGAAACACTGGACTGGAAGAAACACAAGCTGGAATCAAGATTGCTGGGAGAAATATCAATAACCTCAGATATGCAGATGACACCACCCTTATGGCAGGAAGTGAAGAGGAACTAAAAAGCCTCTTGATGAAGGTGAAAGTGGAGAGTGAAAAAGTTGGCTTAAAGCTCAACATTCAGAAAACCAAGATCATGGCATCTGGTCCCACCACTTCATGGGAAATAGATGGGGTAACAGTGGAAACAG
>NW_011495026.1:2313572-2326316 GCF_000754665.1 Bison bison bison | reverse complement strand
AACTCCGGGAGTTGGTGATGGACAGGGTGGCCTGGCGTGCTGCGATTCATGGGGTCGCAAAGAGTCGGATACGACTGAGCGACTGATCTGATCTGATCTGAATTATGGTTCATAATGTTTATCATCCAAAACTGGGACTAGGGCAGAAAAGGAGGTACAATAAGCATGACACTGGTTCTGTCTTGGACACAGTGCTATCCTATTGTTACTTGAGCAAAACTGGATGAAAAATACTCTCCATAGTTTGTTTTTTGTAACTTCTATTAGCTAATATTGTATGCTCTGCTCAGTAGCTCTGTCGTGTCCAACTCTTTGTGACCCCCATGGTCTGTAGCCCGCCAGGTTTCTCATCCACAGAATTTTCCAGGGAAGAATACTGGAGTGGCTTGCCATTTCCTACTGCAGGGGATCACCCCAACCCGTGGGTCAAATCCATGTGTCCTGTGTCTCCTAATTAAACTAGGTACTATGGCCCCAAAATATAAGAGCCTCTGACAGGTTATTGAGGTTTATATGCAATCCTGGGCTAAGAAGAAGAGAGTAGGACTTTGGGACATTGTAAGGAAGGAAGACAGTTCACAGGGAGATGGGGACAGCAAAATGTTTGGTAAATAAATAATTATCATGTCATGCAGAGACCATGGGACACCAAGAGAAAGGTGGACAAACAGGCCTTGCCAGGTTCACTCCAGTTCACTACTACACTTCGCTCATATTTTTCACAGTTATCTCTGATAATAGCTCTTTTCCTGCCTCAGGCCCTCTATATAAATCTTTTAGGCACTTAAGAGAGAGATAAAAAAAAAAACTTCCTGGGTTTGCTCTTTCTTCAGTCCAAAATAATCCTTATGTCAAAAGAGACATATTTTGGGGTGGTAAATTGCTCCGCTACACTGTCTTTTCCTTCCTTTTATTTATTTATTTATTTTTTATTTATTTATTTTTTTAATTTTATTTTATTTTTAAACTTTACAATATTGTATTAAGTGGATGCTGGTGATAGGGCTGTTCAGGCTGAACAAACAGGTAGTTGCAGTGCAAGTGAAACAGTTCACAATGATCATGTAAGTGGTCAAGTCGCCAAGGAGAGTTTGTTAGTGTGATCTTACCACACTGCCCTGTGGAATGTTCTTTTCTAACATCACCTTCACAGAGCTCTAGTTTATAATATGTGCTGTGTACCTATCCACTTTACCTCCATGATGTTTGGGTTATAAAGACCATCACTGGTTTCAGAATGTGGGCTGTCATTCTACAAACACCATATTCATAACCATTTTGTCTGACCACTTAGTAGCATCTGATTTATATCTTTAAACTTCCCACTTCTCTGGCCATTTTTCCTTGACTTGCAAACATGCTCAAGATTTCTCTATCTTGAAAAGATATTCAAATTGCTCTTCTTTATTTTTCTATACTCTAGTGTTGTACTTTGGGAGAGTACCGCTTGTTCATTGTCTCCACTACTTCACTTTTCTCTCACTCTTCAACAATTTACTAACTGGGTGCAGATCTCACTATCTTAGTCCAGTTCAGAATCCCCAGTTTTCATCCTACTCAGCATTTACTGAACAGTTATGGTGGTTGTTTGGCTCATTACCTCCCTGAGAAAGAAAGACTCTTCTCATCTCATCCTTGGATTATGTAAATTTGAATTTGCCTTTCTCCTCTAATCTACACTCTCCTACCTCATTTTACTGACTCTGTGTTACAGCAGGCAAGTAGCTAGATATGAGCGGAGAAGGGGGGCATGGACCAAGTGGCAAGAAACCACACATCTTGTAAATAGCAGGGGTCCTTGGGCAGACAGACAAAAGCAGGAACCTCCAGACTGACAAGAACTCACACATTTTGGGGTGGTGAATATCCTAGAGGCAGACAAAGAAAGGTGGGAAAAGATGGGGCTCTCTGGCATCTGACTGTCAACTTTTGCTCATTATACTCTTATTACAATAAAATTAGCCTTGCAGAAAAGAAGTTCCCATCATGTACTGACTCCTTGACACTTCCAAATAAGACTAAATATGGATAAAGAAGATTAAAAATGAGGCAAGAAAGCCTTCTTCAATGAACAATGCTTAATAATACAAGAAAACAACAAAAGGAGAGAGACTAGAGATCTCTTCAGGAAAACTGAAAACAGCAAGGGATCATTCCGTCCAAAGATGGGCACAATAAAGGGTAAAAGTGGTAGAGACCTAGTAGACACTGAAGAGATCAATAAGAGATGGAAAGAATACACAGAAGAACTGTATAAAAAAAGATCTTAATGAGCTGATTTACTGCATTGGTGTGGTAAGTCACCCAGAGTCAGACATTCTGGAATATGAAGTCAAGTGGGCCTTAAGCACTGCAGTTAATAAAGCTAGTGGATGTGATGAAATTCCAGCAGAACTATTCAAATCCCTAAAGGATAATGACATCAAGGTTTTGCACTAAGTACGTCAGCAAATCTGGAAGATCCAGCAGTGGCCACAGTGGATGAGGAAAAGGTCAATCCTCATCCCAGTTCCCAAGAAGAGTAGTCCTAAAGAACGTGCTAACCATCAGACATTTGCATTCATCTCCCATGCTAGTAAGGTCATGCTTAAAATCTTGAATTCTAGGCTTCATCATTATGCCAAACAAGAACTTCCAAATGTTCAAGTCAGATTTAGAAAAGGAAGAGGAACTAAAGATCAAATTGTCAATATTTGCTGGATTATAGAGAAAGCAAGGGGATTTTAGAAAAACATTTATCTGTATCATTGACTATACTAAAGCCTTTGACTGTGGATCATGACAAACTGTGGAAAGCTCTTAGAGAGATGGGAATACCAGATAATTTTACCTGTGTCTTGAGAAACCTGTATGCGGGTCAAGAAGTAACAGTTAGAACCCTGTATGAAACAACTGATTGTTTCATGATCGAGAAAGGAGTGCAACAGGGCTGTCTGCTGTCACCCTGTTTGTTTAACCTATATGCTGAGCACACCATGAGAAATGCCGGTTGGATGAGTTACAAGCTGGAATCAAGATAGGCTGAAGTAACATCAACAACCTCAGACAGAAGGATGATACCACTCTAATGGCAGAAAGCAAGAAGGAACTCAAGACCTCTTGATGAGGGTGAAGGAAGAGAGTGAAAGAGCTGGCTTAAAACTGAATATTAAAAAAATTAAAATCATGGCATCTGGCCTCATTACTTCATGGCAAATAGAAGGGAAATAGGTGGAAGTGGTGACAGATTTCCTCTTCTTGGTCTCCAAAATCAAAGTGGACTGTGACTGCAGCCATGAAATCAGAAGATGATTGCTTCTTGGCAGGAAAGTGATGACAAACCTAGACAGTGTGTTGAAAAGCAGAGACATTACTCTGTCAACAAAGGTCCATATAGTCCAGGATATCATCTTCCCGGTGGTCACATATGATTGTGAGAACTGGACCATAAAGAAGGAAGAACACCAAAGAATTGATGCCTTCAAACTGTGGTGCTGGAGAAGACTCCTGAAAGTCCCTTGGACAGTAAAGAGATCAAGTCAGTAAATCTTAAGGGAGATCAACTCTGAATATTCACTGAAAGGCTTAAACTGAAGCTCAAGTATTTTGGTCATCTGATGTGAACAGATGACTCACTGGAAAAGTCTCTGATGCTGGGAAAGATTGAGGGCAGAAGGAGAAGAGAGTGTCAGAGGATGAGATGGCTGGATGGCATCATTGATGTAATGAACATGAACTTGGGCAAACTCTGAGAGATGATGAGAGACAGGGAGACCAGGCGTGCTGCAGTCCATGGGGTTGCAAAGAGTTGGACAAGACTGAGTGACTTCACTTTCTTTTCACTTTCATGCATTGGAGAAGGAAATGGCAACCCACTCCAGTGTTCTTGCCTGGAGAATCCCAGGGACGGCAGAGCCTGGTGGGCTGCCATCTATGGGGTCGCACAGAGTCGGACACAACTGAAGTGACTTAGCGGAGTGATTGAACAGCAACAACAACAATGGGCAAATCCCTTCTCTTCTCGGGGAGGTAGAGATAGGATGAAAATCAGGGAATACGACCTGCAACCTCTTCTTCTCCAGTGAATATTCTGCCCATTCATTTTAACCCCATTTAACCAGCTTGTAAAAGAAACTTAGGGCAACAACTCACCCGAGATTGGCTGCTATCCAGCCATGGGATTTTCCAGGCAAGAGTATTAGAGTGGGTTGCCATTGCCTTCTCCACTTGAGAGTATATTATCATTTAAATAAATCCTTCCTTTGCTTTCTTGACCTCCCTGTCTCATCTCTGAAGTCTCTGAATTCTTTCTGCTACCAGAGAAGAATGTACTCTCCAGTATCATTAACATCTACCATTATTAGACATTCAGATCTTGCCATTCTCCTCTATCATTTTTCTTAGTGAGGTCAGCCACATCAGTGATAACTACCATATTTATTTAAATCAATCTGGCTGTGTATTTTTGGTCCCATTCTCTCCAATGAGATACAAACTACTGAAAGTCACTACCTTGATATTTGGTACCTCCTATTTGGCTCTTTTAAACTTTGTACTCTGAGTTTTATATTCACATCGGGCATCATTGTTTACTTAACCATTTAGTCTCTCAAATTCAGTCCTTGTTAATTCTTCCTGTTATTCACTGTATCTCATATTGTTTTGACTACCAAATTACTCATTCATTAATTTACCATCCATTCATGCAACTGTTTATTGAGTTTTTTTTTTAAATGAGTGATACAATGGCAAATAAGAAAAAGTTTCTGGATTCATGGAGCTTTCATTCTAGTGGGGAGAAGGCAGACAATAAACTAATAAATGAGTATATAAAAGCTTATTTTGGATAATGAAAGCTACTGCAAAGAAACTGAGACAAGTAAATATGTTAGGGAGTGGCTGAAATGATGACTTAGATGATTAGGGAACATTTCATTAATTAGATGACTTTGAAGCTAAGATTCAAATGATTCGAAGGAGGCTGACATGAGGATCAAAATTGAAGAGTATTCCAGGGAGAGCATACAAAGTACAAAGTCCTTCATTTGGGACCAGATGCCACATTGTAGAAGTAGAAGGAGAGAGAGCATGTGACTAAAGCCTAGGGGTAGAGTGTCAAAGAGGTGTGGGACGTGAGCAGGGTTGAAGTCTCATAACATCTTTTTGTTCTTAATTAGAAGGACTGTAGACAAAGAAGTGTCATGAGCTCATTTACACTTGGAAAAGATGACTCTGAGTTCTTCCATAGGGACTGGACTCAGTTCAATTCAGTTCAGTCACTTAGTCATGTCCCACTCCTGCAACCCCATGGACTGCAGCACGCCAGTCTTCCCTGTCCATCACCAACTCCCAGGGCTTACTCAAACTCATGTCCATCGAATTGGTGATGCATAAAAGTCAGGAAGCATTGAAACAGCCCAATTCAAAGCTGCAGGTGACTTGGCTTAAAGTGCTTACCAGTAGAGATGATTTGGTGGATATATTTTTGGAGTTAGTGTTCATAGGCTTTAATGACAGATAAGGAAGAACACACAATGGGCTCAGCGATGGTGGCTTCACTGAGATGAGGGAGACTAGGGAAGCAAAGGATGTGGGTATTAATTGAGTTCAAATTTTAGATGATTATTGGGTATGAAAATGTTGATGCCAAGTAGGCAACTGATAAAATCTGAGGCTTAATGGAATGTTCAGGCATAAGAAAGAGGAAAGTATGGTATCATGGAAGCCAAGAGAACAGTGTTGTATGAGTCCAATGCTGTCAAGTAAACTAGGTGGGAACAGATCACTCATTATTGTGGGACAGATCACTCATTATTGTATCAGCTTCTTTCCTGTTTCAACTGACTGATGGCTATAGATGCCTACTTGGAGTGGGTAAATGTAGTGAAAGTATTTGACATTAAGCTTTTGAATCCTGAGACATCCATTTCAAAGATATCTTTCTCAAAGATATTGTCAACTGCATGACACTACTACTAATAAAATAACTAGATAAGAAACCAGGCTGTCCCACCCACGAACTCCCCTTTTATAAAGCCCTGCATTACCTAGATAACTGACTGTTTGAATGACCCCACTTTTTCCTTTCTTTGCCCTAACCCTAATTCCTGTTCTTATGTTTTAAACTCACCAATAAAGAGTGAGTGAGGTCTTCCCTCGTAGCTCAGCAGTGAAGAATCCACCTGCAATGCAGGAGATGTGGATTCAATCCCTGGTTTGGGAAGATCTCCTGGAGGGGAAATGGCAACCCACTTCAGTATTCTTGCCTGAGAAATCCCATGAACAGAGAAGCTGGCAGGCTACAGTCCGTGGGATGTTCTCAAAGAGTCGGACACGACTCAGCTACTAAAACAGCAACACAACAATAAAGAATGAACTAATGAGACCCTAGTCATCCCACTCTCAGACTCCATTAAAGAGAGAAGCCACATCCCCACTCTCTTTCTCTACCCATGACCCCACTGTGTGGCTCCACTGTGTCATATACCCTTCAAGGCTTGTGAATAATATACCTGCTTCCCCCTAACCAAAGTTCTCTGATGGTTGTGCTCAGATGTGTTTTGTAATCATAAGAACCACAAGGGCTTAGCTCTAGATGGGGAAATGTCTGTGGAGGCTGGTCACAGTAATAGAGGCTTAGGTGAATATTTGCCAGCATTTCCAGCCTATAACATCTTCATCATCAATAAACTGGGACTGAGACAAAATAGTAAAGAAAAACAATAGGTAGAAGATGGAAACTACAGATTTTATACCAAAATGGCCCTGAATATTATTTCCTCTTTCTGCTCATCATTACCATTTCCTTTGTCTTTCTTCATGTGCTGCTGTTTATCAATTGAATCTTTGCAATAATCTCTGGCCTACTTTTTGCTTATGAAGTTTATGTCTCCCCTTTATAGAATGGCCAGAATCATCTTAAAGTGTGGCAACTATCAATTGTCCAGTGGAGATTTGATAATTTTCTATGACTATAAAAAGATAAAACTTTCTGTTTGCATACATTTCATATATTTGAAATTGGAGGTTAACTATTTTTTACAGAAATTCTGTTACTCTCAAATATTATGCTGGACAGTTGGTCTAGACTAATATTCATTTAACAGGCAGTAATTTGTCTTGACTAAGATATTTTCATATAAACTGCTTTTTATCAATTAAATTTGTTCAATTTGCATTTTTATTGTAGCTGGGATATTGCTTTATTGTATCCCCAATTCACAGAAAAGGATCAATAGCTTAAAGTCACTTAAAAGTCACTCACTAAAGCTTGGAGGTAGTAATAAAATAGAATCATAAATACTATGACACAGTAAAGTCATGAATAGAATCATTGACTAGGACTTGCATTAAAATATTGAATGTGAATTTGTTTTTTCTTAGAACAAAACTTCTGAGCATGTAATGATTTCATAAAGGAAGCTGCAGAAGAAAATTCAAAATGGAATTTCAAAGACAGTCATCTTAAATTAGATTTGTTAAACTGTGGTAACCATCTATACTGAGTGGCAATGCCTAAATTGTTTTGAAATTCTGGCAAATGGTTGCATGGAGGCTTTGTAGTCCATATGCCAATTAGAAACAAAGCATAGTGACCTCTATGGAAAGCAACTGAATTTAATGCATATGGGGTGAAAATAATTATTTTCTGTGTGAAATTAATTATTTCAAATAGGAGAAAAGAAAGCAAAACCCAACTCTCAAAGTTTAGCATTTCAAATTTTAGTATATATGTATATATAGTGGTGTTGGAGAAGACTCTTGAGAGTCCCTTGGACTGCAAGGAGATCCAACCAGTCCATTCTGAAGGAGATCAGCCCTGGGATTTCTTTGGAAGGAATGATGCTAAAGCTGAAACTCCAGTACTTTGGCCACCTCATGCGAAGAGTTGACTCATTGGAAAAGACTCATGCTGGGAGGGATTGGGGGCAGGAGGAGAAGGGGACGACAGATGAGATGGCTGGATGGCATCACTGACTCAATGGACGTGAGTCTCAGTGAACTCTGGGAGTTAGTGATGGACAGGGAGGCCTGGTGTGCTGCGATTCATGGGGTCGCAAAGAGTCAGACATGACTGAGCGACTGATCTGATCTGATCTGTGTGTGTGTGTGTGTGTATGCATGCATGCTAAATCACTTCAGTCGTGTCCAACTCTGCAACCTTATGGACTGGAGCCCACCAAGCTTCTCTGTCCATGAGATTCTCCAGACAAGAATACTGGAGTGGGAGAATGCCCTCCTCCAGGGGATCTTTCTGACTGAGGGATCCGATCTGCATCTCCTGTAACTCCTACATTGTAGGCAGATTCTCTACCAGCTGGTAGAGATTCCTGGGTTGGGAAGATCCTCTGGAAGAGGGCATGGCAACCCACTCCAGTATTCTTGCCTGGGAGAATCACCATGGACAGAGGAGCTTGGTGGACTATAGTCTATGGGGTCACAAAGAGTCGGACATGACTGAGACACTAAGCACAGCACAGCACATAAATGAATTATGGAGAAGGAAATGGCAACCCACTCCAGTATTCTTGTTTGGAAAAATCCCATGGACAGAGGAGCCTGGCGGGCTATAGTCCATGGGATTGCAAAGAGTCAGACACAACTGAACACTTGTCAGCGGCATATATAAATCATGCCATTTTTTAAAGAATTTCACAAATCAGTAAATAATAGATATGATTTTGTGAGGAAAAGCAGAACAGATTACAGAAAAAAATATACTTATCAACTGATATGGTGTGTATTTGCATAATATCTCATGTATCATGTGGAGGAATTGTCACCATCCAACATACATCCCACCGTCATGCTTTTTACCTGTGGAAAGAATGCTGATGTGTAAAGTGCATTTGATTGCTACATAAGAGAAGGACGTGTTCAACATGTTTTCTTTTTGTATCATGTTGAAAAATCATGATACAGGAGAAGAGGCTTCTCATTTAATTAAAGGCTATTTGGTGAACTGAATGGAGGTAGCTATATTGCAGTGCCAATATGCACCACTGTATTCTCTAGATATTAATGACTCTAAAGAAATCCCTGCTGATCTTAATCCACTGTTGAATAAAACAGAAAACTGAAGGTATGATCAAATTATAGTCGTGGTGTCTGTATGTTTTTAGTGTGCTCTCTGTGAACCAGTGAAGTTGCTCAGTTGTGTCCGACTCTTTGCCATCCCATGGACTGTAGCCTACCAGGCTTCTTCATCCATGGAATTTTCCAGACAAGAGTACTGGAGTGGGTTTCCATTTCCTTCTCCAGGGGATGTTCCCAACACAAGGATAGAACCCAGGTCTCCTGCATTGCAGGCAGACGCTTTACTGTCTGAGCCACCAGGGAAGCTCTCTGAAAAAATAGCTCTCTGAAAAAATAGCTAACAAGTCATGACATTGCTTTTCTATCCTGCTAAACCCAGACTATAGAAAGATATAATGATTTTAAAATGACATCAGAAAACAAAAAACACTTATTCATGACACTAAAAATGCTGTTAAAGACCATTCTTGAGATTTAAAGTATCTTTCTCAGTGATTTATTTCAATGATAAATTTAGTATGTCTGGAGAAGTCAGAATCCATCACTTTATGACCAACATGTCTATTTTAAAAATTAAGGATACAAATGTAAAAATTTCTTAGGAAAAATATGATGCATATGGCTAGTTTACCAACTGTTTATTTCTTCAGAGCACTATTTTCTTCACTTACGGATAAACTGCATTAATGATTTCTATTTTAACATATATATATATTATGCACCCAAAGAATAATTTTGGTACTTATTGCCCCAATCTAAGTTGCATCACTCAAACTTTAAGATTTGACTGTGATATTTTTTAACTTAAAAAATGGGCCGCTGAAGTAGTCTTAGTTTGGAAATAGTCCATATATTCTATCCAGATATCTGGTAGTCAGTTGACAGAATCACCAAAAGCTAACTGCTATTCCCAGTGAAGGACCTTTATTTAACAGAAGGAAACATTAGAGGGGAATTCATTTCCACTAATAAAGGTAACTATTAGCCTGAACCAAATGAAATTAATGATAACGAAATGTTTTAGAATGACCAAAAAAATGGAAATTTTATATGGCTCAAACTAATAGATAATATGAAAACCCTTCAGCTTCAAAACATTTAGAAATACAATAAAATACTTTAAAATATATACTTTTATTAACAAGGGAATAAGAAACATTCTCAAGAAACTTTAAAGTAAAAGAAATCAGGTGATAGTCATGAAAAGTAGGAGCTGATGCTATGATTTTTATGGGAGTGTTTGTTCATGCAGATCACCAATGTGTGTGGTTTTCCATGGCTTTGATTAAGAGAATTAGCTGAGACTGTGCTATCAGAGAGGCCAAGGACATCTAAAGCCAATAAATTAATTCTCTCGTGCTGAAAGAGGCAAATGTGAATGCTTTCTGGAGCAAAGCACTCACAGTCCAAGTTGCACAGGGTTCTCAGAGAAAAAAGACTCTTGTGAAAAGGAAGTCACAGACCCTAATAACATAAAATAGCCATGAGATATAAGAATCAGACAACCAAGAGCAAAATTAGGCATAGAATTATCAGTTAATGAAAGTATAGGATTTAAATATAATTATGTTTAAATGTCTTGAAATATGGAGTTGAAAACAAAGCAAGAAACAGGCTTCTGTAAAAATAATCACAGCAATATATAAAATAGATCAAAAGAACATATAGAAATGAAACATAATCATGGGGAAAAAAAGCATTTGAATAGTTAAATGGAAGATTAGCTATAGCTGATGGAAAAGGGGCTAACTGCAAATGAGATGAATAAATTACTCTGAAGAAAACAGGGGTAGTTAAAGAAATAAAATGAAAGTAATCTTAGGAAGCATGGAAGATCAAAAGAGACAGACCAACATGTTTCTAATTAACAAGAAAGAGGGAATACAAAAAGTAGAAAAAAGATAAATGAAGACATAACACCTGCAAATTTTCTGGAGTTGAAGAAAATCTTGGTATCTCATGTTTATGAATCACGGTGAATCCTAACTAGGATGAACTTTCAAAAATCCACTTATAGATGCACCTTAAAGAAATATGAGTAGACAAAAAAAGTATATAATCACACTTTTTAAAAAAAGCAATCACATTAAATATTACTTACAAAGATTAATTTAATGCATTCACCAACACAATAGAAATAGATGACAGTGAAATGAATTAAACTCCTAAGAGAATATAATTATAAACTTAAAATTTTATATCTAAACATTAGCTGAATTTTATATTCAGCTAAACCTATTAAGGAAATGGTAGTTAAATAAAAATCATCCATTATGAATGCAAATAAATGCTTACCAAAATATATACTAAATATTGTACTATGAAAAGAATGAAACCAAGACCAGAAATAAGGAATAAGATACAAATAGAAATGGTGAGCAAAGTAACAGGAAATAGTGGGCTAAATAATCAAATATTGTTTGGGTAAAATAATAATAATGATGATGATGAATAATTTGGTCTAGATTCAGAAGGGTCTTAGATCTTATCTCTCCATGGCACTTTAACCTGTCATAAGTGGTATGATGCCTAAGATAATAATCAACATGATAGATGTCTTGGTTTAGGATGCCAAAAAAGCAAAGAGACAGCAAGGATTTGAGCTTGGCTAGTTGGCTAGGAGGTAATTCCAGAAAACAAAAGTAGAGAAGTAGCAGATTTAGATAGGAGACAACAAAAGGTGCATTAACATCTAAGAGACCACTATGGGCAACTGAAGTTCATTTTCCTGAGGAACTACAAAAAGTGGTGTATCTGAGATTCTTTCCACCTAAAGAATAAGGAAAAGGAGGTGTTAATACACCAACTCCTGTCAAGTCACTGGTGGAGAACTGATGGACATGGGGACATTAATTCCCCGGAACTACTTTCATGAGCACGAGCAGAACAAATTCCACCAGACAGAGAAAGCCCTCAACAAAGAAAGGCAGGTATTGGAATTTGGAAGTGTTCTAGGCAGGCACCAAAACAGTAAGGGCTGGTGGATATGAGTGAAGTCGTTAAGAAAAGTGCAACGTGAAGGAATAGTTTTTTGGTTTAAAGTTTATACCAGAGTCCTTTCTGCCGGGAGCCGCCATATTGCATATTGAGTGCATATTGCATATTGAGTGCAGCACTTTTCAGGATCTGGAATAGCTCACCTGGAATTCTATCACTGCCGGTAGCCAGCGTGAGGAACTCCACCCATGACAAAGGTCATGAGGAAGGAGGCTTGGCATACGCAAAGGCGGGCTCAAGCCTCAGGAGTCTCCCTGGAAATTCTCGAGCAATCTACCCCCAAAACCAGAGTCTGCCTACTTTCTGCTTTGTGCTTTCACCTACACTTCTGACTTTACGGGGGGCTGTCCCCCACTACCTCTCTGAAAAAAGAGTTAGCTTATAGCTCCAGTTAATAATTCCTGGGTGTGACAGTGTTTCAACCTACAAACTCCCTTGGAAGTCCTCTAGCCTGCCTGAATAGGTTTTTCCGGCCACATGTGATTGCTCAGAGCCTCCAAACTGTGAGAGGCATGAGATGTTCTAAACTGTCTAAATACAGATTCCTTTGAGCAGTCAAAAGATTGATTAGAAATTGTATTGGTGAAGGGATTTTCACTTGTTGGGCCAATGTTTGCTGCTAAATTTCCATATCCCTTACCTGCTGTGTCCCTGGCAGTGTATTGATTAATATAATTGGTGTAAATAGTAGCTTTAATGTTTGTAACCTGGGACCCTTGAGACTCTTACGTA
>NW_011495026.1:2303711-2313472 GCF_000754665.1 Bison bison bison | reverse complement strand
GTACCTGCTGTGTCCCTGGCAGTGTATTGATTAATATAATTGGTGTAAATAGTAGCTTTAATGTTTGTAACCTGGGACCCTTGAGTTAATTCTTTTTCTTGTTATAGCCCACCACACCTTTGCTCTGTAGGAATGCAACTTTATCTAATGCTTTTTGGAGGCTGGCGCCTGACTTGAGAATAATCACCTTTAGAGAAAAAGGCCTCCGGGCCAGAAGATGATGCAAATCACCTAAACTTTTGCATATGATAAGTTTGCAGGAAGAAAGCCTGGCTTACTGCATGACTCTACCCCTTCCCCCATTATCCTCTATGCATAACTTAAGGTATAAAAACTACTTTGGAAAATAAAGTGCGGGCCTTGTTCACCGAAACTTGGTCTCACCATGTCATTCTTTCTCTTACCTTCTGGCTGAATTATTCAGCCTCTTTTCTCCACTGAATTTCCTCACTGAGCTATCCTTATTTCAGCCTCTTTTCTCCACTGAATTTCCTCACTGAGCTATCTTCATTCTATTACTCTTTATATCCTTAATTAACGTTTAATTAAGCAGTTGTTTCCTGATCCTCGCCGACGCCGTCCCCGCTTCGAATACCCTGGATCAGCCGGGGCTGGTCCCCGGCACCTTTCTTTTTTCTATTTTCTGCCATACAACTAACAGATTACATGGTCTTAGAATCTAAGCTCTTTTTTTAAGGAGATCAGTCCTGGGTGTTCATTCAAAGTACTGATGCTGAAGCTGAAACTCCAATACTTTGGCCACCTGATGCGAAGAGCTGACTCATTTGAAAAGACCCTGATGATCGGAGCCATTGGGGGCAGGAGGAGAAGGGGACAACAGAAGATGAGATGGTTGGATGGCATCAGCAACTTGATGGACATGGGTTTGTGTGGACTCGGGAGTTGGTGATAGACAGGGAGGCCTGGCGTGCTGCGGTTTATGGGGTCGCAAAGAGTCAGACACAACTGAGCGACTGAACCAAACAGTGAGGGTTACATTTTCATTTTGGATTTTCTGAAAGCAAAAAATAACAAATCATCTTTTACTTAAATAAGAGAAGACTAATACATTTTTCTAAAGGATACTTTTACCACATCTGCTAAAGGTCAGGTTGAGATGAAGCCCCTCTCTCCCTCCTGCCATTTCCTACAGTCAGCCTGAATCTAATACCTAACTGCCAGGATGTGGTTGAAGTGGGCAATGGCACCCAACTCCAGTACTTTTGCCTAGAAAATCCCATGGATGGAGGAGCCTGGTAGGCTGCGGTCCATGGGGTCGCTAGAGTCAGACACGATTGAGCGACTTCACTTTCACTTTTCACTTTCATGCATTGGAGAAGGAAATGGCAACCCACTCCAGTGTTCTTGCCTGGAGAATCCCAGGGATGGGAAGCCTGGTGGGCTGCCGCCCATGGGGTCGCACAGAGTCGGACACGACTGAAGCAATGCAGCAGCAGCCAGGATGTGGTCAACAAAGAGAACTCAGAAATTAGTGCTCTTTTAGTGAGGTGGTGTACAGAGATATTCACAACTCTGGGAATGACAAACAACTAATTTCATATCAGCTTCAGAATTGGGAAGAAGCTATTGGGTTGGCCAAAAACTTCATTCAAGTTTTCCATAAAATGTTATGAGAAACCCAAATAAACCTTTTGGCCAACCCAATACACACAATGATTCTTTGCCATTCATTTGCTATTTAGTGATAAGAAGCAAGGTAGTCTGGTGAAGTCAGCTACAGAGGACTTCAGTCAACAAGGAAAATCTGGGGTTAGACACCAGTTTGGATCCTTCTTGAGCATCACAATCAGGGATTGGGGGATAACTGAAAAGGATATTTTTATTCCAGGAAACACCATGTTAGATTATCAATGAATCATGTTACTTTTTTTCTCCCAAGATATCCCTTCATTGTATGAGGCTAAGATTCAAGAACATTTCCCTCTTTTTCAAAGTTCACTTCTAACACTTCAAAGATATGCCATTCTGTAGGTTCAACATGTCAGTTGCTAAGTGTGTGTGTGTGTTGCAGTCTTTCAGTTGCAAGTGATAAAGACACACTCAAGAAACCAGAAAAATCTACAATCTCATGTAATTGTGGGTAGTGGGTAGACTGTTCAGGGAATAAATCTTACTTAGGCGCCACTGAGTTCTGGGCTTCAAACAATGTTATGAGGATGCTTCTTTCACTTTCCTGAGTTGGATTCATTCTCAAGCAGTCTCCTCCCATGTTATGTCAAAGATACCAGGTTGATAGTAGCTCTAGGCTTCCGTAATCCTCACACCGCCACTTCTATTGAAAAGAATCTCTTACTCAGTTGTTCAAGCAGAAGTCCAGGGCTCTGATGTCTTAGCATGCCTGCGACTCTTAACATCAATGTGCCTAGGGAGACAGGACTGTTTGATAATGTAAGAGTAGCTTATCTGCTTAAATTTGTATTGGTGATGAAAGGGTTTCCCACAAGAAAGAATTGTTCAGTTAGCTGAAAGGTGAAAGGAAAGCATAATGGGAAGCCAATAATTCTATGTTGCTTAGAAGATTAAGGGTATGCATGTGAAGGTAAATATTTGAGAGTGGAATTTTGGACTAATATAGAAAGACATGTCTTCATCAGAGTTTAATATGAGCAAACAAAAAGCATACCCAATGTTTTTAGCAGAGTATCCTTTTGTATACTTAGTTGAGAAGTTCTCCTTCCAGTAAATTTTGCTTATAATCAAACCACTTTTATTTCTCCTGAAATTAATTGAAACAGAAATGTACTTTATTGTTATGACACCAATAGGTAATTTCTATAATGCATGTTATTGATTGAGTTTTCTAAATCTGTTTTTTACAACTTGAAGCTGATTACAAAGGTGAGTCTGACAACATTGGGAATAAAATTCTTTAAAAGCAATCTCATGTGGTCACACATTATTTTGTTGTAATGGGATTCTGCTAATATCAATATATTTCTGTAAATCGCCTTCTGAATTCACATGATCAAAAGAAAATAGAAGGGAAATATAATCCCCCAGTAGTTAATTAGCACATAAAAAACTATATTTGAAAACAGAAGGAGAGAAAGAGACGTGCTATTTTCTTACCATTTCAATTCCTTTGGGTTCTATAAACTTGTTGGGTATTATACACATAACAAGATTACCTTCAATTCATATACCTCTGATTTATTTTTCTATACAATAGATGAATGAAAACATTGTTTTAGACACATAGGCATACATATATAATGGTATACAGTTAACTTATATTTGTATATACACACTTGCACACTTGCCCACGCATGTGCTGAACGCTGTCACACATTCACAGCCCAGGAGAGCTGGGAGGTTAAAGGTCTGGCCAGTGAGCGTTGGAACACAGTGCTGTGAATGCCTTCAGCCAAATAGCACTTTTCTAGACACTGAGCAGAGAGTGTTCTCTGATGCATCGTTTTCCCACAGCAGCTCTCTGCCATTTATTTTGTTCTCTGAAAAACATTTCTGACCCAAAATGAAAAGACATTGGGAAATAAAATAAGATGTAAATTTGATAGTGCAAATCTGTCCAAAGATACACAGAAAATGTTTGGGGTGTAAGGTAACTTGAAAGAGACAGTGTAGTCTACTGAGGATGAAGTGCACTGGTCAGTTAGTGTTTGATGGCCGTCAGTTGGCATTAGAAAGCCAAGTATCTATAATCATCATTATAGACTAGTGACTAAACACTTATTTACATAATAGATGAAGAAATACCAGAGATATGTTGTAATTTAAAGGTATCTGAAGAAAATAAGAGATTTTTAGTACCTAGAAGATAGATACCACAAGAAAACCAGTAATTATATATATATATATATATATATGTCTTAGTCACTCAGTCGTGTCCAACTCCTTGTGACCCTATAGACTGTAGCCTAACAGGCTCCTCTGTCCATAGAATTCTCCAGGCAAAAATGCTGGAGAAGGTAGCCATTTCCTTCTCCAGGGGATCTTCCAACCCAGGGATTGAACCTGTACTTTCTGCATTGCAGGCAGATTCTTTACTGTTTGAGCCACTGGGGAGGTTATGTGTGTGTGTATGTGTGTGTGTGTGTGTATATATATATATATATATAATTGAATCAAGTATTTCCAGGAATGCATTGTCTTACTCTGTCAGTTGAAACCACATTGTTCTTATTTAGAGGGAATTCAGAGATTCATAAGTAAAGGATAAGGAAAATTAAGGAAAAATGATTTCCAAATGTCATAGTATATAATCACAAATCAGAGTACTTTTATGACTAGTAAGTAGATATAAAATATTATTGGTAATGACTTACATTATCAGCATATGTTTTATAATTTATGAAATGTCTTTTGCCATTACTAAGTATATAAATGTTTCTGTGAGCCATGTGATATTTTCAAAACATAAAAGCAGACTTCTTTTCACTGAAAAGCTACTTGTGAATACCTTGTTAAAGTGACCATTTGCCTTATTTTTCTTTAATACATTCTTTATATAAGCTTTGCTGAAAGCAAAATGACCTTTTTTTATAATAGTACTAATTACAGTCACATTCTGTCTTGGTTTAATGCAGCTACAGAAATTCCTTTTATTTGCAACAAAAGAGTAAAGAAATGAAACCAGGGACTCTGTAGTCTGCATTTCTTTTACCTCCTTCCAATTTTTATGAAAATAAAGTAGCACTTTAATCACAACTTTATTATTTATCCTTAATCAAATGCAACTGTAATTTCTAATTATTATTCATCTTAATAATGAAATTATATTGGGAGAGTTTCTGTCATATATATAGACTGCTCTCAAACTGTCTAATATAATTATTAATGAAAAAAGAGCCATAATGAAATGTAACTTCACAAATATTTTGAGTTCACGTTTATACGAGGGGGATGCTGTGGATCATTGGCATTAATTGATGATGACCTGAGATCAAAGGCAGAGCCCTATGGAACTCCAGCTTTCAAGGTAGCATAATAAGTCTGAAATGTCAAATGAAATCTTCCAAAAATGAAATTTAAGCTACAATAATGGCCCATCAAAACTATCAGGCTGGCTATCCAAGTGATATGTATATGATTGATGATTTCTAAAGCTCTAGGAAAGTGAAATAATTCTTAGACAAAAGGCCAAAAGCAAATCCTTAAGTCCAATTACAAAAAAGTAAATTTACCAAAGCTGTCAGCAATACACAGTCGCTGACCTTACCAGGAGACAAAAAGATGAAAACAAAAGAAAGATCAGTGAATAAAACCACTAAATAATCATTTTAATCAAGAAACTATAATTCACCTGTTATCTTACATACACCTGTGTATAAAGCTCTAAATCTCAGAATCTAGTGTAGAATATACCACTGTTGAAAGCATAAAAGCTCAAAGGTACAGATTTGGCATCCAGCAGAGAATGACAAGTTGTAAGAGCACAGAAAGCTGCGGTGATGGCAAATCCCTGATTATATAAAAGTAATTAGTGTATTTCTGGTCAGAACAATCCTGTCTCTATAGCAGTTTGTTGGAATTAATAATAATAAGACTTAAAAAAAATCCTTAACGTATGTCTCCAACTCTACTGCAAGCATTAAAAATAGAGCTGTGAAATCTTCATGAAGCCTGTGAGTTGAGCATTCACTGCTTCACTGCTGAGAGAGGAGGCAAAAGACAAGCTTGTGGAGGATATTTAATTAAAGTCAGAAAGACTTTTAATATAGAAAAATTAGTTCAGTGAAAAATCTCTTTTCTTTTCCACTAAATCAGAAGTAGTTTAAACACTGAAATGAAAACTGGAAAAAGAGGGGGAAAATAATTCCTTAATTGGTCTAGCCTTTTCCATTGTGCTTCTGGAATTCTGACCCTTTAATATTTTCTGTGTGTTGGATACCAGGCTGTATACATTGACTATGCCAAAGTGTATATGGCCTGGGGTCTGTCACCAAAATACTTAAAGGGATAGACAGGTGTGTTAATCAGCACATATGATAAAATGGGATTCAACTTAATATGTTAAAAAGGACAACAGAAGCTTTAAAACCTGCCTTTCCTTGTATTGTAGATATAGTCAAGGGAACTTTCAAAGAGGAAATGTTATCTGAGCGTTTTCATGATAGTTTGAAATTTATCAGAGAATCTATAAAATGTACTTAAACAGGAAGAAAATTTGAAGGGCATTGACATGCGTAGATAATTAGAAATGACAAATTTGAAGCTTATTTTCTATTATGTTTCCACAAATTGCATATTTCACACAATTGGTAGTCAGCTGTACGTAATGAACAAGTATAACAAGCAAATGGATTAATAACTCTTGAAGAAACAGTGATTACATTTAAAATTAAGTCAGTCTTGACCACAAGGCCAACAATATGCATGAGGTAGGTTACTGAGAGGGCACCAGACTTCCTTCCATAGTTATTTAATAATTACTAAGCAGGATGTGTTAAATGAGAAGGTCATAGACTCTGGCTTATTAATACAACTGGGGTAGTTGATTTCTTCTAAGTATTCTCCACATACTCATACGGGGCCAAAACCTTGAGTGGAAATCCTAAGAAGAAGGTTTTCTGCCAGAGGAGATTCTGGAAGTTAATGATGACCTATGAGATGTCACTACATGGTTTTAATGGGATGGCATGAAATTGAATTCATAGGAGGAGTGCTTCTGTAAGAACAGAAAAAATATGCAAAAATTCTAAGGCACTGGGAAATGTTAAATTAGATTCTTGACCATTATTCTTCAGTCCTGTTGTGGAAAAGGATCTTAAAAGCTTAAAATGTTTTATTTTTCTGGTTCATTGAGTACCTTTACTTTTTGTTTTGTTAAAATATTTTTCTGGTACCCTGTAGAAGCTTAATTTAATCAATGATTCTATTTTATAGCTGAACTACTATATTGTCCATATGTTGTTTGGTCTTTATTTAAAACTTAAAAGCAAAAATATATATGAGAGGCTTTCTCTGTTAAAGATACATTTCACATTTGCATCTCTTGCTCTTCAAATATAACAGATATAAACTTTCCGTGGCACTTTTTAGTTTTCACTAAGAGGAAATAAATTGGATTTGAATTCATGTGAAAAAAAAAAATACTTGATTTTCAGGCAGAAAATTTGGTTGAATACTCTTTTAGCTTGGGGTCCCCCCAAAGCAGACATTGAAGCAAAGAGTTGTTTTTATTTGCAAACATCAACCAGGAAATGGAAGTGAGGCTTAGAGAAGAGGTAAAACCAGGATAGAAGAAAGGCCGAACAAAGATGGGATGGGTTACTAAGATTCTAATAGATTCCCTTGGCACCATGTGAGAAGTCTTATGAAACGTGTCTAGGAAGTTTTCACTCAGGTCCCAGAATGTGGAAATGTTTATTGATTGGTCCTTATCGCTCACAGTTCAATGGTAGTGCCATAAATTTCTGGATGGGGCACATTGCGAGAGCAAAGTAGATTCCTATGGATTCCCCACACCATGGCTCAGAGAAGCCCAGGAGGGACAAGTAATGTAGATGGTTTAGGCCTGAGTCAAGGCTGGTAGCTGGAATAGGGGAAGGGCCAAGAACTGGGAACAAGAAGTGCCTAAAGTAGAGGTGGTGTGCTCTTGAACATAGAAAGAAAATGGTCTAGAAAAATTAAATGGGCAAATTTACAAGTATTGCAAAATATACTTTGTAGAGAAATATAGAAGATAAGTATGGAAAAGTTCTAAACTGTTCTCATTTTCAATTAATTCCAATGACCACAATTTTGTCACCCTGTCCTTAGGGAGGAAGCCCAGATTCTTTCATCTTTCTTTATACTTTTAAAACTCATTGAATTTATTCAAGCGTGATTGTGTTAATATAGGTTGTACTCATATTAGGTCTTCCCAGGTGGGGCTAGTGGTAAAAAAAAAACAAAAAACAAAAAACAACAGCCTGCCAATGCAGGAAACATAAGAGATGCAGGTTCAATCCCTGGGTCAGTAAGATCCCCTGGAGGAGAAAATGGCAACTCACTCCAGTATTCTTGCTTGGAGAATCCCATGGACAGAGGGGCCTGGCAGACTACAGTCCTTGGGGTGGCAAAAGAGTCAGACATGACTGAAGTGATTTATCACGCACTCACACACGTACTCATATTAACTTCATTTGGAAATTAAAACAGAAATTGTAAAGTGGATTGAGTACATTTAAAACTGAAAACAATAAACATGTTTCAAGATAATCATGATAATAATTTTATGAAAAATTTTTGGGAAATGTTTGTATTTCCCAAAACAAGACATAGTGAAAAGACTCTCACTGTTACATGGTCTCTTCAATGTCTGGATTTATAGAAGACAATTGGTTTCTCATATCTCCTTTACATTCAGTCAGATGAAGTATCATATGCTATGGATCCTCTAGAAAATACCATTTTCACTCCTGGGAGTGAAAATGAAAAAGGTGAATGACATCTTAATATTATTGCGAAAATTGTGCTTGTAGATTACATGGTTTAATTTTAGAGACTCCCAGAGGATATGGATGCTACTTTGAGAACCACTGACCTATACATATATGTAAAGCCCAATCTACCTCATTTCTTAGTTAGTCTTATGGCACCATCACACTGAATATTACCATTGCCCCCAAACTGCCTCTAGACTCCTAACTTTCCACTCACCATTCCCTCCCCATCCTCATTTTTCTTTACCGTATTGGTGCTTGTCTAAATCCTTTCAGTTTGCCTCAGGAAACATTCCATAAAACTTCTCTTTGGCAAGCATCATTTTCTTCTGGCTCGTGACTTATTTTTGTTTTGCCTCCCTCACTACTTTACTTTAAAGGCTCCATGCCCTCTAACTGACGCTGTGTGTACGTGTGTGCTCAGTCACTCAGACACGTCCGGCTCTTTGCAACCCTATGGACTGTCAGCCAGATTCTTCTGTCCATGGGATTCTCTAGCCAAGAATACTGGTGTGGGTTGCCATTTCCTCCTGAAGGGCATCTTCCTGAACCAAGGATCAAACCTGCATCTACTGCACTGGCGGTCAGATTCTTTACCTCTGCACCACCTGGGGAGCCCCTAACTTCCCAGATTGGTCAATAAATAATACGTGTTGAAAATAATGATATTTATTTTTACTGTGTCATTTGCCTGTCTTAGAGCATGTGAAGCAACAAATCTCTCATCTATGCATTTCATTACTGATGGCTTTACTATTATAGACTGAGGCTTCAAACCTGAAAGAGAAGACTTACATGTGTGAGCAACTTTATCAGATCAGTCAAATGACGTAGCTGGCTAGCAGAGCTCTTTTTTTCCTTTAGTTCAGTTCAGTCGCTCAGTCGTGTCCGACTCTTTGCGACCCCATGAATCACAGCACGCCAGGCCTCCCTGTCCATCACCAACTCCCAGAGTTCACCCAGACTCACATCCATCGAGTCAGTGATGCCATCCAGCCATCTCATTCTCTGTTGTCCCCTTCTCCTCCTGCCCCCAATCCCTCCCAGCATCAAAGTCTTTTCCCATGAGTCAACTCTTCACATGAGGTGGCCAAAGTACTGGAGTTTCAGCTTTAGCATCATTCCTTCCAAAGAAATCCCAGGGCTGATCTCCTTCAGAATGGACTGGTTGGATCTCCTTGCAGTCCAAGGGACTCTCAACAGTCTTCTCCAACACAACAGTTCAAAGGCATCAATTCTTCGGTGCTCAGCCTTCTTCACAGTCCAACTCTCACATCCATACATGACCACAGGAAAAACCATAGCCTTGACTAGACAGACCTTTGTTGGCAAAGTAATGTCTCTGCTTTTGAA
>NW_011495026.1:2302425-2303611 GCF_000754665.1 Bison bison bison | reverse complement strand
TTTGAATATGCTATCTAGGTTGGTCATAACTTTCCTTCCAAGGAGTAAGCGTCTTTTAATTTCATGGCTGCAGTCACCATCTGCAGTGATTTTGGAGCCCAGAAAAATAAAGTCTGACACTGTTTCCACTGTTTCCCCATCTATTTCCCATGAAGTGATGTGACCAGATGCCATGATCTTCATTTTCTGAATGTTGAGCCCTTCCAATTATTGTTTATACTACTTAGAATAGACAGTTTTGTTTGACAGGGGTTAAGTGAAGACTGGAGAAGACAGTTTATTCAATGCAAAGACAATACTTGTAGTTTGTAATTAGTAACTAAGTATCTCTCACCAGCTTTCAGGGATGGCTGATCTTGGGTTTTTGCAGGATACTGAAATATTATTGAACTTGCGAGTGAAAAGATTAATTTCACACTATTGTCCTGCTGACACACAGCATGGCTCAGACTCTGATGAACTCTGTCAGGTAGCTGGTCCCTCGTTGGCATAGACCAGAAACTACCAGGAAGCAGAGATACTCAGTTTTTCCTTATTCTGTGAATATCTGAACGTAGCTGAAGTTAAAAGGAAGATAACCAAAATCACTGCAGATGGTGACTGCAGCCATGAAATTAAAAGACACTTCCTCCTTGGAAGGGAAGTTATGACCAACCTAGATAGCATATTCAAAAGCAGAGACATTACTTTGCCAACAAAGGTCCATCTAGTCAAGGCTATGGTTTTTCCAGTGGTCATGTATGGATGTGAGAGCTGGATTGTGAAGAAGGCTGAGCACCGAAGAATTGATGCCTTTGAACTGTGGTGTTGGAGAAGATTCTTGAGAGTCCCTTGGACTGCAAGGAGATCCAACCAGTCCACCCTAAAGTAGATCAGTCCTGGTTGTTCATTGGAAGGACTGATGCTGAAATTCCAATACTTTGGCCACCTCATGCAAAGAGTTGACTCATTGGAAAAGACCCTGATGCTGGAAAAGATTGAGGGCAGGAGGAGAAGGGGACGACAGAGGATGAGATGGCTGGATGGCATCACTGACTCTATGGAAATGAGTTTGAGTGAACTCCGGGAGTTGGTGATGGACAGCGAGGCCTGGCGTGCTGTGATTCATGGGGTCGCAAAGAGTCAGACACGACTGAGCGACTGAACTGAAGTGAACTCTCCTGCTGCTAAGTCGCTCAGTCATGTC
>NW_011495026.1:2301832-2302325 GCF_000754665.1 Bison bison bison | reverse complement strand
AGTCATGTCTCTGTGAGACCCCAGAGATGGCAGCCCACCAGGCTCCACTGTCCCTGGGATTCTCCAGGCAAGAACACTGGAGTGGGTTGCCATTTCCTTCTCCAATGCATGAAAGTGAAAAGTGAAAGGGAAGTCACTCAGCCATGTCCTACTCTTAGCGACCCCATGGACTGCAGCTCACCAGACTTCTCCATCCATGGGATTTTCCAGGCAAGAGTAACTGAACTCTATTGCCCCATAATTCAAAGATTGCCTAATCATAGCCATCTTAATGCTTATACCTATACTATTTTCTTCTCATACATAGGTCCTACAACCACACACACACACACGCGCGACCCTGGTAGCTCAGCTGGTAAAGAATCTGCCTGCATTACAGGAAACCTGGGTTTGATTCTTGTGTTACAAAGATCCTCTGGAGGAGGGCATGGCAACCCACTCCAGTATTCTTGCCTAGAGAATCTCCATGGACAAAGGAGCCTGGGAGGCTACA
>NW_011495026.1:2266789-2301644 GCF_000754665.1 Bison bison bison | reverse complement strand
ATATATATATCAGTCAGTTCGGTTCAGTTGCTCAGTTGTGTCTGACTCCTTGCAACCCCATGGACTGCAGCATGCCAGGCTTCCCTTTCCATCACCACTCCCAGAGCTCGCTCAAACTCATATCCATTGAGTTTGTGATGCCATCCAAACATCTCTGTTGTCCCCTTCTCCTGTCTTCAATCTTTCCCAGCAAAGTGGGCAAGGTATTGGAGCTTCAGCATTGGTCCTTCCAATGAATATTCAGGACTGATTTCCTTTAGGATTGACTGGCTTGATCTCCTTCCAGTCGAAGGAACTCTCTAGAGTCTTCTCCAACACCACAGCCTATAAACATCAATTCTTCATTGCTCAGCTTTCTTTATGGTCCAACTCTTACTACATGAGTACTGGAAAAACCATGACTTTGACTATATATATATATATATATATATATATTCATAATAACATAGAAGAAGAAGTACATATGTATATATTCTCCCTATCTGACTGTGAAAGGACAGTTTTAAAACAGAAATGTTCTTTAACCAAGAACTAGCCAAAATGAAAAGTTTAGCATAGTTGAATGCAATGAGCTTGTAAGTGCCCACGTTTTTCACAAGTGATCCTCACTGCCTGTACATTAATCCTTCTTACAGTCACTTTACAGAGAAGGTGCACTTCAGTGAATCTGGATACTAATTAATTACAAAGCTGTAATGCACAGCAAAAGGATATATCATTAAAATAACAGGATTAGTTAGATTAAATGACAGTTCAATAGGAAAGGAAGTTTTAAATTCCATTTGTAGATTAATCTGTAGAGTAAAGCCTTACTGACTTCAGGTACATGCAGAGTGACAGATAAGATATCTCAGTGTTTTGGTTAATATGTTTTTGTGTAGTTCTAAGCATATGCTGCTATAGCTTGGACGTTTGGATCCTCTCAAGTTATTTAATGAAATTCATTCACTTAAAATATTAATAGATTCACCAAGAAGGATTGTTTTATTCATTATAAAATACTTCTGATGCAAATATTATGGGAAAGTAGGACTTTGGGGGAAGTAGACAGAAATAAAATCTGAGAGAAATAAAAGTGCTGTTTTATTATTGTCTCTTATTTTCAGTAAATTAACAAATATTTACTGACCCCACTCTGTGACCACCCCTTTTTTCTTTGCTTTTGTTTTAAACTTACTGTCTCTAGTATGTCATCTCCCACAATTCAAGTATCTTAATAAAACTATTGTTCCATTTATTCACTATTTTTTGCTATCTCTCACTTTCTTCAATCCTTTCAATCCTTTTTTTAAACTACAATTTAAATTAATAGTAGATAACGTCAAGAGACCCTTAAAGCTTTGCAGTAATCACTTTGCATTTCCCAAGTCACTTCCCATCCCAACTCTCTTAAATAAGTAGTTCAGTCTTCTTTCTCCTCAGTTCTTTCAATACTTTCTCCCTTATCTTTAACCTCAAATTTTACTTTGTAATCACTGAGAAAAAGGAAGCTGCCAGAATAGAACTTTTATATCTTTTACCAAGATAGTTACACACCTGCCATACCTATGCTCATATTCTCTCCCTTTCTTTAGATACCCCAGATGAACAATCTGTGCCGCTGCTGCTGCTACTAAGTCGCTTCAGTCGTGTCCGACTCTGTGCGACCCCATAGACGGCAGCCCACCGGGCTCCCCCGTCCCTGGGATTCTCCAGGCAAGAACACTGGAGTGGGTGGCCATTTCTGCACTAGATATCAGCTTCCTTGTCTTCTGAGTTACAGTTAATCTCTTCCCTCTTTGCAGCCTCAGATTTCTTTCTCTATTGAACGATTATTATTAGCATACAAACATGCTGCTATTCCTTCTACCCGAAAAGAACCCTTGCTTGGTTAGACTTTTATCTCTAGCTAATACCTTGTTTATTTTCTCCAATTAACAGTAAAGCTCCTCAACAGAATTTCCTAATCTTTCCTCACTCAGTGATAACTCTTGCTCTATGTATGTATTCTTGTGAACCCATTTAAACCCAATTCTCAACATGCAGAACTGCTGAACACAATGGAACTTTAAAAGGCATATTTGTGGGCATTAAATCTCATTGTAAATTGTATAAAAAATGTTAACAAATTGCTTTGTTTATAGTTGAGGCTGACTTTCAAAATTCCAGAAATTGCTTGACTGCTCAAGCTTGGTTAGTTTCTAATGGCTGTTAAGCCAATCAGTAGACAATACATAGAGATATCTATGTATCTATGAAATAGATATCTATTTCATTTTCCTACAGTAAGATATACATATGTCTGTCATGTTAAGTCAGGTAAAGAATGCATGGAGACTAAATGGAAAACTATTTAATGAAGTTTTTGTTTCCATTGAAAACTAAGTTAAGAGATTCTGCCAATGTTTTATTTAAAAATGAAAGTGGTGAGTGTACCTAAACTGTTACAGATTACTCACTTGAGTCTCCTATGTTCATCTGGTAACAAATCTAAACTATTCTCTGTCATGAGAAAGGATGAACAACATCTGAAAAGTTGCATTCATTCAATGAGTATATATTTATTACTTATTAGGTGCTGACTGTACAGAGATGGCATGATATGATCCCAAATATATATTGTTTATGTTGGTTCAGCTTGCAATGTGTCATGTTATTTGAGGGTTAAACTCTAAAACTTTGTGAAGTTACAGAACTAATCAAATGTAAAAATAAAGTAGTATGTTTAGCCAGGGCTTTGTAATAAAGAGACTAGATTAGAAGAGTTGTTTCAGTAGATATGTATTCTTCTGAATTCTCTCATTACTTGCACTGAATAGATTATTTTTTTTCTCTTTTGCTGAGCTTCATCTAACAGCTGCACACGTTTCCTCCAGCTTCTCTCTTTTAATCAAAAATTTTTATTTTATTCATTTTAGTTTACTCAAACCCTGTCTGAATAAAGAATTAAGGGATCGCTGTATCCCACTCCCCCTCCTCCCCTTTTTGGACAAAAGAGACATTACACATGAGCAGAGAGGCTTCATGTGGGTCAAAAGTCAAGGGATAATGCCAGGCCATAACGAGTCTTGCTCCTCCCAGGAGCCTTCACTTCAAATCCGTCTGGGTGAGACATGTGTGCACAACCAGTTTCCCAGAGTAGATCAGGTATAAAAAAAAGAAACCAGGTAATCAGCTAAGGGTAGACAAAGACCTGGAGGAAGTGACCTATATAAATGACTTAACTGCCTCTTTATTGTGCTTCTTCCCCTAGGGGAACGCCCACACCCTTTCTCTCCAGGTGTGCAGCCCTGTGCCGGGCATGCATCTTAACTAAACAAATCATTTCTCTGCAAGCTCTCCTACTTGCTGTTGTGTTATGTTTCTAAAAATAAACTTTGTACCTGCATTTACAGTTTTTTGCCTCCAGGATAAATGCATTTTTACTGGGGGCAAAATCCAGGGGAAAAAAATAGTTTTTAGCCTCTAGCCCTTGCTTGTCTGGTGGTTAGGAGTCCTGGTTTTCATCCAGGCAACCAAGGTTCAGTTCCTAGGGAGGGACTTAAGATCTTGTTTTGCGCCACTGCGTACTGCTGCCTCACTGAGGTCAGAAGAAGCAAAAGAGAGAAATTAAAGGAGACTCTTGGTCAATTTTAGAAAGTGAATAATTGCACTCTTAAAAAGAGGAGGGATGTTTGACATTTGTTCTGACCAGTGATTTCATATAGTCACAGCAACCAGGAAGAAATATCCACAGAAGATTCTAAAAGGATATAAAAGGTAGAAAGTTATGTAATTTCAACATTACTAAACATATTCCTGTATACAAGTTAGTCAAACAATGATGGAACAGAAATCATTTGATTACAATAGTATGTTCATATCTTTAGTTTACTTACATATTACATAGTAATAAAAATCTATAATGTCTTATTTTCTTATTGAGAAAAGACATCCGTTCATTTTCTCACATTTTCCAAGCTGATTTTGTGCCCTATGGGCAATTCTATCACAATTCTGATAGTTTTAATTCGTTTTTGAGGAAGACGGAATTATTTTACGACAGTGGGTGGGCTCATCTATAGGCTACTCCCTTTCCCTATTTTGCTCTGCTTATGGTGACATTGAACTACTCTGGCCTTTTTTCCTATTATGTTATAATAGACAGCCATTCATACAACCAGTAAGCCTAGCTGCTTCTGGTGGTTTGCCTGACATAGTGACTAGCTCAGATAGTTCATCAACACTACTGTACCAGAACCAAAGCTAATTCCAACACTGTATCCTTCTATCCAAATTGGGAAAGGAGTACTTCAAGTTTGTATATTGTCACCTTACATATTTAACTTATATGCAGAGTACATCATGCAAAATATTGGGCTGGATGAAGCACAGGCTGGAATCAAGATTGCTGGGGGAAATATCAATAACCTCAGATATGCAGATGACACCACCCTTATGTCAGAAAGTGAAGAGGAACTGATTAGCCTCTTGAAGAAAGTGAAAGAAGAGAGTGAAAAAGCTGGCTTAAAACTCAACATTCAAAAAACAAAGATCATGGCATCCAGTCCCATCATTTCATGGCAAATAGACGGGGAAACAATGGAAACAGTGACAGACTTTTTTTGGGCTCCCAAATCACTGCAGATGGTGACTGCAGCCATGAAATCAAAAGAGGCTTGCTCCTTGGAAGAAAAGCTATGACAGGCCTAGACAGCATATTAAAATGCAGAGACATTACTTTACCAACAAAGGTACGTCTAGTCAAAGCTATGGTTTTTCCAGTAGTTATGTATGCATGTGAGAGTTGGGCCATAAATAAAGCTGAGTGCCGAAGAATCAATGATTTTGAGCTGTGGTGTTGGAGAAGACTCTTGAGAGTCCCTTGGACTGCAAGGAGATAAAGCCAGTCAATTCTAAAGGAAATCAGTAATGAATATACATTGAAAGGACTGATGCTGAAGCTGAAGCTCCAATACTTTGTCCACCTGATGTGAAGAACTGACTGATTAGAAAAGATCCTGATGCTGGGAAAGATTGAAGGCAGGAGGAGAAGGGGACGACAGAGGATGAGATGGTTGGATGGTGTCACCAACTCATTGGACATGAGTTTGAGCAAGCTCTGGGAGTTGGTGATAGACAGGGAAGCCTGGCATGCTGCAGTCCATGGGGTCAAAAAGACTAGGACACGACTGAGTGACTGAACTGAACTGACCCTTCTGTCAAGTCTAGTGCTGTGTTTGTTAAGTTGCTGCTTGTGCTGTGTCAAGGGATTCTTCCAGCTGTCCACCACATTCCAGTGACCTGAGAAACAGGGTCTCCATAGCATAGCTTTTCTATTTTCCTTACTATTGCTCTTCTGTGAGTGAGAAAGGGCTGACATTGAAAATAATTATTTGCCCCAAACAAGTTCTTAGTTGCTGCTCTTAGTCAAAACTATTCTTTAGTCACTCTTTACTAGAAGTTTTATGGTAACTCATCTCACTACTAAAATGAAGTTTTTCCTTGAATTATCTTTTCTTCTATAATTGTCCTGGGTTTATAATCCCAGTTTCCTATGGCATGTATCCACTACCTGTATTTATCCCTTTCAGTCTTCCAATGAACAGGGCATATCTGGAAATTGTATATTTAAAGCAAGAAGTAAAATGCCATCACAGGCTAGATAGAGAAAAGATAGTATGTTGAATTTGGATACAAAGAAATCTGTATTACAGCTCTGTAGTTTACTAGCTGCATATAACTGAGCAATTTTAAACCCTCTTGATGTTCAGTCGCTCAATCGTGTCCAAATCTATGTGACCCCATGGACTGCAGCACACCAGGCTTTCCTAAATTTCACTGTCTCCTGGCGTTTGCTCAAACTCATGTACATTGAGTTGATGATGCCATACAAATATCTTATCATCTGACACCCCCTTCTCCTCTTGCCCTCAATCTTTTCCAGAATCAGAGTCTTTTCTAGTAAGTTGGCTCTTTGTGTTAGGTGGCCAGAGTATTGGAGCTTTGGCTACTCCATCAGTCCTTTTCAATGAATATTCAGGGTTAATTTCTTTTAGGATTGACAGGTTTGATCTCCTTGCAGTCCAAGGGATTCTCTCTCTTCTCCAGCACCACAGTTTAAAAACATCAGTTATTTGATGCTCAGATTTCTTTATGGTCCAACTCTCACATCCATACATGACTACTGTGGAAACCATATCTTTGACTATATGGACTTTTGTCAGTAAAGTGATGTCTCTGACTTTTAATATGCTGTCTAGGTTTAGTATAGCTTTTCTTCCAAGGAGCAAATATTTTTTAATTTCATGACAATAGTCACCATTCACAGTCATTTTGGAGCCCAAGAAAATAAAGGCTGTCACTTTTTCCTAATTTTCCCTATTCATTTGCCATGAAGTGATGGAGCCGTATTCCATGATCTTACTTTTTTGAATGTTGTGTTAAAGCGAGATTTTCACTTTCTGCTTTCACCTTTATCAAGAAACTCTTTACTTCCTCTTTGCTTTCTGCCATTAGGGTAATGTCATCTGCCTATCTGAGGTTGTTGGTATTTCTGCCGGCAATCTTGATTCCAGCTTGAGCTTCATTGCACACAGCTTTCATATGATGTCCTCTGCATGTAAGTTAAATAAGCAGGGTGACAATATACAGCCTTGACATACTCCTTTCCAAATTTGGAACCAGTCCATTGTTCCATGTCTGGTTCTAACTGATGCTTCTTGACTTGCATACAGTTTTCTCAGGAGGCAGGAGAGGTGGTCTGTTATTCCCATCACTTAAAGAATTTTCCTCAGTTTGTTGTGATCCACACCGTCAAAGGATTTGGCATAGTCAATGAAAAAGATGTAGATGTTTTTCTGGAATTCTCTTGCTTTTTCGATGATCCAACAGATGTTGGCAATTTGATCTCTGGTTCCTCTGCTTTTTCTAAATCCACCTTGAACATCTGGAAGTTCTAGGTTCACATACCAGTGAAGCCTAGCTTTGAGGATTTTGAGCATGTCCTTGCTAGCATGTGAAATGAATGCAATTGAGTGGTAGTCTGAACATTCCTTGTCATTGCCTTTCTTTGGGATTGTAATGAAAATTGACCTTTCTCAGTCCTGTGACCACTGCTGAATTTTCCAAATTTGCTAGCATGTTGAGTACAGCACTTTAACTGCATCATCTTTTAGGATTTGAAATAGCTCAGCTGGAATTATACAATCTCCACCAACTTTGTTCATAGAAATGCTTCCTAAGGCCCACTTGACTTCACACTCCAGGGTGTCTGGCTCTAGGTGAGTGATCACACCGTTGCAGTTATCTGGATCTTTAAGATTCTTTTTGTACACTTCTTTTGTGTATTCTTACCACATTTTCTTAATATCTTCTGCTTCTATTAGGCCCATACCATTTCTGTCCTTTATTGTGCCCATCTTTGCATGAAATGTTCCCTTGGTATCTCTAATTTTCTTGATGATATCTCTAGTCTTTCCCATTCTACTGTTTTTCTCTATTTCTTTGCACTGATCACTGAGGAATACTTTCTTATCTCTCCTTGGTATTCTTTGGAACTCTTTATTTAATGGGTATATCTTTCTTTTTCTCATTTACCTTTTGTTTCTCTTCTTTTCTCAGCTATTTTAAGGCCTCCTCAGACAACCATTTTGCCTTTTTGCATTTCTTTTTCTTGGCAATGGTTTTGATCACTGCCTCCTGTACAGTGTCATGAACCTCCGCCCACAGTTCTTCAGGCATTCTGTCTGTCACATCTAATCCCTTGAATCTATTTGTCACTTCTACTGTATAATCATAAGGGATTTGATTTAGGTCATACCTGATGGCCTACTGATTTTCCCTACTCTCTTCTATTTAAGTCTGAATTTTGAAACAAGGAGTTCATGATCTGAGCCACAGTCAGCTCTGGTCTTATTTTTGCTGACTTCTCCATCTTTGGCTGCAATGAATATAATGAATCTGATGTCAGTATTGACCATCTAGAGATGGCCATGTGTAGAGTTGTCTCTTGTTGTGTTGGACAAGGGTGTTTGCTATGACCCATGGATTTTCTCAGCAAAATTCTGTTGGCCTTTGCCCTGCTTCATTTTGTACTCCAAGCCCAAACTTCCTTGACTCCAGGTTTCTCTTGACTTTGCTGCATTTCAGTCCCCTATGATGACAAGGTTATCTTTTCAGTGTTAGTTGTAGAAGATCTTGTAGGTTTTTATAGAACCATTCAATACTTCATCTTTGGCATTAGTGGTTGGGGCATAGACTTGTATTAATGTGATATTGAATGGTTTGCCTTGGAAATGAACCAAAATCATTCTGTCATTTTTAAGATCACACCCAAATTGAATTGCAGAATCTTTTGTTGACTGTGAGAGCTACTCCATTTCTTCCAAGAGATTCTTGCCCACAGAAGTAGATATAATGGTCATGTGAATTAAATTTGCCCATTCTGGTCCATTTTAGTTCACTGATTCCTAAATTGTTGATGTTCATTCTTGCCATCTCCTGTTTGAACACTTCCAATTTACATTGATTCATGTACCTAACATTCCAGGTTCCTATTTAATATTTTTCTTTACAGAATCAGACTTTATTTTCACCACTTACACATCCACAACTGGGCATCATTTCTGATTTGGCTCAGCCTCTTCATTCATTCTGGAGCTATTTCTCTGCTGCCCTCCAGTAGCATATTGGACACCTACTGACCTGAGGAGTTTCTTCTCTAAGTGTCATATCTTTTTGCATTTTCTTAGTGTTCATGGGGTCTCAAGGCAAGATTACTGAAGTGGTTTGCTATTCCCTTCTCCAGTGGGCCACGTTTTGTCAGAACTCTCCACCATGACCCAAATCCTGTATGGTGTCCCAATTCAGTATCTGTAGTGTATTCCCAAAAGTGTATATTGAGATTGAGTGGATATACAATATCCAATATCAAAGTGGATATTGATATTGGGATTTTATAGGACTACTGTAAGGATTACATAAAGATAATAGAGCCAACATTTGGCAAATGCTGTAATTGTTAAAATTTTTCATTGTCCAATAATAAAAGTAAAATTAATTAATGTTTATTAAATCATTATTACATATTTTAAAAGTATTTCATTCATACTTGGTTCCTTAATCTTCCTCCGTTCAACCTGACTTCATTCAACTCTCTCTTAACAGATATTTGATTTGCTTTCTTCTTCCTTTGATTCAGATAAGTAAATTACCCATTCTGGTATTAGTAATATGAACCTGAACCAGCAGCACAATATTTGCAAACTTTATGCTAAAGCTTGTTAGCTTTTTCTGTTTTCATGCAAGAAAGTTTCCCAAGATTATAAATATGATGTTAATTGTTTTTATAGCACATTTTCTGTGACTAAAAGTAATGCACACTATTGCAGAAATTTAAAAAATCATGTAAATACACAAACATAAACCCATTCACAAACCAACTAGACAGAGGCAATCAGTTAAGAGTTTGGCATATACACATCTATTTTTTTTTTAAGTATATGTTTAATTAAAATGTGAGCCTACTATAGTTACTGTTTTGTACCAACTTAAAAAAAAATTGCTAATAAAGGGTGATATATCACTTTAGGAGAAAACTCCCACAGCATCATTTTAATGAATACATGATTTTCATAAAATGGATTTAGTGTAATTTATTTAACAACACATATTTCAAGATTGTCTATTATCCAGCTTTGTTATAATAAACAATACTACAGTGAACATCATATACATAAATCTTTATGCCCATCCTTAATCATTTCTTTAGGATAAATTGCTGGAGACAAAATTGCTGTGTCAAAGTATATGCATGTTTCACTTATTTCTTGTGACTTAGTTTTAAATTACAAAGTAATAAATGCACTTTGGAAAAAATCAATCACTAGTGAAACACGAAAAAAATGATTAGTAGACATGTTCTAAATAAGTATCCCACTTTAGAGATAAATACTATTATTACACAGTTAATTTTTAAAATTTTTTCCCACAATTTGTTCTCAATATTTAAGCGTATTTACATACACACATTTATATTTGCTAATATAAGGGGCTCATTTTACAGATGCTCTTTTTTATCCTTACTTTTTTACTTAGTGTACTTGAGAAATACTGGCAGAAAAAATAATTTTCCTCTTTCATCTTAAACTGTTGCCTAGTATTTCATAACATAGTATTCAACAGTATATCCTAAATGGGTATATACTTTATTTAACCAATCCTCTCTTAATAAACATGGCGTTTATTATGTTTGCCCTTGTATTCAGTGATATAATGGACATACCTCTAAAATTGTCTCTGTAAAATTTGAAAGTATATTTATAGGATGGATTTCTAAAATTTGAAAGTATATTTATAGGATGGTTTTCTAAAAATAAGTGAAACATAAAATAATGTGTATAATTCAAAATTTGGTAGTGTAGTTAAGTATTTTGAGCATGTAACTATTACAATCAGTATTCTTATTTTCTTGAAATATTTCTGAGATATAATGTAAATAAAAACTGCATTTGAAGTAAAAATTATCTTTTCAGAATATTAGATAGTTTTAGTGTTCTTTTTATGTAACTAACACACTATATTTGAAGACTTAGATAAATAATTATAAAATTTAATGGTAAACAGATATAGTCACTTCCAGTTTAAAATAATTGAAAAAATAGCAATTTTTTAAAGGATATGTTCAAATTTACAAATGAAGCTGTGTTATTTAATGATTTAATGCTACAGCATCACACCTTTTTACCCACTACCACTTTCTTTTACATTTATTTTACATAAACTACCTTGGACATCAGTCAACTATCTTGTTAATTTTATTCATCAATTTAACAAATATTTAATAAGTATTTGCTTTATGCAAAATCCCAATCTAGTTGTTGGGGCTGTAACAACAGACCAAAACCCCAATACCTGATTATTCATGGTGTTTACATTCTAGCAGGGAGAAAACAAATTGAACAAATACAGTATACATTGTGAAAGGTAGTCACATATTAAATGAAAAACTGTGTAAAGTCTTTGTAAAGTCTGTGTAGTCTGTGTAAAGTATCCTCTAAATTGAACATTTAAAAATCAAACAACCTAGTTAGAAAATGGACAGATATAAACATTTCATTGAAGAGGACAAATATTTCAAATTGACACAAGAAAAGACCTTAAAACATCAGTAGCTATTAGGGAAATGCAGTTTAAAACCACAGTGAGATATGCTTATATATATGGGATTGCCCAGGCAAGAATACTGGGGTGGGTTGCTGTTTCCTTCTTCAGGAAATCTTCCAGACTCAGGGATCAAACCCACCTCTCCTGCATTGGCAGGTGGTTTACCACTGAGCCACCTGGGAAGCCCACATACATATTAGACTGGCTTAAAAAATGATGATAGCATCAAATAGTGGTGAGGATGTGGAGAAACTGAACGATCATTCAACATTACTGGTGAGACTGTATAATGGAAGAGTCCCTCTGAAAGCCAGCCAGGAAGTTTCTTTAAAAACTAACTATGTATCTTCCATGTTACCCAGCAGTTTTCCTCCTGGGCATTTATCCCAGATAAATTTAAACTTACGGTCCTACAAAAACTTCTGCAGAAATGCTTATAGTCCTTTTATTCATAATAGCCAAAACTGGAAACAATGCAAATGTCTTCCAATACTTGAATAGACTGGGATACATCCATACTTGGAATATTTCTCAGCAAGAAACATATGAGAACATTGATTAAATATAATAATTTCAATGAGTCTTGAAATTTTACTGAGTGAAATAAAACCAGTCCCCAAAGGTTACATTCAGGATGATTACCTAACACTTGGGAATGAAAAAATCATAAAAATGGAGAACAGATTAGTGGATGCCGGGAAATAAGAAGACAGGAAGGGGAGATGATTGGTGACAGGAATGTGGGTGTGACTATAAAAGGGAACCATCAGAGAGCCTTGTAGTGACACAAATGCTCTGTATCTTGACTGTTTCAATGTCAATATCCCAATTATAATATTATACTATAGTTTTGCAAGATGTTACCTTTGGGAGGAAATACATAAAGGTAAAAAGGAGCTCTTAGCGTTCTTCCATACAAGTGGATGGGAATTCATAATTATCTAAAAATTTTATTATAAGTTTGACTTTTATAAAAACAAAACTCATAGCATTAATGTCCTATACAATATGACTTTCAGTTCAGTTCAGTCGCTCAGTCGTGTCCGACTCTTTGCGACCCCATGAATCACAGCACACCAGGCCTCCCTGTCCATCACCAACTCTCGGAGTTCACTCAAACTCATGTCCACTGAGTCGGTGATGCCATCCAGCCATCTCACCCTCTGTCGTCCCCTTCTCCTCCTGCCCCCAATCCCTCCCAGCATCAGAGTCTTTTTCAATGAGTCAACTGTTCACATGAGGTGGCCAAAGTACTGGAGTTTCAGCTTTAGCCTCAGTTCTTCCAATGAACACCCAGGACTGATTTCCTTTAGAATGGACTGGTTGGATCTCCTTGCAGTCTAAGGGACTCTCAAGAGTCTTCTCCAACACCACAGTTCAAAAGCATCAATTCTTTAAACAATATCACTTTAAAATGCACTCAATTTTCATGAGTGTAAAAATATCAGTGTTTGCAAATTTTATAGATTTAGTCTCTTTTTCAGCATATCCTTTATTAATGAATATTCAAATCTGGCACCACTATTTCTGTTTATTTGAACTCACTCATTCAATTACTATATATTACTTCACATTCTCATCCCTTCCAATAACATAGACTCATTTTATCATGCAGGATTTTTATTCCTCATTTTCATTTTTAAAAATGAAATTATATTAAAATATGCTTCTTGAATATATTTTCTTAAATGTCTTATCCAGTATAAACTACAAAATAATAACAGTGATAATCAATGGGTTAGTTACTAACATTATTTTGTCCATGAATTGTAGAATAAGGAATGTAGAACATATTAAATGTACCTGAAGCATTATTTCAATATAGAAAGAAAATTAAAAAACTTTGAACCAATGACCTTTTTGAATGTTTAATGGGATACTCATGAACACTTCAAGTGACTTTTGATAGCCTGTCAAACAGCTAAAGTAATTAATTTCCTTATGAGACAATCATATTGGTCATAAAAATCTGAAATATGTATTTAAGACATCATAGACATATACTAATTCAAGCCTATTATGTAAGAACAACAAAAATAATGGTTATACTAGTATCAGTTATATTTCACCATGGAACATATAATTTTGTCTAAAAAGAAGTTTGCCTATGATTTTCAAAGGAAGAGCCACATGAACTTTGGCAAACATTATTTTGCAAATGCCACTCTTAAGAACAGTACCACTAGCAGTAACCTGACATTTATAACTATTCTAAATAATGCAACAAAAGCATTTTCAAGGTTCATGTGTATCTTTTCATATGCAGACTTTGCAGTTCTCTTCAATAATTTAGCTTGTTTGGACACATCTTACTGAATCATGTTTTTTGAACTGAAAATATACATTATCTTGTGAGTCAAGCATTTGCAAAAAGTTATACTCTTGATTCTCTTCTTTACCTGACCCTTGTTTTTTTTTTTTTTTGGTTTTCTTTGACCTCTTCTACTATTGATCAGGTGTTAGATCCTTGAGAGTTAAACATTTGTGGACCACATTCATCTGCTTTGGTTTATTTACTTTGATTTATTTATTTTGGTTAAATTGAGATATATGCTATTTATAGATACCTGTAAACTTTATCTGGTAAATTGGCTGAGAATCTGAGGTCCTAAAATGTGAATACTTTTATTTCAGACTATTTCCCTGACTAGTCTCTTTCTTAGCACTTTGATTCTGACTCCTGTATTCCTCACTCACTTGACTGTGAATCACAATATCTCATCCTCTTCCCTTTACTTTTCTACTTGGCATATAATTCCTACAGTGGCCTGACAATATTGAGTGCTTGTTCTGAATATTATTATTATAACTGTTGGTACAACCACTACCATTAGAACCAGTAATCCATATGCTCCTTCTTGTATGAGAGGAAGAAAAAAAAAAAAAAAAAAAACTACCTGGAGAAGGGAGTGGCTACCCACTCCAATATTCTTGCCTGGAGAATTCCATGGACAGAGGAGCCTGGTGGGCTGCAGTCCATGGGATCACAAAAGAGCTGGACATGACCGAACGACTTACACTTTCACTTTCAAAGAAATGAAGAATATGATTGAACATATTGTTTTATGATAGGAAGAGTTTAGTCATTCCAAAAGTTGTTATGTTGATATTTTATGACCCAAAAGATTGAAATGTTCCTTTATCAGATATTGTTAGTCGTTTGTCTCAATTTTGGGGGCATTTTTATTGTCCCAACTCAATACTCCTGGTAGGTGTTTTTCTTAGGCTGTGGCAGTTCAAATAATTAGAAGTTTATGTTGGTCATCATCAAAGGAAATTCCTTTGATTTGGAAAGGCATTAGTTTAGTAGATAGTATCTCTCATATAATGTGAAAAATGCAAAAAAAAATTATTTTACCTAAAGTCAGATGAATGGAAGAATTTCATCTGTCATCTGCTGCTTACAAAAATAGTTTTTGGAAAGAACAGTAGCATTCAGATTCACAGTTAGAAAAGGATAGTGGCTATTTGTAATAAATAACATGTTAATGCTCATACAAAAATCACAAATATTCTAAATATTCAAATATACACTAAAAATGTATATTTTAGTGTAATTCAAATGAACTTTGATTACTGGATATACATGTTTTTTATACTGTGAACTTTCTTCCTTTGCTTCTTATTGAAAGTGGCTCCAATTAAAAACGAAATTGCAAATTCAACTTCCAAAATATTACCATAAGCAGATTCTGTTGCAGCATATTCATACCTACATAGAATTTTATTCTATTTACAGAGCTTACTGAATAAACATTTGTTGAATAACTATTGAATTTGAATTGCCATACAAAATGCAGCTCTGTGTACAATGCCATAAGGTAAAGATAATTGTTATGCAATCTGCTTTCCTTTTCTGCCACCATACGAAGCAGCATTCATGCTCTACAGTTTTATTGACATATATTTTTGTCCCCATGTTCTCAAAGTTAGAATTTAAGCAAACTATTCAAAAAATAAAATTTTGGAAAACATATTTTGCTTGAGATGGAACAAGATGACTGCAATTCTATAAAGCTATTTCAGTGGTTTTAATTATTCACCAAATGGAACGTTTGACTACCAAAGTTACTGAAGGCTACAGCATCTTCATAGTATTTGCCTCCAAGCTGCACATTAATGTACAAAAAGAAGTCATGGATAACTAGCAACATGACTACCAGGGTGTGAAATGTCAAATTTAATTTCACAATTGACTCAACAATCTTTGCATTTCTAGGGAATGAGAGTTAAAGAGCTAAGCAATAGAGAAATATGTCTGGAGGTAAACTGTTTCATGTTTGCAAAACATGTATACTTCCCTATGCAATTCAAACATAGAAGGAAAATTTTAAATACTGAGAAAGCATGTTTGTGCAGTTTTATACCAAATTTTAGAGTATTGTGCATCTGAATTTAAGAATTATTTTCATGTTCTCTCCAGGTAAGGTAATTCATTAAAATATGACATCACTAATTATAATATGTAAATCTTCTAAAACTGAAGTCAGTGTTGAAACAATATAACATACATATTTGAGTAGCTTAGAATAGATGTCAGAAGCAACTGAGCAACTCAAGCAACAGTAACAGATAAAAAAAAAACTATGTAGCAAGAAGGAAGGGGTCATTATTATAATTTCTAAAATGACTATGTCATTGAGCAATATAATAGAAATTACACCTTAAGGAGTTTTCGAAATAAACTATGGACTGTTTTTATATCTCTTCATTGAATCACTCAATTCAAGATGCCAACTAATTTAATAAACTTATATCACTGCAGAGCTAAAATAATACAGTCATGTAGTTTTTTAAACTAGTATAAATTTTGCTCCCTGGATCAGTGTTTTTCAGACATTGTTATATAAAAAGTTATGTGGAAAGCTTGTTTAGATACAAATACCTGGACCCTGTCCTAAGGATACCCTGTTGATTTAGCAAGGACTGAAAATAATGCTCCAGAAAATTCTGAGGACATTGACCCAAATGGGAATCTTTTATGCTATTGATCCAGTATACTATATTTTATATCTAAGATGCCATCAACTATAAGATGATTTTTTGCAATACTTCTAAGAAAGGAAAAAAAAATAATGCCAATTATACAATCTTATTGATTGTAAGATGCATTTTAATTTTAGAGAAGTTAAAATGTATTCATCCTGGATTGCTGTGATACCATATCACCAATATCTACCAAGCTTTTTACATCTTCTGGATAAAAGTTGATTCAAAATTAAAAATTCTAATAAATCTCTGATTCAACCAACAAAACTTACTTTATTTATATCTGACACACTATGTCAAGAATTTTGGTTGGCATTTGTTCCTGTTATTTTTTACTACATTTAAAAAAATCTCCAAACTCAGGATGTTTAAATAATAATCTATTATTATTTTACTTGGTTCTAAGAATTCTTTCAGGGCTTAGCTGGGCAATTCCTATTTGGGACACCTCACATAGTTACAGTCAAATACTGATTGGTTCTCCAGTCAAAATAATGAATGCTCAACTGAACTGGGCTTCTAAGACTGCTTATTCACAAGACTGGTGGTTCATGGTTTAAAAGTTGGCTGGAATTGCAACTTGAGTGTCTTCATTGGCCTCTTCATGTGGCTTGGGCTTTATTGCATTGGTCTAGTTTTCCAAGAAGAAGCACTCCAAGAATGAGTGTTCCAAAAGGCTAAGCCTAAACTGCAAGACTTCTGATCCAACTTCTGCTCATTTTGACCACAGAATCGCCTTCTCTGCATTCAGATAGTCAAGAGTGAGTCATAGTCAGTTTACAGTCAATGACAGGTGACTATATGAGTGTCACTAATGGGAGGGATGGTTCATTTGGGGCACTGTCCTTGGAGACTAGCTACACAGAGCTTCACATATTATCTACCTTAATCTTCATTACAAATTATGGAAAATACTTGTTAGCCAAATAAAGCTGTTTCTTTAGATAGCTCAGAAATTTACACTTTTTAAAAACAGCAAGCCCTTCATATAGTCTGTTGCCTCAATTGCTGGAAAATTACTTCTTTAAAAGTTTCCTCATTCTGGTGTCAACTTCTTAAAGGAAAACATTAACTTTTCCAAGCCCACGAGGTCAGATCTTGAATGTATAAAAGTCATACTGGGCTCCCCATAATTCTTCCACCCTTGTTCCACACACTCTCATTCCTTCCTTAATGCATTCTTCCCTGCAGCCTTCTCATACAGCTAGGACCAAAGGGTGGTGGGGGCGGGAAGTCAAGAGTTATATTTTAAATGAAATTTTAGCATGTCTGATTGGAAAACCATAAAAAAAAATCTAAACAGCATGTTAACCAATTATTGCTGAGTTACTATGTTCCAATAATGTGCTAAGTGCTTTATGTTTCCTACCTGATTGAACTTCTACAATGAATCAAAGAGGCAGACATTATTATCCTCATTTTCATGAAGAAATTGAAGTTAGGAGAGACAAGAAACACTCCCCAAACTAAAAATGTGTTTGAGAATTAGATTGTGTCTTCATGGAAATTTATATACATCTATGTTATAATGGATATTTGAGTTTTGGCTGAGTTGATGTGTTCTTTCTCTCAGGAATTTTTCCACATTTCCAATTGCTTCCTAAGGCAAGTCTTGACCTATGATAATATATTGTCATTGCCAGATTAGAGGAGGAGACTTGCCTTCCCATTGCTGCTGTGGTAGAGAAAACATAGGCAGCTTCTATCAATGTCGTATCAGGTTGTCTACATAATCTTAAAAAGGAGAGGGTAGAATTTAGCTTTGTTTTGTGCTGTTTAAGGAGAGATTTTGATATGCTAATATTCTATTTTTACTCATTCTGACATGTGTATAATGTTGCCATCTTAGAAGCAACATTACATGTCAATATAATAGGAGTTATGGTGAGATCTAAGAGCTGATTCCAAGAGTTGATTCTGATAATACTATCTAGAAAATCAAAGGCTAAACAGTAAATTACTGCTACAAGTTCTTTCCTCTATTTTTCTTGAGTTGCCCTACATTTGCTTGCTTCTCATGGCAGTTTTTGCAGCTTTTATAGGTTTAAGAATAGTGACATTGAATTTTGGATAGAATACTCTGCAGAGAGCTAGGTGTGTTTAAGAAGAGTTGGCCTTCTTAAGAAATTTACTGGGAAAAGCTCAGTTCCTTTCTGGACAGTGTCTGTTTGTTTTCCAATTTAAGCCGAACATCTTTATACATTGGTCAATACAAGTCAATCAAGTGATCAGTTATGACTCTCTCTCTCTCTCTGTGGTAACTTGTAAGCCCTTATAACATCCCTGGTACTTTGGCGGTCCTAAGGGAAAAAATATTCAGTCTTAATCTAAAAAAATTCTGCCTGAGATTTGGAACTGACTTAGAATTAGGAGATATTTGCCTCCAAGTCCTCATTCGGCAAATACTGTTTCTAGCACAACTACCGTGTGTGAACAGTGATCACCTCTGCTATCAGAAGCTCTTTCTGTCTATGGGAAACCCAGACAAGTGAACTAGCAAAAGGAGGAGGGTAAGTACAATGTAACATGGAAAGTTGAAAGAATTACAGGGAAACAAAACAGGGGTACTTCCCCTTGTGTTTGAAGTCTGGAAAAGCTTTCCCAGAGGAAGTTACTTCTAAAGCACAAACCTGTAGGAAAATTAAGAATTTATCCAGGTGAAAAAGCCTTCACAGGGAAAGAGTGTCCTGGCCAGAGGAACCAATTTATGCAAAGACATACCAGTGAGTGAGAGAGAGTATGGAAGGCCCAAGGAACTGAGAGATGGTCAGCCTGGCTGTAACATGCAGAATGCGCACTGAAGTCATGTGGAATTAGTGCTAGAGATGTCAGCAAGGGACACAGTCTGTGTTTTTGCTAAATATTTTGAACTTTTTCATGAAACAAGGAGTGCCAGTGAATTTTTTTTTTAACCGAGGAAAGAACAAAAGGATCTTTTCAGTGAATAAATAAATGAATATCTCAGAAGGTACCTTTGAGAGGAGAATGGTAGATGGGGAGGAGGATAATGACTGAAGGAGCAGTGGCCTTGGAAAAAGTTTCTGACCACCTAACTGATAACCCAAGGAACTGCTTAAGGGCAGAGTTTTTCCTTCAGTTGCTAATTTAACAGAAATTTATCATATGCTCATAAGATCTCAAATTCTTTTTAGGTCATTATGGGCTATAACAGTGCCAGACGACATTAGGAGCCAGACAGCATCTTTGCCATTATGAAGTTTGTGTACAGAAATGAAATATGGATCAGGTATTATTTATGATGTAAAAGTGAAACAGAATCAGGAGATAGAGAGTGAGGGGATGTGTTCTTATTTTATATACAGGTACATATTTCATCCATCTCTTGTCTTTGGATGCTTTGTATCTGAGGGAAAAAAAAAGTTGTACTGTTGTTTCCAGTCATTCAATATTCATGTAGTGCCTCCGTGTATTAGGTGCCCCGTGAGACCCCACAGCAGTGTCGTGCAGTCTTAGAGGCAGAAATGATCAATCAAGCAGTATTTTGTAGACCATGTTAAAGGTTAAAGGTTTGGATGTTTTTCTTATGGACAATGGATAAATATAGTGTATTATTTAAGAGTTCTATGTGATTAGACCTGTATTTTCAAAAGATCATTCTAGTTGCAGAAAGAAGAATGAATTAACAGACTGGGAAGCAAATAGGTTATCATCACCTAAAGGGAAAAGAGAAAAGATGATAGTCACCTTGCTTAGCTATTAGTTATGAAGGATAAATTTCTTTCCAGTCAAAGAAAAGTAAAAGTTTTTTTTTGTTGTTGTTTTTTTTTACTATGAATGAAAGGTTTTCTTCTCACAAGTAGAAAAAAAAATGCTTGGGCTAAAATAGAATCTAGTGTTTTAAAAATTTTTTATCACCTAATCCTTTGAATTCCTGACATGTGTTTTTAGATCCATAAATAAATCTCTTATGAATACTTTTTCCTTTTAAATACTGAGCTTATTATTTTGTGATGGCTAAGATGTGAATGTGTGAACCAAGTGAATTTACAAAAGAAATTCTAAGAAGTACTTACCTGCTGATTGACGACCTTTTGTGACTAAGAAAGTAATATCTTTATCTATGTACTTGATTGGCAGAAAATACTCATTTTATTATGAAAACACATCAGACACACTTCTGTTTCTACTGCTAAACACCTTTCTCATTAACATTTTATACAAGTGGAATGTTAAAGTATTTGTTTGTATAATATGTAAGGAAGGATCTTAATACAGCTTTGGCCATACTAAAAATGCCTTATGTGCCATGTTGTTCAGATGGCATGTTTATGAATAAGTTTTCAAAGCTCCATATGCACAAATATGAAATATGAAGTCTTCCTCCAAATATTCAGAATACAACTCATTCTACATTTGTTAGTTTATCGTGCTAACATTTATCTGCATCTCCATATCCCAAGATTTGCAAATGAGATAATTCTGTTGCAGTATGCTGCCAAGTATAAACAGCTGGCTCTCTTTGGCAAGCAGAGTATCATCAGAACATTTAATGCAACCCTTCCTCTAGGATTCTTTTTATCATCAGAATTTAGGGAGGCGTATTTGCTTGGTATGTATCAAATGCACTATTCTCTAAAGTCTTACAACCTATGGATTCTCTTGGTAATTACAAATAATAAGAGATACGGGAAGGACAAGATATTAATATTAAGCATTGTAAGTGAACTCTTATGAACCTATAAGACAGATATTTCAGGGGGAAAGTTTGAAATTTTAAATAGGTGGTTTAGTGTAGTGATATTATAAGTTATCTCCAAATGAAATGAAATTCATTCACTGGAGTTTGGAGGCACCATAGTGTATCCAAATACAGAGTAGGGTGAGAAAAAGTTTTACTATCAATACGACAGCATATGAATGAAATAACCAAATATTTCCCTCTGGATCACATCAACCCATATATAAAGCATATTTCTGCCATTCTTTCACAAGTGGAAATAATATTCATTGACATACAGTCATTTAGTTACAAGTAACAACACAACAAATAAGTAATCAAGACCAGTTTGAGAAGGAAATTATGTGAACATAAGTACGAACAAGAAGAGTAATTAGTGTTAAAATGTAGCTAGTGCAACTGAGGAAATGTATTTAAGTTTTAGCTGAAATAAAATATCAACAGCCAATCTTACAATGCTTCCGTCATTTGTGTAGAATTTACAAAAATACTTTCTGTTTACAAAAATGTTTTGTATTTTGACCAAATTAACCTTGAAGAAGGATAACCTTCAATTGTTGTCTTTACATTTCTCAAACTATAGAAGATTTGAATAACACAATTAATATGCTTGATCAACAGACATGTGTAGAGTACTAGCTAACATCTAGATAATACTCATTTTATTAAAAAAAAAACAAAGTTCATCAAGCATAGGCTTGAAATTGTATTTAATTTAAATTAACGGAAACATTTAAATAGAAACATGTGGCTATTGGCTATCACATTTGACATCCATGTCTAGGCCATGAGAAGACTCTTTCTCTCTGTAATCATAAGACATAGGATAGTAATTCAGAGCTGGTCTTACATCCACTCTAGCTCATAGTTCACAGGAAGGGGCTGACACCCGCATGAAACAATAGGTCTGGAGTTCACTGTCTGTTTTCTCAGGATGGGTGATGAATTGTCTTGGAAGACTCCAGAGAACCACTGCTGCTGCTGCTGCTAAGTCGCTTCAGTCGTGTCCGACTGCATGTGACCCCAGAGACCGAAGCCCACCAGGCTCCTCCATCCCTGAGATTCTCCAGGCAAGAACACTGGAGCGGGTTGCCATTTCCTTCTCCAATGCATGAAAGTGAAAAGTGAAAGTGAAGTCCCTCAGTTGTGTCCAACTCTTCGCGACCCCATGGACTGCAGCCCACCAGGCTCCTCTGCCCATGGGATTTCCCAGGCAGGAGTACTGGAGTGGGGTGTCATTGCCTTCTCTGCCAGAGAACCACTAGTCATTCTAAATGCTCATTCCTAAGTAATAATAACTTGATGAGGAGAATATTTTAGCTACTTAAGTGAACAATAATCATAATCTTAACTGAAAATCAAATATTTCATAGGGAAAATAAGTTTAGAGGAAAGAAACTTACTCTTGATATTATAAATATTATTTTTTGATGTTTCAAAAGGTTTATTTTTATAATGACAATTATAAATCATTTATCTCACTACAAAGATACTAGTATTTTGAGCCTCCTTACAATTATTTTAATCCTAAAGGGTAGAACTATGTAGCAAATTAATATTTATTCATTATTTTATTAGTTAAGAAGGGAAAACCACTAGGCAATTCAGGTATGACCTAAATCAAACCCTTTATGATTATGCAGTGGAGGTGATGAATAGATTCAAGGGATTGGATCTGGTGACAAAGTGCCTGAAGTACAGACAGAGTTTCATAACATTGTACAGGAGGTGGTGACTTCAAAATGACATAAATGGAAATTACCTGCCTGAAATATATATGTTAAGAAAACAGCACAAGTTAAGAAACAGTAAAAACAAGAAAAGCTGTACAGGGGAAATAAGATTCCCTTACAAAGCGTAATTGTTGAAGTGCATTCGAGAGTTTTATAAAAAATAAAACTAATTAAGATAAAATCAAATATTTACTAGTTTACTGTATACTTGACACTATGTCATGCAAATGAATTATATACTTTAATCAATCTACAAAATAGGTATTATCATTATTTTTATTTTTCCAGTGAGAATGCTGGGACCTAGACCTATATGCAGGTCAGGAAGCAACAGTTGGAACTGGATATGAAACAACAAACTGGTTCCAAATAGGAAAAGGAGTACATCAAGGCTGGATATTGTCACCCTGCTTATTTAACTTATATGCAGAGTACATCATGAGAAACGCTGGGCTGAAAGAAGCACAAGTTGGAATCAAGATTGCCAGGAGAAATATCAATAACCTCAGATATGCAGATGACACCACCCTTATGGCAGAAAGTGAAGAGGAACTCAAAAGCCTCTAGATGAAGGTGAAAGAGGAGAGTGAAAAACTTGGCTTAAAGCTCAACATTCAGAAAACGAAGATCATGGCATCTGGTCCCATCACTTCATGGGAAATAGATGGGGAAACAGTGGAAACAGTGTCAGACTTTATTTTTTTGGGCTCCAAAATCACTGCAGATGGTGATTGCAGCCATGAAATTAAAAGACACTTACTCCTTGGAAGGAAAGTTATGACCAACCTAGATAGCATATTCAGAAGCAGAGACATTACTTTGCCAATAAAAGTCCATCTAGTCAAGGCTATGGTCTTTCCTGTGGTCAGGTATGGATGTGAGAGTTGGACTGTGAAGAAAGCTGAGCGCCAAAGAATTGATGCTTTTTTTTTTTTTTAATTTTATTTTATTTTTAAACTTTACGTAATTGTATTAGTTTTGCCAAACATCAAAATGAATCCATCACAGGTATACATGTGCTCCCCCTCCTGAACCCTCCTCCCTCCTCCCTCCCCATACCATCCCTCCAGGTCGTCCCAGTGCACCAGCCCCAAGCATCCAGTATCGTGCATTGATGCTTTTGAACTGTGGTGTTGCAGAAGACTCTTGAGAGTCCCTTGGACTGCAAGGAGATCCAACCAGTCCATTCTGAAGGAGATCAGTCCTGGGTGTTCATTGGAAGGACTGAGGCTAAAGCTGAAAATCCAATAGTTTGGCCACCTCATGCGAAGAGTTGACTCATTAGAAAAGACTCTGATGCTGGGAGGGATTGGGGGCAGGAGGAGAAGGGGACGACAGAGGATGAGATGGCTGGATGGCATCACTGACTCGATGGACGTGAGTTTGAGTGAACTCTGGAAGTTGGTGATGGACAGGGAGGCCTGACGTGCTGTGATTCATGGGGTCGCAAAGAGTCGGACACGACAGAGCGACTGAGCTGAACTGAACTGAGATATATGAACGAAAGCTCCTGAACTTATTTCCCCTGTACAGGGGACTCTCTGCAATTGTACTACTAGAAAATCTGAGGGATACAAGGAAGAATTTGGGCTGCTGCTGTCGGTTAAGTCTCCAGCCCCCAGAGAGCTGGAGGGCACCATGTGTTCATTTGCCAAGTTGGCCAGGTGCATGACTGCATCTCCGAAATCAATGTAGAACTACTTCCAGAGGAATTGAAAAAATGTTTCCTCTATTCCTTTTGACAAGAAGTCATTACCAGTAGCCTTTGGGGGAGATTTGCAGGAGCTTCATGAAAAGTACAAGGCCTTTATTTACTTTTGATTCTCCAAGCCTAGGTCTGAGGGAACAGATAATAAGACCTTTTGCTCATGAAGTATGTCTCACTGTGACTCACAGCCAATTTTAAAAATATAGAGCGGAGCACAGAACATTGTCTGTTTTGTACATATTCTTATTTTTAAAAATCTATTTGGGATTTTTGTTTTGCTGGTAACATTGGCCGTAGTATAATACTGCCAGTGCAGTGTTTTCTTTTTTACTTAATACTGTTATAGAGAGGGTTTGCTGCTGGTTATTTCATGATTAGGAGAATATAACATTAGAATGAGTTTTAGCATTATATATTTGAAACAGGGTTAAGAAGAATGAGTTGTCTTTTTTCCTACCTGTGAACGTTTACGCATTGTTTTACAGCTTTCTGACAGAAGGGAGCAAATGATACTGTTACTGGTATGGTGAAAATGGCTCTAGATTTTGATTCAGTTTACAGGGGTTCTGGTTTCAGTCTTCAGTTTGAGTCTGTTACCTGCTAGATGATTCATTTTTGATTAATTACTTAATCTATTTGAGTATTTCTCTGAAAATAAGGATACTAAACTGTCTTTGTGATAAAGATGAAATGAAACACGGAATTTGACAGTAAATTCTAAAAACATAGAAATTTGAGATGATTATTTTATGATTTAGAGATATGAAAGTAGTTTTAAGTTTCATAAAGAAATGCTTACACTTGGTGTTTTTGTTTTAAAAACTTTTTCTTTAGTCTTTCTCATCATTGAGCATGTGAACATGCTTATGTTAACTTCTGTAATCCTGAAAACATTTACTGCTGATGTATTGAGCGGGATAGTCTATTTAACATTATGCTGATATATTTCAACAGTGAAAGGATCACAAAATGCATTTTTTTAATTCAACCTAAACTCTGCTTTCCCAGATTATTATGCAAAAGTATAGAATATCATTGGGCTTCCCTGGTGACTCAGGCAGTAAAGAATCTGCCTGCAATGTGGAAGACCCAGATTTGATCCCTGGGGCAGGAAGATCTCCTGGAGAAGGAAATGGCTACCCACTCCAGTATTCTTGCCTGGAAAATCCCATGGACAGAGAAGCCTGGCAGGCTACAGTCCATAGGGTGCCAAGAGCTGGACAAGACAGAGTGACTAACACTTTCACTTTCATTCATAGGATATCATTAGTGATTTTATCTATGACCTTTATCTAAAAGATTAGCAAGGGATCAGGTTACCAGCAAGGGTTTTTCCTGATGGCTCAAGAGGTAAAGAATCTGCCTGCAATACAGGAGACTCAGGAGATCCCAGGTTGGAGAAGATTCCCTAGAAGAGAAAATGGCAACCCACTCCAGTATTCTAGCGATCATGGCTGGATATAGTTCATATGGTCGCAAAGAGTCAGACACTCTTGACCATGCATACACACATGTTTTACTGACATCTTTAGGTTTACATCAGTGTTTGTTTCATTTATTCTTATTGGTTTAATGCACATGTAAAATTCAGAGACTAATTAGATCAATGTCACAAAGATGTTCAACAAGTACCTTTAGCTTTACAGATAGAAATGTAGAGATTCTCAGAAGGCTATAAAGGAGCTTGAACACCTTGTCTCCTTCTGTGTACCACCATCAATCATAAATCTGAAAGTGGTTTGACTTAATGTTAATAGTATGGAGCATTATAGAAGATGGAGGTAGCACAGGTATGATACTAAGTTCCACCCCCAGCCCTTTCCTTCAAGATCTTGGAAATAAGGAAACACAGGAAAAGAGCAAAGGCAGAATTCATGTTGGAAATAGCCTAGACTGAATGGATTAATCAAAGAGGGAAAGGTTCCAAAATAAATTCTGAGTGAGAGAGAGAGAGAGTGAAACTCTAAATGAGTTAGTGAGTCCTTCTGTCCACTTGTATATCCTTGCATTAGAGTTAGAAGCACTACTATCTTCCAGAGTTAATGCAATTAGCATCCCGAATTATGTAACTAACTCTCCTTATACTGATTCTCTTCTTTTTAAGATCATCCTCAAGAGGAGATTCTGTCTTGAAAGACATATGTGCTAATCTAGCAGGGGAGGTCAGCTGGTATCCTAGCTTATAACTTGTGGCACTTGTGAGTATAAAAAAAAATTCTTTGGAGGTACCTTCAACTTTAGGCCACCAGGGAGATCTAGTTTCAGCAAAACTCAAGACCAACATCAGGACATGTTGAAATTACTGAGTCAATGTCATTCTGTGTGATCCCTTGAAAAGGAGTCATTTGACCTTCTTCAGACTATCTTAACTTGTTCATATGGTTTGAAAAAACATCCACATAAGTCATATGATATTTTCATACAAATCCAATGTATGTGTGTAACAACTACTATCTTAGATTGCTAAGGTTCTCCTTTCACTCACATTTATGCTACATTTTTTAAGGGCAACTTTCAACATTTATTTTGCCCTCCCTGTTCTCAATTACCTAATTTTGGCTCTCTCCTTCTCCGGGATGTGGGTATGTTATCTTTCAGTGCCTTCTCTTTAACCAGTAAATTTGTATTGTATGAGCATTACTTCCATGCTATCCTATCAATTATGCTCAAGGACTTTGGTATTGATGATCTGATTTAACTTGAATATGCATTACAACACAGGGGAGGGGGGATTCTGTGGTGGAGAACACTACTAAAATATTCAGAAGGTGTGCTCATCTTTTATAGGAGGGCAGAGCACACACTGCAGACCATTAATTGAGTTTGGGGTTTGCTGATTTTTCTTTTCTATAACCTTTAGTCAATTTCTCAAGTCATGTTTTTAGTTATTCATATTTTGATCAGTCCATTGCTGGATTATGTGTTATATTTCTGATACATAGGTAGCAGAATCTAAGAAAAGGCTGTATTCTTGGAATTCCAATGGAAACCTGCAGGTTAGTTTGGGATTTGCCTGGTATATAAGTTGCTGAGGTAATCTGGTTATATATAATTAATTCATCTATTCCTTCTATATTTAGAAAACTTAAATCTATATGTTTTAATGTATGGAAAGTTGACATAATTGCATATTATGTGAATAACTCAGTGTTGAAATTTTAGTTTTCAGACATCACTTCTTTTGTGGATTTTGCACTTCTTAGGTCAGGGACCTTATCATTGTCTCCTTCACATTGAGCTTGGTGCCTCAAAGATAAATCAACACATATTTACTGAACTGAATTGATAACTATTTTGACTATAGCTCTTTTTTTTCAATTCTCAAAGTCAACTTGATCAATTCAGATTCATCATTTAATTTTAAAATGTATATTCTGTCCCCAACCTTCCTAATATGATGAAGAAAGGACACCTTTGCTATTAAAAAAATTCCCACTTGGCTGGCCAAGGTGGATGTATAAACAAGTTCAGCATGGGGCATTAGTGAAGACACCAGGAAAGATGCCAGTGTAGGAGTTGAACAGATGACAGTGGGTAGACAAAAACTAGACTGCATTGTTTTCTTGGTTGGAGGGCAGTTACAGGCAGGAAAAGGTCCAAACGGGAGGTGATGGTGAAGCTTGAATTAGCAAGCTGATGTGTTTGCTTGTTGAACTAGGTGGTAGACACTATGAGAAGGGTTAGCAATGTTTAGGGCACAGTCTGTCGATAACAATGTGGAAAATGGTAAATAACAATACTTCATACAAAGGGGATATCATGAAGAAAAGCAGCTTGCTGCTGCTGCTGCTGCTGCTGCTGCTGCTGCTGTTAAGTCGCTTCAGTCGTGTCCGACTCTGTGCGACCCCATAGACAGGCAGCCCATCAGGCTCCACCGTCCCTGGGATTCTCCAGGCAAGAACACTGGAGTGGGTTGCCATTTCCTTCTCCAATGCATGAAAGTGAAAAGTGAAAGGGAAGTTGCTCAGTCATGTCCGACTCTTAGCGACCCCATGGACTGCAGCCCACCAGGCTCCTCCGTCCATGGGATTCTCCAGGCAAGAGTACTGGAGTGAGGTGCCATTGCCTTCTCCAGAAAAGCAGTTTGGTGGTTCCAAACTGTAATTACTGTGTTCCGACTGGAGCCCAGGGCATGAGGTCAGCCTCACAAGAGACTTAGTAAGTACTGAGAGGGAGGCATAGACCAGAACATGAAGGGCCTCACATTCCATGGAAAACAAAATTAATTTTGCTGTTTTGTCTGAAAAATCTCCATGTCATATTCAACTTTTCCTTTTATGTCTTCTACTGATTTAAATTTAACCTGTTTTAACATGCTTTGTAATGTCTCCTTTTTCTACCTTATCTTTCTTGTCACTATTAATACTAGTCTGGTCATTAATACTAGTCTGGTCATTCAATCATTGTGTCATTCAACCACTAACTTTTATGTGCCAAATGTTATCCTAGGCTATAGAGAAACAGTTCTGAACAAGGCAGACAAAACACCTTTATCAAGCTTGTAGATAATTAATGAACAATCTGCCTGTTAAATTTACCTGAAAATGTCAAGAAGCAATAAAACCTATGAAAGTAAAATGTAGTAAAGGGATGTCACACTGTGGAGTATACCTTGCTAGTTATGGTGGTTGGATAGTCATTGTTAAGTGGATGATGTTTCAGTTGAGACTTGGATGAATTCATCAGCCAGCCATGGAAGGGCTGGGAAAAAGGAGTTTCAGGAAGAGTGAATGACAAGAGCAAGTTGTACTGGTGAGGATGAATGTGGCTGATTTGGACCTGAGCATGGACCTGCTCATGCTCAGGTGGATGGACCTGAGCATCTCCCACAAGTATTTAAGATCAAAGACATTCTCTATTTTGTAATGATCATAGTGGCTCTGCTTCCTTCTTCAAATCTGGATAGCTACAGGAGTAAGTGACTGGAGCACAGTAAGTGAGGAAGAAAGGGCTTTGTGTTTTTGTTTGTCACGCTCACCCTGTGATTAAAAAAAAAAAGAAGAAACAACTTTTCTTTAGATAGGCTTCTAGTGTTTATTTAGAATACACACTGAACACTTGAAGAATTTGAGATGAAAGTTTGGATAAAATACAAATTTTATATTTAGCCCCACCATTTATATAATTCAATCAATTACTGTGTGTCATAGAATATACTGTGATATCTTCCTGACTTAAAAGGCATTTGTTCAGCTTGAACGTACTTGAAATACAGTTACCCATTGTTAACACTGCATTGTGCAATATGGAATAGAGTGGATTGGATTTCTTGAGGGATCTCTAGAAATGAAATATTTTTATTTACATTGAAATAAAGTTTCATTCATTACTAGCGGCCACCTGGGAAGTCCATTCATTACTCGGAGAAATAGATAAAGTTTAATAGAAATTTCTCGGCCCTTAGAGGATGCCTGTTTCTGTTATCTTTAGATATGTTCTTTGATTAATTGAAGAAAGGCATGACATTTCACCTACATATTGTTTTTCCACTTTGGGATATAACCATACTTTTATAAACACAGTCATAATTTGGACTGGCAGCTGTAAATATTTTTAAAATTCATCTTTGAAAATGGCATTTGTCATGGTTAGAACTAGTTCCTTCTTAAGATTCAGTAAAACTTTTTGCAATGATACAGTATTTCTTAAGAGCTTTAGCTTATCAAACATTGTTAAAATGTAAATAAAATAAATAAAATGGAATTTAGATCCACAGGGTGCTTCTAATAGCTTTTCTTCCTTGACATGGAGCTAATATGAACTGCATCTAACCAGTTGATTTTTTAAAATTGCAGAAACTGACAGTTATTTTCCAGTGCTGCTTGCCACTGCTTTATCTCATTTTAATTCCAAAGTCAATGGACAATACCAATACCTATGGATTACATGTTAAAAGGATTTATGAATTATGGATGAACTGGGACAGTTATTGGTATTTAAAGGCACCAATATTTCATGTTGAATATTAATAGGAGTGAAAGACCAGAAGAATATAGTTATAAAAATATTTCAAAACAGACTAGCTTCTTTAAGCCTTGGGATATAAGAATAAATGTCCAAAAAAATTATAGTTAACTCATTTAGTGACAATTTCTACAATGATGAGAAGAGATGAGAACTTAGCATCAAAGGTTTTTTATTATTACTCAATTAGGGCAAATCTAATGTGGACATTAAATAAATAGTTTAAAAATTGTCCTATATTGTGACATGCCTTTTGTCTTATTGTTTAGTTTTATATAATTAGTAAAAGGAAACTATGTTACCATATGATATGAAGTAAAATGTAATTAAAGTTTTTATTTTAAGAATTCAGGTTGCTCTTAAGAAAAGAGAAAAATATTTTTATTCAACACATGAAATGACATCATAAATCATTACTTTTACTATATAGGTTGGTTCAGTTGGTGCATAATAAAGACGGTTGGGCCTCTGCCTCTTGGGCTTAGGGTCTTATTTCCCAAACTGTCATTATCCCTCAAAGAACTTTATTTATTCTCTTGAACTACAAGAAACTCAGTCAAGCTCACCAACCCACAAAAGTAATAAACCGAAATATTAATATCCATGGATTACTGTGTAATGAGAAATAAAAGAAACACCAAGAAGACTAGCATGTGTGCTGATTGAAAAAAACATTGCATTGCCAGTAGGAGTGTTATTTATTATTTATTCATCAAGTGTGTATTGATGTCTGATTTATACCAGACATTTTACTAGACACTTGGATGAAAAGTCAAATAGGGTATAATCTCCACCATCAAGGAGCTTATTGACTAAGCTTTCCCTTCTCCAGAGGATCTTCCTGACCCAGGGATCGAACCCAGGTCTCCGGCATTGCAGGCAGATTCTTTATTGTCTGAGCCACCAGGGACGCCCCAGTTAGAATGACAGCCAAGTAAATACAGCAATAATAAGCAGTTGTGAAGAGACGATTCCAAATCCAAATAGCCATCTGGAAGGGCTTCTTTGAGGTGTGAAACTAGGTGAAGTAGAAGTAAGTAGAAGTTTGTTAGAGGAAGGAAATAATTAGTTCGTTTGACACTCTGTTTTCTGGTGCTGTGGCGTGGCATGGTACTAAATCAGGATGACATCTTGACTTAGCACCATGGCTATGAGGTGAGATCGCTCTGCCTGCTCCTTCTAACCATGAGCTTGTCTCTCCTTTGGATCCTATTCATCATCATACCACTCAGTTCTCATACCACATATTTTTTATTCACTCATCCTAGAAATTCTTTGAGCATCTACTGTGTGCCAGACAGTGTACTAAACACCAAGCATTAAGCAGTAAGCAAAATAAAATCACTGGCCATCACAGAGCTTAGAATCTAATTAAAAAAAAAAAAATACCCTCCCCTGACCATGTAAGCTGTCAATTACTTTTCCATTTCTCTATCAAACTTACTGATATTTCCACAACCATTTCTATTACCTCATCTCTCTTTTTTTTTCTCATCTAAATCTTTCCACTTCATTCCCAACACAGCTCTTGATGATGTCATAACAGCCTCCTCCTGTCAGAGGCAATAGCCACATCCCATTCCCGTGTTATTTAAACACTCAACAGGATTAGATACTGTTGCCTATTCTTTTCCCTTTAATACTTTTTTTCTTTTTTTTTATCTCTTCTTTCCTTCCCTCCCCAGCTTCAAGGACAGGTTCTCCTTTCATCTCACTGGTTCCTCCTCTTTCTGCCTTGCTCCTCTTGCCCAGTCAGGCCTCCAAATGTTGTAATAATTCAGGCTCAGCCCTGGATTCACCTTTCTGTCTCTTCCCTTCGATTTTCTGTCTGAGTTTGATTCTCACATTTTTTTAAGTGATTGACTTAGGAAAATATTTTAAGATAGAAAATATCAGGATTAATTTTACATTAAAAATTATTTAGCAAATCTCCTAAATTGTTTCCTTAGTGTATATTTGTCATCAGATGTCATAAGGGTAGTTGAATGATCTTACTCATGAAAATAGGGATATGATGTCCAGGTGCTTGGGGATATTTACTTAGTTCTAGGAACTCTTTACACTGGAACATGTGGAAAATAAATTGATAATTTTTTTTTGCTTGGATTCCTTTCTTCTGTACTATATATATTATATACCTTTATGTTGAAAGGAGACTGAAAGTAATTACTTTATAACTTTTCTTGGTCTACCTTTATTCCATTCATGGCATACATTGTTTCTGAGGCATTTTGGTCTTTGTGAGGTGGACAGAGAAAATGTCATAGTTCCATTAAAACCTTTCAAGTTTCTTTTATTATTGAGTGATGATACATAATAATGCTAATCTGATTTTAAAGTATTATTTTCTAGTCCTGTTAAGAGATCTTGAGGTTATTTGGGGAATGTTCATCATCTTATGGCTTTCCTCATGGCTCCGACAATAGAATCTGCCTGCGTTGTGGGAGACCTGGGTTCTATCCCTGGGCCAGAAAGATCCCCTGGAGAAGGAAATATGAACCCACTCCAGTATTCTTGCCTGGAAAATCCCACTGACAGAGGAGCCTGGCAGGCTACAGTCCATGGGGTCGCAAAGAGTCAGACACGACTGAGCGACTTCACTCACTCACTCATCGTCCTGTGAATAACTGATTATTTAAACTCCATGCTCTTACAGCATGATATTTATTTTGAATCATCTTTAGCAATGTCAATGTACCAATTCAGGGTATAAGGTAACTTTTCCTGATTCTAGACAAAAATCTCCCATAAATAGTGCTATCTTTGTTATAGGATGGAATAAAAATAGCAATGATTTCTAAACATGATTACATTGTTCTAAGTGTTCTACTGTATGAATTCACATAACCCTCACAAGAACTCGATAGTGAAGTTAAACAACTTGATTGGGTCACAGAACTAACAAGACCGAGTCTATCTCCAGAGCCTATGGTCTTAACCACCAAACTACACTGGCATATAAAAGTTTATGCTATTAGGACTGAACATACTGTTGTGATCTTTTACTAGCATCATACCCTGATGAGGATAAATATGTTTCTGAGGCAGGGAGGCCTGACAGGAGGAAAGCACTACAGAGGGGCCCATCCCTTGCTCTCCCACCTATTCTGAAACCCTTCCCAGCCCCCTGCATCCAGTCACTTCCAGTGCTGGGGCATTTCCAACTGTTACAGTTTGGATGCTCAAAAAAGATAGGCAGTGTTGTATTTAGCTATACAAGAGCAAAATATAAAATATAGGCATCTTTGGGTGAATATTATTAATATTTATAGCTAAAATTGGACATTTTAGCTCCTCCTAAATAAGTACACATCAATGAGGATTTTATTCATGAAATATTTGGATGACTATTTTAACTCTACTGTTAAATTTTCATTATGTAAAGGGGCATAAAAAGAGGCACTGAAAGTAGAAACAATTAACTTGAGTCAATTACTTGGCATTCTCAAATTTGAACAGTACGCTGTTTGAAAAATAAATTAGCTAAGTGCAATTTTTGCTATATATCACCACATCTACGATTCAGGAGTCAAACGATATTTTTTTCCTTGTTTTTGAAGATGACAAAGATTTCTTCCCAAATAAGATTCTAGAAGTGTCCTTCTCTTGTATCTCCATCCTTTCTGGTTCTATTCCAGCATGTCTTTGTCTATTTCATCTGTCTTGTATTCTCTATTTGAGGTTTTATTACAATTTCATAAAGTACATGTTAGAATCTGTCATGGATCTTACTTCTTTATTTATACGCCTTTCTGTAGGGCTTGCATGTTTATTTTGCTAGCAAGCATAGTGAGAGGAAAACAATACTGAGCAGGAAACAAGAAAATCATTTTATGTTGAGCTCAGATTTAAGTCTTTGGAGCCATAGTTCAAAATTGTGCAATAATATTTGCTGTTGCTGCTAGTTTGGGGTTTTGAGGGGGAGATAAGGAGAAGGATCAAAGAATGTGAGTAAAGGAAAGTAAATAAGAGGAAAGCCGAATGCCGCGGTTAAAGAAGGGTTTTGTTTGATTTTTCTATATAAAAAGAGAAAGCTTATAAGGGAAGGCTTGAGGAAGGGTAACTGTGGCAAAACTTCAGTCCCAGTAAGAGAGGACTTTGGAGCTTAAGTTCATATGAATTCTGTTACAAGGTGAGATGAAATGGAGCAAGGTAGGGTCTCCCACCAGAGAGAAGGGAGAACTGTGGAATGAAGAGAAACAGAGTTCAATATTGCAAACATAAATCTCAGGTGGAGTGATATGCTAGCCTCTGAGGTGGGAAGGAGATGGTGGGTGAGCCGAACAGTGAGAGCCAACAAAGAAATGATGGTCAAGAGAAGAACCTTTTTTTCTACTCCATCCGATATTAGTTCTGAAATACTAAACTTTTTCTTTGTAGTAAGGTAATATCTTACATTATGAACAAATGATGGATTCCACATAAAACAACTAAGCAAATAAACCTAAGAGTATCTATATTTAGTAGTGAGAGAGAGTAAAGGAGAACAATGGCAGGGAGCCATAAACGTTGGCTAGCTCACCAGTGGCCTAAGGCAACACTCAAGAGATCTAGGGGAGGAAAGATAACACAGCTAATGTTGATGGACCGCTTTTGTGCATTCAGCTTTGTATTAAGTGATTTCATTTATTTGTTTTT
>NW_011495026.1:2260196-2266689 GCF_000754665.1 Bison bison bison | reverse complement strand
GTTTTTTTTTTTTTTTTTTTTTTTTTTTTTTTTTTTGTCCTGAGATTCTCTCTGTGAACCTTGCTGTCTTATTCTGATTTTGTAGATATATTAATAACTTATTTAAGATCATATTATTTTTTAAAGATGGAAATGGAATGCTTACTTTACACTGGCTGATTTCAAAGCCAATATTCTTTCTACCTGCTATTGCTTGCAGTATTCTTAAATCAGAACACCCATACTGACTCTGAGAATGATTCCACTCTTTGAGATTAACATTTGCCAAACTTTGTATATCATACAGCATCATGGGTTAAAGAGAATTGATCATTCACTTCCATTGTACTTATCTATTTTGTAAAAAGTATGCATGTGTATGAGCCTATAACAATATAATGTCCCTTATGAAACATACACAAAATTTTAGAAGTATGAATGAAAGCTAAATGTAATTAAAACTGCTAATAGTTCCAGCAAGTATCCCAAACAGTTGTCTAGTTCAGCCACCAGAGTAAACAGACGGTATTGTGGAGAGCGCTGTTGAATATCACCATTACTATCTTCTGTAAAGCATACAGAAGTTATATGAATATGAAGTTATATGAAGTTGGGTTATATGAATACAGCAATATCTCAGTATTTAAGGCTCTTCAGCAGGTTTCAATAATCCATGATGGTGGCCAGCATATCTTCTGGTTTGATAAAAGTCACAATTTACTGGAGGACATGGCAATAAATGTCCCACATGGCAGGTAGGACATACTTACCTAATGCCTTAATGAGAGGAGATGCCATGTGCAACATGTTTTTTTCTAAAAAGTCCTAATAGATCTACATGCCCTGCTGAAGTGGGATTCAATGCAAGATACAATGCAGAGGTTACTTGTTATTCCTGAAACTCCTAAAGACCTTACCTGCTCATCGTATGATAACACTTTCCTCCTCCTTATCCCACAAAGATTATTTGTTTTGGGTAATGTATTCCTACATATATGAATTAACTGGCTCCTTTCTCTGTCTCTGCTTTTCTTTTTTTAAAGTGTCAGGAGGGGTAGAAGGTGAAATCAAGTCCAACAGGCCAGTGGACCAGAGACGTGATATGAAGAGACCGCAGCTGTAATTACAGGTCACCGTGCGGAGCCTTCTAAGAGGATGTCCTCACTGTGAAGCCTTCTGTTTTGTCAATACTTTTACATCAATACTTGGCAGTCGGTTCTGCTGCTGTAGGGTTTCAGCATATAAAACAGACAAAGTCACTAATATCAAATTGGAGCTACTTTGCATTTGCAGTTGACAAATCCTATTTTAGAAATATGCATGAGTCCGAGGATTAGATCAAGCTTTTAACATTTACATTTTTTTCCAGCAGGGAAGTCTCTGATCCTCTCCTAATTTACCTGTTGTTGATTTCCTGAATCTTTTTAAATCCCTTGCAACTGAGGCTGGTCTCTCCATCAGAGAAGCAATTAACCAAATCCCTGACTAGAGTGTATGAGGCATCTGTTATAAAAGTATAAAAGGTTAACTTAAATCCCAACACACAAAGGAGATGTCAGACCAGAACAAATCAGCATGGAGAATTACCTGGAGGGGATACAAGGTTAAGGTGGAGCACATGTACAGTTGAGAGGATGTTTATGACTAGCAGAATTTGTTTTTCCGACTGCAAAGACTGGAAGGTTAGAAATGGCATGTCTATTATTAATCAACATAATTTATATTCAGCAGCTTTCATCTGAAAAAAGAAAATGTTCCTTATTTTTACCTATGCAGCTTCAAATCCAGACAAAGAGTTGTAGAGGTGTCAACTTTCATCTCACACAAGTGCTTTAGGTATTTTCTTTTTTTAAAAAACAAGAGAGCAGTTTTTAGAAGTTCATGCATGCATTGCGTGAGTTAGGTGAATTAGTAAGCACATAACAATGAACTAACTTGTTTTTACATATAGATAGGCCTCTTTCAACCATTTATTGTAGGATGGAATAATGTAATTTATTAAAATATTATAATTATTGAACCAATAATTATAAAGTAAATGGCCTGGGATATTACATTTTTATATGGACTTATGCAGCATGATAAAGATGGTCATACATTCTTTGATACTCTTTCCATTGAGAGGAGGGTTATAGGTCCCCTCCACTTGCAACTTGGTATGTTCTGTGAGTCCCTTATCAGTAAAATATGGCAGGAGTGATGCTGTGACAAATTCTGAACCAGAACCTTAAGAGAATGGTAGTTTCCATTTCCTGTCTTTCAGAATCCTCACGTTATGAGCCCAACCTATGGTGCAAGTCCAGCTATCTTGGAAAGACTATGTGATGCACAGACTTGAGACTACCGGGAGAGAAGAAAAGGGAAAGAGAGAGGGAAGGCAGGGAGGGAGAGAGGGGGAAAGAGAGGAGAGGAGAGGAAAGGCTTAGTATAATTCATTCTTTCAGCCTTGCCAAGATCCAAAAAAATGTGAGTGAAGCTGTCTTGGGCCATCGATCTGTCCTAGCCATCAACTAGATACTACCAAATGGCCCTTGTTGACATCACATGGAGCCAAATATTTGCCAAGTAAGACTCTGTATCAGTTGGTACCCCACAAAAGTATAAAGATTATTAAAAGGTGGTTGCTCTAAATTGCTGATCTTAAGGGTATTTTGTTAAAATACCAGATAGTTGAACTGGTAGGTATGAGAAATTTCATTGTTTTTATAATTAATCCTTAAGAATTAGGATATTTTCAAGATTAGTAAATCTAAAAAGTAAATATGATACTTGTGGAAATGGAAATTATAAAACAGTATGTCAGAGTCATACGTTCTACTGAGGTTGTCCTTACCTTGATGTAATGGCATAGCTAAAGGCCCTGAGCAAAGAGAAATACACTATTTTTGTTTCTTTACCATCCTGATAGATGAGTTAAATATGTTTTCTTTAAAGTTGCACATTCTAGACCATCATTCTAAATCTTTGGATCTTGCAAACATATTATGTTACACCAAATGCAAATACACTTGGTTATAAATATGGCTGTCAGCTAAGATTCACTGTACTTGCATATTTAAAACTAGTTACATGGACAGTTAGATCCATGAATCATTACAAATCTATACAGTTTCTAGGGATGAAGAAGGATAGCTTCTCCCCAACCTCCATCTTCTCTTCCTCCTCTTTCTGCTTCTCTTTTCCTTTCTATATATCTTGATCTCTCACCTCCTAATTTCATTGAATTAGTTCTATGGTGGGTCATTTTACTATCCTCCTAAGGAATATTTCACACAGATATGAGGTATAGTTCTTTTTATTATTATTCCTTAAATTTGAAATTACCCCTGAAAAGCATTTTATGGCTTTCAGCCTCTAATGAAAGTTTGGCGCGATAAAGACTACACGAGCTAGGCTGCTCTCCCAGTGCATTTCCATTCCTCTCCAGGCACCTCCATTCCAGAAAACTCAAAATTTCCCTTTGTTTTGCCAAAAAACTGTTTTCTCTATCCTTTAAATTTTTGTAAGTATATTTTTTTCTATGTAAAGATTTACTAATTGGCTTTGTTAATTTTGAAGCAATATTCCAAAATTTATCCCCAGCAGGCACAGAGGAACCGACAGAAGTGAGCTTTTATTTTCCTCATTTTCCTACCCTGTGTTTAACTTTGGATAAAGGGAAACAGGGGAAAGGACATTTTTCAGATACTACATGGCTCCAGGATTAGAGTAATGGGTTAGAGGATTAGGAAACCAGATTCAAGTGAATCCAGTATTTTATCTAGCATAAAGCTTTACTAATGATTTCAAAGACAGGACAATCAAGAGGTTTAGATGATGAAAACAGATTAGTGTGATTTCCTAGGTCCTTTTTTTTTTTCACATCAGACATGCATCTTTGGCCCAAAATAATATAGGAGATCTCCAAGTGAAACTTTGTGAGTTATCACCTCACACAGCAGGAAAATTATTTAAATTACAAGCATTTTCACTTTATATCCCATACCCCAGAGAGCTGTTATAGCTTAAGTGACATTCTCTAAGGAAGTCAGGTCTCATAACTCTATAGATCTTGCATATATTTACTAATAAGAACCGTCAACCAGCAACCTTTTGCTAATGGCTTTCTACATAAGAGGACCATTCCTTCTGGAAAATATAATTTGCCTGTTTCCATAGAGGTTCAGTTGACAAGATTAAACAAAGTAACCTACTTTTTCTTTCCTTTTCTGAGAAAAAGAAAGTGACTCTGGTAAACTGAGTGACCTGGCCATAGGCTAGATGCTGTAACGCTTTTCCCTCTCTGTCTCTTTCTCTCTCTCTCACACACACAAACACACAAATACACCTTCTCTTCTACTGTCCACTTCAATGTCCACGTGTACCTTACTTTTCTTCCTGTGACTCTTTTTAGCATCTATTATCTCATTGTTTACTCAAAACAACCATATTCTCTCTCTCTCTCTCTCTATATATATATATATATATAAAAAATTAACTGCTTATACTTTAACAATGAAAATATATTTGTGATTTGAAGGATTTCATTATATATCCCCAAACTGACAGCTACTTAATTAGCAATCACTGAATACCTTAAGTGTACAAGGCATTATTCAGAATGTTGAAGACTTAAACATGGCTGGAATCCCACTGGGATGTACCAATACTCCTGTATAAATTTTTCAGATATTATAATGTTTGTATATGGTTTCCCCTTATCCCTTTTCACTTGCTCTCCAAGCCTCGTCTCGAATCTGCATCTACTGTGATCAGGCTACTAAAGTTTTATACCTGGCTCAGGTGGCTCCCATGATCCTGCTTCAACACTAAAACTAGATTCTCTCCATGTAGAAACCAGTTAACCTTTCTTGTGCAAGTATTGCCTCCTCCCAGCCACCTATATTATTAGTGGGTAGCCCAATTTATAGGGTTAATCAATACCATGCTTAAAATCCTCATGATGAGTATTACTGAGCCACCACTGTGGACTTGCCTTCCAGGTCACCATGGTTCTGGCCACTCCCCTGGCCAGAGTTACATAGACCATAACTCTATTGGTGCTTGATCATCTAGTTCCTAATATTGTACTGCCTCGCATTGGCTAAGGGCTTTCCATTTCCCTTTCCCCAATTGCATTACCTTTACATAGCTGCTTGTGGGAACTGTATCTTCTGCATGTCTTAGATCCTGAATTTCAGAGAAAAACATTGGGGAAAGGGAGACAGGCAACAATGGGAATAGCTCAGATTCTGGTATGGTGCTCTTAGCTTGTACGCTAAGCATTGCTGACACTTCTGAGACAGGGCATATTCAAAACATATTTTAACTAATCTGAGTATTAGATTTACTACCATCACCCCCTATTTTAGATGAGGAAACTAAGGCATTGAGATGTTATCTAAAGCTTAAGTCACAGAGTAGAGATTCGACCACAGGAAACTGTGATACAAAACCTATACTCCTAACGATAGAAATATGCCACCCCTCCACAATGGACCTCCTTTCATCTGATCTAACAAAATGGGTTTCCCTGAATAAAATTTGACATTTCACTGAACTGTTTTTCAGACTTGTTTCATGAAAAATGTTACATTATTCTCACATCTTCATTTCTCTGCATTATAGAAATAAACAACCATCTTTTCAGTAGCTTCCAGTAGAGAGAGGAGTATATTTCTGCACCTCATGAACGTTAGACTTTGCCCTGTGACTTGCTTTTGCCCAGGAAATGAGTGGATGTGGCAGCATTCTGGTTCTGATAGAGGCCTTAAAAGACATCAGGCATTTCTGCTTTGTACACTCCTGTGATTTTGTCATTGCAGTGAGTAAATTTCCTGGGTAACTGCTATTTCCAGAGTGATAGTGGATACATGTAGAAGATCTGAACCCAAATTTCAGCTTGGAGTTCAGTTTCAAAAAAAATTATTGACAGTTCAGTTCAGTTCAGTTCAGTCATTCAGTCGTGTCTGACTCTTTGAAACCCCATGAATTGCAGCACACCAGGCCTCCCTGTCCATCATCAACTCCCAGAGTTCACTCAAACTCATGTCCATCAAGTGGTGATGCCATCCAGCCATCTTATCCTCTGTTGTCCTCTTCTCCTCCTGCCCCCAATCACTCCCAGTATCAGAGTTTTTTCCAATGAGTCAACTCTTCGCATGAGGTGGCCAAAGTATTGGAGTTTCAGCTTTAGCATAAGTCCTTCCAAATAACACCCAGGAATGATTTCCTTTACAATGAACTAGTTGGATCTCCTTGCAATCCAAGGGACTCTCAAGAGTCTTCTCCAACACCACAGTTCAAAAGCATCGAATCTTCTGCACTCAGCTTTCTTCACAGTCCAACTCTCACATCCATACATGACCACTGGAAAAACCACAGCCTTGACTAGATGGACCTTTGTTGGCAAAGTAATGTCTCTGCTTTTGAATATGCTATCTAGGTTGGTCATAACTTTCCTTCCAAGGAGTAGGCATCTTTTAATTTCATGGCTGCAGTCACCATCTGTAGCTGTCTTGGAGACCCCCAAAAT
>NW_011495026.1:2259312-2259874 GCF_000754665.1 Bison bison bison | reverse complement strand
AGATGCCATGATCTTAGTTTTGTGAATGTTGAGCTTTAAGCCAACTTTTTCACTCTCCTCTTCCACTTTCATCAAGAGGCTTTTTAGTTCCTCTTCACTTTCTGCCATAAGGGGGTGTCATCTGCATATCTGAGGTTATTGATAATTCTCCCGGCAATCTTGATTCCAGCCTGTGCTTCTTCCAGCCCCGCGTTTCTCATGATGTACTCTGCATATAAGTTAAATAAGCAGGGTGACAATATACAACCTTGATGTATATACTCCTTTTCTTATTTGGAACCAGTCTGTTGTAGCATGTCCAGTTCTGACTCTTACTTCCTGACTTGCATACAGGTTTCTCAAGAGGCAGGTCAGGTGGTCTCACATTCCCATCTCTTTCAGAATTTTCCACAGTTTATTGTGATCCACACAGTCAAAGGCTTTGGCCTAGTCAATAATGCAGAAATAGATGTTTTTCTGGAACTCTCTTCCTTTTTCCATGATCCAGCAGATATTGGTAATTTGATCTCTGGTTCCTCTGCCTTTTCTAAAACCAGCTTGAACATCTGGAAGTTCATGGTTC
>NW_011495026.1:2258803-2258995 GCF_000754665.1 Bison bison bison | reverse complement strand
ACTTTCCTTCCAAGGAGTAGGCATCTTTTAATTTCATGGCTGCAGTCACCATCTGTAGTGATTTTGGAGACCCCCAAAATAAAGTCTGACACTGTTTCCACTGTTTCCCCGTCTATTTCCCATGAAGTGAAGGGGCCAGATGCCATGATCTTAGTTTTCTGAATGTTGAGCTTTAAGCCAACTTTTTCACTC
>NW_011495026.1:2255832-2258230 GCF_000754665.1 Bison bison bison | reverse complement strand
TTCAGTATCCTATCATTTTGCCTTTTCATACCATTCATGGGGTTCTGAAGGCAAGAATACTGAAGTGGTTTGCCATTCCCTTCTCCAGTGGGCCACATTCTGTCAGACCTCTCCACCATGACCCGCCCATCTTGGGTGGCCCCACACAGCATGGCTTAGTTTCACTGAGTTAGACAAGACCTTGGTCCATGTGCCCAGATTGGCTAGTTTTCTGTGAGTATAGTTTCAGTGTGTCTGCCCTCTGATGTCCTCCCACAACACCTACCACCTTACTTGGGTTTCTCTTACCTTGGACATTGGGTATCTCTTCATGGCTGCTCCAGCAAAGTGCCACCACTGCTCCTTACCTTGGATGAGGGGTATCTCCTCACAGCCGCCCCTTTTGATCTTGAACGTGAAGTAGCTCCTCTTGGCCCTCCTGCACCCACTCAGCCATTGCTCCTTGGACGTTTATGTATAACTAAAACAGGGTTACCCAGAAGAATTCACTCCAGGTCAGCCAAAATCATAGTGGATCTGCAGACCCAGAAATAAAAGAGTATATGCTTTCTTTTGTGAGATATTGGGTTTTAGAGTCCATGGTTTTGTAGTATTATTGCAACAATACCTGAGAAATATTTTCAGTAAGATATATTCAATATATTAAAATGTAAGGAGGTGGTCCTAAGATGGTGGAGGAATAGGACGGAGAGACCACTTTATCCATCACAAATTCATCAAAAGAACATTTAAACGCTGAGTAAATTCCACAAAACCACTTCTGAATGCCGACAGAGGACATCAGGCACCCAGAAAAGCAGCCCATTGTCTTCGAAAAGAGATGTTTTATCAACGGTGCTGTATAGAAGGAGAAGTCTTGAGACTACTTTAAAAATAAGACTGATAAGGCATCCATATGTGCGTGGATTTATCTCTGGGCTTTCTATTTTGTTGTTGTTGTTGTTTTTAATTTTATTTTATTTTTAAACTTTACATAATTGTATTAGTTTTGCCAAATATCAAATTTTGTTCCATTGATCTATATTTCTGTCTTTGTGCCAGTACCATCCTGTCTTGATGACTGTGGCTTTGTAGTAGAGCCTGAAGTCAGGCAGGTTGATCCTTCCAGTTCCATTCTTCTTTCTCAAGATAGCTTTGGCTATTCAAGGTTTTTTTGTATTTCCATACAAATTGTGAAATTAATTGTTCTAGCTCTGTGAAGAATACCATTGGTAGCTTGATAGGGATTGTATTGAATCTATAAATTGCTTTGGGTAGTATACTCATTTTCACTATACTGATTCTTCCAATCCATGAACATGGTCTATTTCTCCATCTATTAGTGTACTCTTTGATTTCTTTCACCAGTGTTTTATAGTTTCCTATATATAGGTCTTAAGTTTCTTTAGGTAGATATATTCCTAAGTATTTTATTCTTCCCATTGCAATGGTGAATGGAATTGTTTCCTGAATTTCTATTTCTGTTTTCTCATTATTAATGTATAGGAATGCAAGAGATTTCTGTGTGTTGATTTTATATCCTGCAACTTTACTATAATCATTGATTAGTTCTAGTAATTTTCTGGTGGAGTCTTTAAGGTTTTCTATGTAGAGGATCATGTCATCTGCAAACAGAGAGAGTTTTACTTCTTCTTTTCCAATTTGGATTCCTTTTATTTCTTTTTCTGCTCTGATTGCTGTGGCCAAAACTTCCAGAACTATGTTGAATAGTAATGGTGAAAGTGGGCACCCTTGTCTTGTTCCTGACTTTAAAGGAAATGTTTTCAATTTTTCACCATTGAGGATAATGTTTGCTGTGGGTTTGTCATATATAGCTTTTATTATGTTGAGGTATGTTCCTTCCATTCTTCCTTTCTGGAGAGTTTTTTTTATCATAAATGGATGTTGAATTTTGTCAAAGGCTTTCTCTGCATCTGTTGAGATAATCATATCACCTTATCTTTGACAAAGGAGGCAAGAATATACAATGGAGAAAAGACAATCTCTTTAACAAGTGGTGCTGGGAAAACTGGTCAACCACTTGTAAAAGAATGAAACTAGAGCAGTTTCTAACACCATACATGAAAACAAACTCAAAATGGATTAACGATCTAAACCTAAGACCAGAAACTATAAAACTCCTAGAGGAGAACATAGGCAAAACACTACTCTGACATATAGCAGGATCCTCTATGACCCACCTCCCAGAATATTGGAAATAAAAGCAAAAATAAACAAATGGGACCTAATTAAAATTAAAAGCTTCTGCGCAAAAAAGAAACTATACGCAAGGTGAAAAGAGAGCCTTCAGAATGGGAAAAATAATAGCAAATGAAGCAACTGACAAACAACTAATCTCAAAAATATACAAGCAACTCCTACAGCTCAACTCCAGAAAAATAAATGACCCTATCAAAAA
>NW_011495026.1:2252677-2254852 GCF_000754665.1 Bison bison bison | reverse complement strand
CAAATTAACAAAGATCAAACACAAAGAACAAATATTAAAAGCAGCAAGGGAAAAGCAACAAATAACACACAAGGGAATTCCCATAAGGAAAACAGCTGATCTTTCAAAAGAAACTCTTCAGGCCAGGAGGGAATACCAAGACATATTAAAGTGATGAAAGAAAATAACCTATAGCCCAGATTACTGTACCCAGCAAGGATCTCATTCAAATATGAAGGCGAAATCAAAAGCTTTACAGACAAGCAAAAGCTGAGAGCATTCAGCACCACCAAACCAGCTCTCCAACAAATGCTAAAGGATCTTCTCTAGACAGGAAACACAAAAAGGGTGTATAAACTCGAACCCAAAACAATGAAGTAAATGACAATGGGATCATACTTATCAATAATTACCTTAAACGTAAATGGGTTGAATGCCCCAACCAAAAGACAAAGACTGGATGAATGGATACAAAAACAAGACCCCTATATATGTTGTCTACAAGAGACCCACGTCAAAACGGGGGACACATACAGACTGAAAGTGAGGGGCTGGAAAAAGATTTTCCATGTAAATAGAGACCAAAAGAAAGCAGGAGTGGCAATTCTCATATCAGATAAAATAGACTTTAAAACAAAGGCTGTGAAAAGAAACAAAGAAGGACACTACATAATGATCAAAGGATCAATCCAAGAAGATATAACAATTATAAATATATATGCACCCAACATAGGAGCACCGCAGTATGTAAGACAAATGCTAACAAGTATGAAAGGGGAAATTAACAATAACACAATAATAGTGGGAGACTTTAATACCCCACTCACACCTATGGATAGATCAACTAAACAGAAAATTAACAAGGAAACACAAACTTTAAATGATACAATAGACCAGTTAGACCTAATTGATATCTATAGGACATTTCACCCCAAAACAATGAATTTCAGCTTTTTCTCAAGCTCACACAGAAACTTCTTCAAGATAGATCATATCCTGGGCCAAAAATCCAGCCTTGGTAAATTAAAAAAAAAATTGAAATCATTCCAAGCATCTTTTCTGACCACAATGCAGTAAGATTAGATTTCAATTACAGGAGAAAACCTATTAAAAATTCCAACATATGGAGGCTAAACAACACGCTGCTGAATAATCAACAAATCACAGAAGAAATCAAAAAAGAAACTAAAATATGCATAGAAACAAATGAAAATGAAAACACAACAACCCAAAACCTGTAGGACACTGTAAAAGCAGTGTTAAGGGGAAAGTTCATAGCAATACAGGCATACCTCAAGAAACAAGAAAAAAGTCAAATAAATAACCTAACTCTACACCTAAAGCAGCTAGAAAAGGAAGAAATGAAGAACCCCAGGGTTAGTAGAAGAAAAGAAATCTTAAAAATTAGGGCAGAAATAAATGCAAAAGAAACAAAAGAGACCATAGCAAAAAATCAACAAAGCCAAAAGCTAGTTCTTTGAAAGGATAAATAAAATTGACAAACCATTAGCCAGACTCATCAAAAAACAAAGGGAGAAAAATCAAATCAATAAAATTGGAAATGAAAATGAAGAGATCACAACAGACAACACAGAAATACAAAGGATAATAAGATACTACTATCAGCAATTATATGCCAATAAAATGGACAACGTGGAAGAAATGGACAAATTCTTAGAAAAGTACAACTTTCCAAGACTGAACCAGGAAGAAATAGAAAAATCTTAACAGACCCACCACAAGCACAAAAATTGAAACTGTAATCAGAAATTTTCCAGCAAAAAATAAGCCCAGGTCCAGATGGCTTCACAGCTGAATTCTACCAAAAATTTAGAGAAGAGCTAACACCTATCCTACTCAAACTCTTCCAGAAAATTGCAGAGGAAGGTAAACTTCCAAACTCATTCTATGAGGACACCATCACCCTAATACCAAAACCTGACAAAGATGCCACAAAAAAGAAAACTACAGGCCAATATCACTGATGAACATAGATGCAAAAGTCCTTAACAAAATTTTAGCAATCAGAATCCAACAACACATTAGAAAGATCATACACCATGACCAAGTGGGCTTTATCTCAGGGATGCAAGGATTCTTCAGTATCCAAAAATCAATCAATGTAATTCACCACATTAACAAATTGAAAAATAAAAGCCATATGATTATCTCAATAGATGCAGAGAAAGCCTTTGA
>NW_011495026.1:2251035-2252577 GCF_000754665.1 Bison bison bison | reverse complement strand
CCAGAATTGAAAGAGACACGTGTACTCCAATGTTCATCGCAGCACTGTTATAATAGCTAGGACATGGAAACAATCTAGATGTCCATCAGCAGATGAATGGATAAGAAAGCGGTGGTACATATACACAATGGAGTATTATTCAGCCATTAAAAAGAATACATTTGAATCAGTTCTAATGAGGTGGATGAAACTGGAGCCAATTATACAGAGTGAAGTAAGCCAGAAAGAAAAACACCAATACAGTATACTAACGCATATATATGGAATTTATAAAGATGGTAATGATAACCCTGTATGCGAGACAGCGAAAGAGACACAGATGTATAGAACAGTCTTTTGGACTCTGTGGGAGAGGGAGAGGGTGAGATGATTTGGAAGAATGGCATTGAAATGTGTTTAATATCATATATGAAACGAGTCACCAGTCCAGGTTTGATGCACGATACTGGATGCTTGGGGCTGGTGCACTGGGACGACCCAGAGGGATGGTATGGTGAGGGAGGAGGGAGGAGGGTTCAGGATGGGGAACACATGTAAACCTGTGGTGGATTCATTTTGATATATGGCAAAACCAATACAATATTGTAAAGTTAAAAAATAAAATTAAATTAAAAAATAAAAAATAAAAAAATAGTAAAAATAAGACTGAAAACCAGAAGCAGGAGGCTCAAGTCCAAATCCTGAGAACATCAGAGAACTCTTGACTCCTCAGAACATTAATTGATAGGAGCGCATCAAACGCCTCCATACCTACACTGAAACCAAGCACCACCCAAGGGCCAACAAGTTCAAGAGCAAGACACACCACACAAATTCTCCAGCAACACAGGAACACAGCCCTGAGCTTCAATGTACAGGCTGCCCAAAGTTACTCCAAAATCACTGACATCTGATAACTCATTACTGGACACTTCATTGCACTCCAGAGAGAAGAAATCCTGCTCCACCCACCAGAACACGGACACAAGCTTCCCTAAACAAGAAACCTTGACAAGCCACCAATACAACCCCACCCACAGCAAGGAAACTCCACAATAAAGAGAACTCCACAAACCGCCAGAATATAGAAAGGCCACCCCAAACGCAGCAATATAAACAAGATGAAGAGACAGAGGAATACCAAGCAGGTAAAGGAACTGGATAAACGCCCAGCAAACCAAACAGAAGAGGAAGAGATAGGGAATCTACCAGATAAAGAATTCCAAATAATCATAGTGAAAATGATCCAAAATCTTGAAATAAAAATGGAATCACAGATAAATAGCCTGGAGGCAAGGACTGAGAAAATGCAAGAAAGGTTTAACAAAGACCTGGAAGAATAAAAAAGAGTCAATATATAATGAATAATGCAATAAATGAGATCAAAAACACTCTGGAGGCAACAAATAGTAGAACAACAGAGGCAGAAGATAGGATTAGTGAATTAGAAGATAGAATGGTAGAAATGTATGAATCAGAGAGGAAAAAAGAAAAATGAATTGAAGGACAATCTCAGAGACCTCCAGGACAATATTAAATGCTCCAACATTCAAATCATAGGAG
>NW_011495026.1:2249489-2250747 GCF_000754665.1 Bison bison bison | reverse complement strand
GCCATATGATTATCTCAATAGATGCAGAGAAAGCCTTTGACAAAATTCAACATCCATTTATGATAAAAACTCTCCAGAAAGCAGGAATAGAAGGAACATACCTCAACATAATAAAAGCTATATATGGCAAACCCACAGCAAACATTATCCTCAATGGTGAAAAACTGAAAGCATTTCCCCTAAAGTCAGGAACAAGACAAGGGTGCCCACTTTCACCACTACTATTCAATATAGTTCTGGAAGTTTTGGCCACAGCAATCAGAGCAGAAAAAGAAATAAAAGGAATCCAAATTGGAAAAGAAGAAGTAAAACTCTCTCTGTTTGCAGATGACATGATCCTTTACATAGAAAACCCTAAAGACTCCACCAGAAAATTACTAAAACTAATCAATGATTATAGTAAAGTTGTAGGATATAAAACCAACACACAGAAATCTCTTGCATTCCTATACACTAATAATGAGAAAATAGAAAGAAAAATTAAAGAAACAATTCCATTCATCATTGCAATGAAAAGAATAAAATACTTAGGAATATATCTACCTAAAGAAACTAAAGACCTATATATAGAAAACTATAAAACATTGGTGAAAGAAATCAAAGAGGACACTAATAGATGGAGAAATAGACCATGTTCATGGATTGGAAGAATCAGTATAGTGAAAATGAGTATACTACCCAAAGGAATCTACAGATTCAAGGCAATCCCTATCAAGCTACCAACGGTATTCTTCACAGAGCTAGAACAATTAATTTCACAATTTGTATGGAAATACAAAAAACCTCAAATAGCCAACGCTATCTTGAGAAAGAAGCATGGAACTGGAGGAATCAACCTGCCTGACTTCAGGCTCTACTACAAAGCCACAGTCATCAACACAATATGGTACTGGAACAAAGACAGAAATATAGACCAATGGAACAAAATAGAAAGCCCAGAGATAAACCCACGCACCTATGGACACCTTATCTTTGACAAAGGAGGCAAGAATATACAATGGAGAAAAGACAATCTCTTTAACAAGTGGTGCTGGGAAAACTGGTCAACCACTTGTAAAAGAATTAAACTAGAACACTTTCTAACACCATACACAAAAACAAACTCAAAATGGATTAAAGATCTAAATGTAAGATCAGAAACTATAAAACTCTTAGAGGAGAACATAGGCAAAACACTCTTCGACATATGTCACAGCAGGATCCTCTATGACCCACCTCCCAGAATATTGGAAATAAAGGCAAAAATAAACAAATGGGA
>NW_011495026.1:2217047-2249389 GCF_000754665.1 Bison bison bison | reverse complement strand
AGGTTCTAATGAGGTGGATGAAACTGGAGCCAATTATACAGAGTGAAGTAAGCCAGAAAGAAAAACACCAATACAGTATGCTAACACATATATATGGAATTTAGAAAGATGGTAATGATAACCCTGTATGCGAGACAGCGAAAGAGACACAGATGTATAGAACAGTCTTTTGGACTCTGTGGGAGAAGGAGAGGATGGGATGATTTGGGAGAATGGCATTGAAACATGTATAATATCATATAAGAAACAAATCGCCAGTCTAGGTTCAATGCAGGATACAGGATGCCTGGGGCTGGTGCACTGGGATGACCCAGAGGGATGGTTTGGGGAGGGAAGTGGGAGGGGGTTCAAGATTGGGAACATGTGTACACCCATGGCAGATTAATGTTGATGTATGGCAAAACCAATACAATATTGTAAAATAATTAGCCTCCAATTAAAATAAATAAATTTAAATTAAAAAAATAATAAAATGTAAGATATTATTCAAAAACTATAAAACCCCCAAATATAGTTGTTATTTTACACACACAGATGCACAAACACACACATACAATGAAAACAAGAGTTTGGAATTATGCATAATACTGCTGATATTAAGAGAAATTTATAAGTCACTAATGTATATAAGCCACTAATCTATATAATGTATAGAGTATAAACCTCGCAATTTAATAAGGAAATGTTAGCAAATTTCATGTTTTTCCTTTATGTCAAATCATGACTGGCAGTCATTTCAAGCAAATGCAGTGCTAACACTTTTTAAAAATCAGCAAATGTTTTTGATATCATTAGAATAATTTAACAAAAAACCAGCACTATAACATACATCACTTTGACAGTGTTTGGTAATATAGTTTAATTTTATTTAGAAAATGAGTATGGTTTAAGGTTTTGGTTTTTATTAAAAAGTATCTTACCATACTGGTTGTTAAATATTTTGAATGTTGTTCTTAAATATAAACATAAATGGCAAAATGGCTTTGTCCTTAGGATAGTTCACCAGATTATTAGGAAGATAACATTAAATTAAATAAGGCATGGCATCTGGCCCCATCACTTCATGGCAAATAGATGGGAAAACAGTGGAAACAGTGTCAGACTTTATTTTTTGGGGTGGGGGGGCTCCAAAATCACTGCAGATGGTGACTGCAGCCATGAAATTTAAAGACACATGCTCCTTGGAAGAAAAGTTATGACCAACCTAGACAGCATATTGAAAAGCAGAGACATTACTTTGCCAACAAAAGCCCATCTAGTCAAAGCTATGGTATTTCCAGTAGTCATGTATAGATGTGAAATTTGGACTATAAAGACAACTGAGTGCTGAAGCATTTATGCTTTTGAACTGTGGTGCTGGAGAAGACTCTAGAGAGCCCCTTGGACTGTAAGGAGATACAATCAGTCCATCCTAAAGGAAATCAGTCCTGAATATTCATTGGAACGACTGATGCTGAAGCTGAAACTCCAATACTTTGGCCACTTAATGCGAAGAACTGACTCATTTGAAAAGACCCTGATGCTGGTGAAAGGTTTATGCTGAACCACAAAAGACACCAGGATTCTTGGCCTCTGAGGGAGAAGAATTCAATCCGGGGCCAGAGACAAGGCTTGATTGCTCAGAGCTTTTCTGTAATAGAATTTTATTAAGTATAAAAGGGATAGAGAAAGCTTCTGACATAGACATCAGAAGGGGGCAGAAAGAGTACCCCCTGCTAGTATTAACAATGCAATTATATACTTTTAGATGAACTGAACTGAAATTACTTATTACAGTGAATCAAAAGAATGTCTGGAGGTTGTAAGGACCTTACTAGACTCACCCCCATAATTTACATTTTAAGATTACAGGATTATCCAGAAGGTTTTTTCCAGAAACTTTCCTCAAGCAGGATACATTATTGTTGTATAATCCTAAGGAATGTAGAGGAAAAAAAAGTTTGTACTTTCCTCCTCCTTGAGAATTCCAGACCCCTCTCCCCTTGGGGATGCCCAGACTTCTTATCAACCTGCCAAGGAATTGACTCTCTCACTGGGAAAGAATGAAGGCGGGAGAAGGGGATGAGAGGATGAGATGGTTGGATGGCATCACTGACTCTATGGACATGAGTTTGAGTAAGCTCCAGGGAGTTGGTGATGGACAGGGAAGCCTGGCGTGCCATAGTCCATGGGATTGCAAAGAGTCAGACATAACTGAGTGACTGAACTAAAGAATGATTATAGCAAGCAAAGACACTATGAAACTAACTTGTGACATGTACCCAGAATCTGTCTCAGTCTACAAAACCTGTTTTATCTCAACAATTTTACCCCATTGAAGTTAGGATGCCTTTTTTGTACTGAGTGGAGGTTTGTGGACATATAACAGTAACTTTCCTAATGGCTTATCTCAGTCCTGTTTTCATGTTTTCCTGTCTGGTTGGCAAGAGTAAATGGAGTTTTTGTGGCATTGGAAGCTTATAAAATTTGGGAACTCTTCTTAAGAAAAAGGACATACTTTTAATGTAAAAGTAGTATTGAAAATGAATATCATTTTAAAATAAAATAAGTTACAGAAAATTAGTGCAGCTTTTGAGCTTCTGATCTGTTTGGCAATCTGCCATAAATACTCCGAATTTGCCATAGCATTCTGCCATTCTTGCCATCCTAGAACACCTGCAAACTGCATTCTCCCCACTCTCAGGGACTATGATGTGGTGGGGAAAGGACTGCTGCTACTGCTAAGTCGCTTCAGTCGTGTCCAACTCTGTGCGACCCCAGAGACTGCAGCCCACCAGGCTTCTCCATCCCTGGGATTCTCCAGGCAAGAACACTGGAGTGGGTTGCCATTTCCTTCTCCAATGCAGGAAAGTGAAAAGTGAAAGTGAAGTCGCTCAGTCGTGTCCGACTCTAGCGACCCCATGGACTGCAGCCTACTAGGCTCCTCCATCCGTGGGATTTTCTAGGCAAAAGTACTGGAGTGGAGTGCCATTGCCTAGGTTCATGTAAATCTCCCTCTGCTGACTTTTGACATTGTGCACTTAATTTCCATACACTCTTTCTGTCAAAGTTTTTTTCCCCCATCTGTATTGTTTTCATTCTGCAAATTTCCATTGAATTTATTAAATGTCTTAAGTGAAATAGTGAAAGTGTACATCACTTACTCAGGTCCAACTCTTTGCGACCCCATGGACTATAGTCTGCCAGGCTCCTCTGGCCATGGAATTCTCCAGACAAGAATACTGGGGGATTTTCCCAACCCACATATTGAACATGGATCTCCTGCAATGCAGGCAGATTCTTTACATCTGAGCCATTAGGGAAGCTCAATATCCAATACTGTATTTACAGGTACTTCTGACATGCGTCTGCTCACAAGCAGGTTATGATTTATGGTAAGCTTCCATATCAATTAAAGATCATAATATAACAAATGCTATAGTAGTAATATGCTATGGATATTAGATTAAGGACACAAAGGAAACAGTAGACAGTTATGTCTAGGGAAATAGAAAGATTCTGTGGAGGTGATGGAGCTTCTACTGAATTGTAAAAGATAGGGAAGTTTTTGATTGGCAAAGAAGAGTGGGACAGGTATTTGAGGCAGAGCCATGGCTCAGATATAAAGAAGTGATGAAAACCACAGAAGTCCAACACAATAGCTGATAAAAATATTTACCTAGGGTGCCCAGGATGAAGTATATGAGAGGGTATGAATACATTAGATCTCATAATGACACTCTGTAGTGCCACCCTAAGGAGTTTGCACCTACTGCATAGGAAGTACAAAAATACTAATGTATTATAAGCAGAAGCTTGGTATAATTGCAATTTTGGCAGCAATTGAGAAGGAGAATTTGTGATATGAAGTTTGAGAAAAGAAGTGGAAAGACCAATTAAAACACTGTTTTGTAGTTGAACTGATCACAGTCAGTTTTGATGCTCCTACTTGACTTACAACAAAGGAACCTTTAAAGGAATGGAGAATAATTTACTAGGAGATATGGCTCTTTGAATGCAGTATCAAATGGCTTTAAAACTATTCCTTGATTCTAAGTGAAACAAAGTCATCTTTATATTATCTTTTGATTAATGTTCAAAAGTGATAGAAAAGTACTCACCGACAAAACCCAGGCATGAAAAGTTATTCATTGTAATGTTTTTCATGGAAGAAAATTGTTAAAATTTTATGAAACAGATCATACGCCAATGTCAGTGAGATTTAAATGATTGTGAAAACATGGTCAAATTGAAATGACATGTTACCCTTCAGTTGCCCAATGTATAGTGAGTTGGTTTTCATACTTTACATCAAGGAATCAGATAGGTAAAAGAGATAGAATGTCAATAAGAGAAAGGCTGATGGGAAAAGATCAAGGGGAGGAAGGATCATGGGTGAGTGGAAGCTCAGTGGTGGTATCCAGGACAATTACATGATAGGGAGTCAATGTTAGAATGCTCGAGAAAGCAAAATTTCCACCATTTAAAAGTGGGAGATTTCCATCATTTAAAAGGTGGGTCAAATATCAGTAAGCCTTTTCACGTTCAGTGATGAACTATGAAGGGCATATCATGCATTGTTTTCCATACTTTTAAAATACATATTTAGTGCAATCTGTTATCTCTTGTCTGTGTTAGCCAGGCAGTTTGTTATCTCTAGACCTCTTTAAATGATGGCAGAAGCCAAAGGACCCAAGTCCTGAAGCAATGTTTAATCCCCTGATAGTTATTAGACTAAGGTCTAAAACCAAGCAAGATAAACCCACTTCCATCCTCTTTGATTTCTGGTTTATCACAAATCACAGCTCCAAATATTTATTTCAAGATTATATACAGGCTCTGCACAATGCATCTCTGATGATGAAATTTGCACACATGCTTTTGCTTGATCTTAGTGCTTTCCTTTGGAAAGGTTTCTAACTTTTAATCACTGGTTCCACCTACATTCTGCTCCAGCCCTGTTAGACTGACCAGCTGGGTCTGCCATCCAGGTAAGCTCAACAGACATAAAGCCCAAATAGAGAGAGATTTAGATAGGGTGAGGAGACAGGAAAAGAGCAGAGACATTTTTAGAAAGAAAGAATAAACTAAATGGTTTTTGCATTCAATGTAACGTGCACTTGAGTGGAGGATATGTATAACTAGTACTAGACAATGTAAGAAGAAGGCAATGGCACCCCACTCCAGTACTCTTGCCTGGAAAATCCCATGGGCAGAGGAGCCTGCTAGGCTGCAGTCCATGGGGTCACCAAGAGTCGGACACGACTGAGCGACTTCACTTTCACTTTTCACTTTCCTGCGTTGGTGAAGGAAATGGCAACCCACTCCAGTGTTCTTGCCTGGAGAATCCCAGGGAGGGGGGAGCCTGGTGGGCTGCTGTCTATGGGGTCACACAGAGTCGGACATGACTGAAGTGACTTAGCAGTAGCAGTAGACAATGTAAAAGTGGCAAAGAGTGAAAATATTGAGTCTTTCTTTCTAACACAGTATATAGATATTTTGGTAGGAAAGGCCATTTTTGGATCACAGAGGCACAAAACATGTTTTCTTAAGTGTGGGAACAAGTGAGAAGGTTGGATGTGGAGGGATATAGTTAAGTTCTATCCTAGCAGTATGGTTGCAAGTAGAACATATTCTTTAGTTTAAAGGAATATGTGAGTTCTGTGTCCACTGTCTCTCATACGAGCTATTAGAGCATGTTGTGTTGTCATGAAAAAAGAAAAAGTCCATTTTGAGGCCTGCAGCTTATTCTGTTACTTTTGAGTAAGCCACTTAACAGTTCTGAAGCTCAGATTTTTTTATCTGAAAAGATGAAATTTTAATATTTATTAGGATAAAATGTGATGAGATAATGTGTGTTAGCATGTAGGAGAGTTGAATAAATAAACAAGTAGGTATTGTTTTCCCATCAAAATACTTTATTGCAACTAACTGGTGTATTCATTCTTCACATCAGGGTAAAGTTTTGTCACTATTAAGAGAGATAAGATGTATGACATCTCTTTTAAGCCATCAACTAAGTTTATATTATACTAAATCTGACTCCATTTAGGCATGGACATAAAAATAAGTTGTATAACTGACTGTACAAGGTTCATAATAGTAAAACTGTATCTGAAATGCCATATACATTGGGTTGATCATTTCATCCTTTCCCACTTTACTCAACTAAGGTGTGTGGTACCTATATTTGTTGCATGATATTTTGGAGGTCATACTTAATATTTTTTCTATTTGTGGTATACAATTCTTAATCTTTATCTTATTTTTGTGAAAATATTTCCAACTGAATTTTAGAAAGCTCTTTGTTTTACTTATACAATTACTTATGTAGCCATTATAAAGTAGTCTTTCCTAGATAAAGCACTAGATTAGTTACCTCAAATTTGGATAGTTACCTTAAAATCAGTATAGAACAGCCTGTTAACAGTGACTAACTGTGTAAGATAAGATTGTGGATAATAGTTTCACTTTCTATGTGTGTATGTAAATTCTGTTTATATAAACAATTTCTAACAGAAAATAATATAATATTCAGTATACAAAATAGGATTTGGTTGATTGAATAAAAATAAAATATAGAGATCAGCCCTGGGATTTCTTTGGAAGGAATGATGCTAAAGCTGAAACTCCAGTACTTTGGCCACCTCATGCGAAGAGCTGACTCATTGGAAAAGACTCTGATGCTGGGAAGGATTGGGGGCAGGAGGAGAAGGGGATGAAAAAGGATGAAATGGCTGGATGGCATCACTAACTCGATGGATGTGAGTCTGAGTGAACTGTGGGAGTTGGTGATGGACAGGGAGGCCTGGCGTGCTGCAATTCATGGGGTCGCAAAGAGTTGGACACGACTGAGCAACTGAACTGAACTGAACAGAACTGAATTATCCTTATTTGGCAGTCTTGCCTATGGCAAAGGAAAGAGGTAGCAATTGAAATATTATTTTCTGATACACTGATATTTGCCTAGAAAATGTCTATTGTGTTTGACTCAGCTCTACAAAAAGAAGGAAAGGATTTGTTGAGATACTTACTCCAAAGGATTAAGTGGAAAATATATGTTGTTTATTATGCATAACATGAGTTAACACTAACTGAACATTGATCATACTAGGGATTTTACATTTATTACCTTATTTTATTTTCAAAAAGTTTCATAGGACAGATATTCTTCAACATCCCCATTTTACAGCTAAGGCTTAGAGAGCTTGAGCTTAGTAGGTTCTCTCATCATGTGTATCCAGGATCTAGAGGTCAAGACAGAGGAGAATTCTACTGATCTGGCTTCAGGTATAAATAAATATAAACAAATCTAACTTCACTCATCAACTTTTTCCTGCACCTGACTCTTAAATTTGTTTCTGAATTATTTCACAACATAGGGCATTTTAACTTTAAAAATATAATATATCATATCAACCTCCAGCTTAAAAGTCTCCAGTGATATTCAACTGAAATCAGAATAAAACCTAAATTTCTTAACATGACCTATGACAAGACTATGCAACATCTATTTCCTTTGTTGTTGTTGTTCAATCACTAACTCATGTCTGACTCTTGGTGACCCCAAGGACTGTGGCACGCCAGGTCTCCCTGTCCCTCACTATCTCCTGGAGTTTGCCCAAGTTCATGTCCGTTACATTGGTGATGTCTCATCCTCTGCTGCCATCTTCTTTTACCTCTCTAACCTTGGCATGAACTATTCTTATTCTTGCCAAAATGGCCTTGTTTTAAATTTACACAACTCACTTCTGTTTCAGGATCTTTACAGTTAAAATTCTTTGTCTTTTTACCCTGCACCTTCATAGTAACTGTTTTTCACCATTCAATTCTTTGTGGTATTAGTGTCTCTACAAAGAAGGTATAGACTCTCATTCCTTACAGTCTTAACCAAAGTAATCTTTCTTCCATCCACCTTAATGCACTTTTCCCATATATTGTTAAATTTTTCTTTATAGTACCTGCTGCTGTTGCTAAATTGCTTCCTATCACAATTTAAAAGTATTTTATGTATTTGTTCACATTTATCATTTGTCTTTTCCAGCTTTACTAAGCTCAGGGTTTTAGCTGTTTTATTATTGACTCATCAGTAGTAGAACTACTACTGCCTACACAGTGAAAGTGAAAGTGAGTCGCTCAGTTGTGTCTGACTCTTTGCGACCCCATAGACTGTAGCCTACCAGGCTCCTCCATCCATGGAGTTTTCCAGGCAAGGGTATTAGAGTGGGTTGCCATTTCCTTCTCCAGGGCATCTTCCTGACCCAGGGCTTGAACCTGGGTGTCCCATATTGCAGAAAACCCATAACATATTAAATGAATAGATAGAATTTGATGTGACATTAAATAAATATATTCAGAAATATTTTAATATTTAGACTCATATATTTTAATATTTAGACTCACATTTTAATACTTAGATTCATATTGCAAAAGAATTAAAAGACTCACCTAGTTTAGAGAACTTTCTGAGGTTAAATACTTCCTATCACATGTTCATTAAGTTCATGTTTAAATACTTCCAGAAGTAGGAAACACACTAATTCCCAGTGTAACCATGCAATGTAAATCATCATCTTGGTTTGGTTCTGGTTGCTACAAAATTCTAAGATTGCCTAAGATTGAGTTGAAAAGTATGGGCCTTTTAATCTTATATCCATGCATAAGACCACCCACTGAAACCATGGAAGTGTTAAAAACTCCATTATTTGATAATTACTAAAATATATTAATACATTGTGAGTCTTATCCTCTGCAGAATAAGTACATTTCACTTCTTTTTAAAAGAGGACATTCTTTCATTATTTTTTATATTCCTTTCTGGACCTCTCCCATTTTGACTGTATGTCCTCTACATTGCACGGCATAGAATATGTGTTAAATGTAAGTGATTGTCCTCTATCTTGCTGGTAAATGTTTAACAACTATATCTCCAAGTATAGTTCTGACTTGAATGTTGGGTGATATGCTAGTTTACTTTAATGAGTTAGATGAAAGTGAAACAACAAAGACCAAAGTCTTTGTTCTTTCATCAATGACATGAGGGATTTCTCTGCTGAATTGGATAATGGTTTTCAAATATTGTAAGAATATTCCTCAAATTTTTGAGTTATTCAGAATGTAATAGCTACAGACACAGACACACTTTTAAGTTTAATCATAATGCAGCAGCTAGCAACAGGAGCAAACTTTTCAGTTCAATCTTCTTTATGAACATTTTCTTTACTCTCTTAACTTTATACAATCCACAAAACGCACACACGTAAAAGAAGGCAATGATTATGTAGCATTTTCTGATTCAGTTCAGTTCGGTTCAGTCACTCAGTCGTGTCCAACTATTTGCAACCCCATGAATCACAGCACACCAGGCCTCCCTGTCCATCACTAATTCTCGGAGTACACTCAAATGCATGTCCATCGAGTCAGTGATGCCATCCAGCCATCTCATCCTCTGTCATCCCCTTCTCCTCCTGCCCCCAATCCCTCCCAGCATCAGAGTCTTTTCCAATGAGTCAGCTCTTCACCTGAGGTGGCCAAAGTACTGGAGTTTCAGCTTTAGCATCATTCCTTCCAAAGAAATCCCAGGGCTGATCTCCTTCAGAATGGACTGGTTGGATCTCCTTGCAGTCCAAGGGACTCTCAACAGTCTTCTCCAACAACACAGTTCAAAAGCATCAATTCTTCAGTGCTCAGCTTTCTTCACAGTCCAACTCTCACATCCATACATGACCACAGGAAAAACCATAGCCTTGACTAGACGAACCTTTGTTGGCAAAGTAATGTCTCTGCTTTTGAATATGCTATCTAGGTTGGTCATAACTTTCCTTCCAAGGAGTAAGCGTCTTTTAGTTTCATGGCTGCAGTCACCATCTGCAGTAATTTTGGAGCCCCCCAAAATAAAGTCTGACACTGTTTCCACTGTTTCCCCATCTATTTCCCATGAAGTGAAGGGATCGGATGCCATGATCTTCATTTTCTGAATGTTGAGCTTTAAGCCAACTTTTTCACTCTCCACTTTTACTTTCATCAAGAGGCTTTTGAGTTCCTCTTTACTTTCTGCCATAAGGGTGGTGTCATCTGCATATCTGAGGTTATTGATATTTCTCCCTGCAATCTTGATTCCAGCTTGTGTTTCTTCCAGTCCAGCGTTTCTCATGATGTACTCTGCATAGAAGCTAAATAAACAGGGTGACAATATACAGCCTTGACGAACTCCTTTTCCTATTTGGAACCAGTCTGTTGCTCCATGTCCAGTTCTAACTGTTGCTTCCTGGCCTGCATACAAATTTCTCAAGAGGCAGATTCAGGTATGACCTAAATCAAATCCCTTATGATTATACAGTAGAAGTAGGAAATAGATTTAAGGAACTATATCTGATAGACAGAGTACCTGATGAACTATGTACGGAGGTTCATGACATTGTACAGGAGACAGGGATCAAGACCATCCCCAAGAAAAATAAATGCAAAAAGGGCTGTTTGAGGAAGCCTTAAAAATAGCTGTGAAAAGAAGAGAAACAAAAAGCAAAGGAGAAAAGGAAAGATATCCATTTGAATGCACAGTTAAAAAGAATGGCAAGGAGACATAAGAAAGCCTTCCTCAATGACCAGTGCAAAGAAATATAGAAAAACAATAGAATGGGAAAGACTAGAGATCTTTTCAAGAAAATTAGAATTACCAAGGGAACATTTTATGCAAAGATGGGCTCAATAAAGGACAGAAATGATATGGACCTAACAGAAGCAGAAGATATTAAGAAGAGGTGGCAAGAATACATAGAAGAACTGTGCAAAAAAGATCTTCACGACTCAGATAATCAAGATGGTATGATCACTCACCTAGAGCCAGACATCCTGGAATGTGAAGTCAAGTGGGCATTAGGAAGCATCACTACGAACCAAGCTAGTAGAGGTGATGGAATTCCAGTTGAGCTATTCAAATCCTGAAAGATGATGCTGTGAAAGTGCTGCACTCAATATGCCAGCAAATTTGGAAAACTCAGCAGTGGCCACAGGACTGCAAAAGATCAGTTTTCAATGCAATCCCAAAGAAGGGCAATGCCAAAGAATGCTCAAACTACAACACAATTGCACTCATCTCACATGCTAGTAAAGTAATGCTCAAAATTCTCCAAGTCCAGGCTTCTGTAGTACGTGAACCGTGAACTTCCAGATGTTCAAGCTGGTTTTAGAAAAGGCAGAGGAACCAGAGATCAAATTGCCATTATCTGTTGTGTCATCTAAAAGCAAGAGAGTTTCAGAAAAACATCTATATGCTTTATTGACTATGCCAAAGCGTTTGACTGTGTGGATCACAATAAACTGTGGAAAATTCTGAAAGAGATGGGTATACCAGACCACCTGACATGCCTCTTGAGAAATCTATATGCAGGTCAGGAAGCAACAGTTAGAACTGGACATGGAACAGACTGGTTTCAAATAAAAAAGGAGTACCTCAAGGCTGTATATTGTCACCTTTCTTATTTAACTTATATGCAGAGTACATCATGAGAAATGCTGGGCTGAAAGAAGCACAAGATGGAATCAAGATTTCTGGAATAAATATAAATAACCTCAGATATGCAGATGACACCACCCTTATGGCAGAAAGTGAAGAAGAACTAAAGAGCCTCTTGGTGAAAGTGAAAGAGGAAAGTGAAAAAGTTGGCTTAAAGCTCAACATTCAGAAAACGAAGATCATGGCATCCAGTTTCATCACTTCATGGCAAATAGATGAGGAAACAGTTGAAACAGTGGCTGACTTTATTTTCTTGGGCTCCAAAATCACTGCAGATGATGACTGCAGCCATGAAATTAAAAGACACTTACTCCTTAAAAGGAAAGTTATGACCAACCTAGACAGCATGTTAAAAAGCAGAGATATTACTTTGCCAACAAAGGTCCATCTAGTCAAGGCTATGGTTTCCAGTAGTCTTGTATGGATGTGAGAGTTGGACTATAAAGAAAGCTGAGTGCCGAAGAATTGATACTTTTGAACTGTGGTGTTGGAGAAGACTCTTGAGAGTTCCTTGGACTGCAAGGAGATCCAATCCATTCATCCTAAGGGAGATCAGTCCTGAGTGTTCATTGGAAGGACTGTTGTTGAAGCTGAAACTCCCAATACTTTGGGCACCTTATGCGAAGAGCTGACTCATTTGAAAAGACCCTGATGTTGGGAAAGATTGAAGGCAGGAGGATAAGGGGATGACAGAGAATGAGATGGTTGGATGGTATTCACCGACTCAATGGACATGAGTTTGGTAGACTCTGAGAGTTGGTGATGGACAAGGAGGCCTGGCATGCTGTGGTCAATGGGGTTGCAAAGAGTCTGACGTGCCTGAGCAACTGAATTGAACTGAAGTGAACTGAAGAATTCTTCCTTATTATTTCATTGTGGTTTTTTTTTTTTTTTGGATTAACATTTTCCTGAGAAACTATGCACCTAATTTTGAGACATTAATATTGAATGCTGCAGAAGACTTAAGATACATGGTTTTTATCCATGGGTCAGGAAGATCCCCTGGGGGAGGAAGTGGCTACCCACTCCAATATTCTTGCCTGGGAAATCCCATGGACAGAGGAGCCAGGCAGGCTACAGTCCATAGAGTTGCAGAGTCAAACACCACTGAAGCAACTTAGCCTAGCCCAGATATGGGCTCATTTCTATCTTACATTAACTCTATAGGTAGGAACTGCTATTATTTCCATTTCCCAGATGGAAAATTTAGAAACAGAGGTTAATAAGTAGCCACTAAATCAGATGACCAGTAGTAAGGAGCATAGCCAGAATGTGAACATTTTTAATCTTGTAACCACCATGCTTTCAAACAGAACTGTGTGGAGGGAAGACTGGAAACAAAAATTCAGCTACATGGCAATGCTAATATGGCTATTAAGCATGAGAGAATCATAAAAGAATTAATTGGAAAATATTTAGATATTCCCATTTGGTATAGGCAATTTGAAACATAATGATATTTTGTGTAGCTTCTTTGACCTCCCCTTGCCTCCCATTTTGGAGCTCACAGTGTCTTCAACACTTTGCAATCAAAATGTTTTTTCTTTGCTTTAGTGAAGAAAGTGTGAATAAGGAGTGCGGTATCTCAGACCATATCACACTCAAGATAAGGTGAAATTCCTTCAGGTCTTGGATCACTGAATCACAGTTTGACTGTGTCAACAATTATAACTCATATCTTTACATAGCACTTTACTTAGCTTTACAAAGCCATTATTATACTTCATATCATTTTGATTTTAATTCTTCTATTAACCCTATTCTTCTATTTACAATGCTTATAAGGTAGATATTATTAATCTTGTTTAAGAAGTGAATATATTTATCCTCATTCAGATTAAGGACTATCAATCTTAAAATCAGTTGCAAAGATGAAATAATAATTAGTTTCTTGAGTTCATATTGTCTTTTCCAAGGGCTTTTGAAACATTAGAATTGAGAGTTCTGTTTGAATCATGTTGTATCCACCATGGCTTACTGTAATTTAAACATGCAAAAGAGTATTGTTGTTGTTGTACAGTCACTAAGTTCTGTCCGACTGTTTATGACCTCATGGACTGTAGCACGCCAGCACTCCCTATCCCTCACTATCTCCAAGACTTTGCCAAAGTTCATGTCCATTGAATCGGTGATGCTATCCAACCATTTCATCCTCTGCCACCCTCTTCTCCTTTGGCCTTCAGTCCAGCATCAGGATCTTTTCCAGTGAGTCTGCTTTTCATACCAGGTGGCCAAATATTGGAGCTTCAGCTTCAGCATCAGTCCTTCCAGTGAATATTCAGAGTTGATTTCCTTTAGGATTGACTGATTCTCCTTTCAGTCCAAGGGATTCTCAAGAGTCTTCTCCAACACCACAATGTGAAAGCATCAATTCTTTGGCACTCAGCCTTCTTTATGGTCCAAATCTCATACCTGTACATGACTACTGGAAAGACCGTAGCTTTGACAATGTGGACCTTTGTCAGCAAAGTGATGTCTTTGCTTTTTAATATGCTGTCTAGGTCATCATAGCTTTCCTTCCAAGAGTGAGCATCTTATAATTTCATGGCTGCAGTCACAATCCTCAGTGAGTTTGAAGTCCAAGAAGAGAAAATCTGTCACTTCCTCCCCCATACCCCTTCTATTTGCCATGAAGTAATGGGACTTACTCCTTGGAAGCAAAGTTATGACCAACCTAGATAGCATATTCAAAAGCAGAGACGTTACTTTGCCAACAAAGGTCCGTCTAGTCAAGGCTATGGTTTTTCCAGAGGTCGTGTATGGATGTGAGAGTTGGACTGTGAAGAAAGCTGAGCACTGAAGAATTGATGCTTTTGAACTGTGGTGCTGGAGAAGACTCTTGCAAGTCCCTTGGACTGCAAGGAGATCCAACCAGTCCATCCTAAAGGAGACCAGTCCTGGGTGTTCATTGGAAGGACTGATGCTGAGGCTGAAACTCCAATACTTCAGCCACCTCATGCAAAGAGTTGACTCATTGGTAAAGACTCTGATGCTGGGAGGGATTAGGGGCAGGAGGAAAAGGGGACAACAGAGGATGAGATGGCTGGATGGCATCACCAATTCGATGGACGTGAGTTTGAGTTCACTCTGGGAGTTGTTGATGGACAGGGAGGCCTGGCGTGCTGCGGTTCATGGGGTCACAAAGAGTCAGACATGACTGAGCAACTGAACTGAACTGAACTGAACTTGACCCTCATCAAGAGGCCCTTTAGTTCCTCTTTGCTTTCTGCTATTAGAGTGTTATCATCTGTATATCTGAGGTTTTTCTCTCAGCGATCTTAATTCCAGCTTGTATGGGTACCGCCATGCTAACACATAATTTCAGATAGTTTAAGGAGACACTGATTGAATTTGTGGTTGATTTTTCCATGCTTATGAAAAAAAAACAAAAACAAAAAAACAGGGCTATCTAAACTTGATCTTCAATCAATATCCTTCAATACCCACAGGATTGTCACTTAGGAAGAAATGCCCAAGTGTTGGAGAGTCTTGGCATGTTTAATTCCAAACTCCATGAAGTGCTTGACCTTAGTATGTGGCCAGCACCGTGGATAAGCATTGAACTTATTTTTCCCTTTTTTAAACTTAAGCCAATGGATCACACAAATTTTCCCAGCAATGCATTATATCCTTACTCATGGCATTATCATGGTCATAAGAGGTTCAGATTTAAACATTCAGATTTTTAAGCTCACTTACTGTGGTCTCAGACAGTGATAAATTTTAAGCCTACTTTCCCTTTGATAAACACTCAAGCCTTTCTAACAAACAGTACCCCTCCCCCTCTGATCCTGGAGATGAAGACCCATCACTAACCCTCCCACTGAAAATCACTGACCTGGAGTACTTATGGGCTTCTTAAGCTCACAACACATTCTTCTCTCTTGATATCAGGCCATGGAGGGAAAAGGCAGGGAAGACAACCTAAAGGGGAAAAAAAAAGAGGAAATTGAAGTAATCAGCCCACTGAGCCACCTACAGGCATCCCCACAGTGCATATTCTCCCAAGTGGCAGGTGGCCACACTCTGCCTGCACACCTGTTACATACATGGAAAGAAATGATTCAAAGGAGAACTTAAAACTTTTGAAGCAGGATCCAAAAATAAAAGATGTAAAGAGAAAGCAGGCTATATGTGCATGTATGTGTGTGTGTGTAATTTTTTTTAAGCACATTTAATCCTCAGAGTTAACATCCAAAATCTGCACAGCTTTATTCCTTGGTTCATCGATGATAGCTTGTTTTCCTCAGGGTGTGAGAAGACTGGAGGAAGAAAGATGTGAGATTATCAGTGGGGAGAACAAAGGCACTCTAAGACCTCGTTTTCTTTGCTTTTAATTTTAAAATGCTACCTTTTTAAATGGTTAAAGAATACTAGTTATAAACATCTAGTGCTCTCCTGCTTACATCTTTCCGTAGGGCACATTCTCTTCTTCATTTCCCTCACTTGTTCTCTGGTCTGCAGTTTTGAGCAGCAATTCACCACAGAGATCCCTGGGTTAAGTAGTGAGGGAAATCATCCCAGCCTAAGCATGTTAAGTTCGGATGAGGGCACAGAATTCTAGAAGAAATTGAAACTTACAATTGTGCTTAATTGGCTTTAACCCTTCAACATATTGTGTAGAAATACATTGGGTAGTAATACATACTGTTGCACTGTGCAGATGTTAAAATGGAAAATCCTTTAAATGCAAACAGCACTTGTCACTCCATAAACTATTCAAATTGTCAGAGATGTATCAGCCAACCCTAACTACCCTCTGCAGGCAATCTGGAACCAGCCTGCTGTTTAATAACCAACATTTAACAAGAAATAACATGTAGATGTGGTGTGTAGTTTAAAACATTGTGTTAAGCGTCATTAAAACTCAGTCTCCTAAGAGCCTTATTAAAGCAGCCCTTTCCCCACCATAATAAAACATTTCTCTGTGACTGTTTCGATCTAGATGCTAACAATACAAACAAAATGCCTCTTAATTTAGCATCCCACTAGAGGGCCATTGTGATTGTAGAACTGTAAAAGCAGGAAGGAAAAAATAAAAAATAAAAAACCAGCCCTAAACTACCTTTCCTAGATCCATCCAATCAGTGAAACTAAAGCACTAGGAGTCTGATTTTAGCATTTTATTTGTACATTTTTTTGTTTTTATTCTTCCATACTCCACGTGTCGTTATTATTTGCGGCTGTGCTTTTGTTCAGCACTGAGAGGAAAGGTTGCTGGTGACTTAGAAATGAGCCATGCATCTGCTAAGTCACTTCCGTTGTGTCCGACTCTGTGCAACCCGACAGACCATATCCCGCCAGGCTCCTCTGTCCATGGGATTTTTCCAGGCAAGAGTACTGGAGTGGGGTGCCATCACCTTCTCCGGAGCCATGCCTCACAGGGTCAGAAATCTACAGTTGTCGAATGAGCTGATGAAGTTCTCAAGACAATGCATACATGAAACCTGTAAGACTTCATGAGCTCTTGATGGCACTATTTATTTGAAAAGAAAATGAAATTTCCTTACCCTACAGTTAGTGTGAAGTCCTCCTATCTTATTATTAAAAGAGAAAACACGTGCATATTTGTGTCAATTAATAGAGATAATAATTCAAATCTTCTGTGACAGAAATAGAGATTTGTTTCCAATCTTCCTCCTTTGAAAACGTGTATGCCAAATTTTTCTGTACAATTTTCTGTACAATTTTCTCTGCTGCTTCATAGACAGTTACAGAGCTAACAAATTGACAAATCACAATAATATTTTGATAGACAATGCTTGCAAATTAGATTTAGTAAGATTTTATTCTATTACTTGGTTTACTGAATAAATTTTCTTACCTGCAATATTTAAAGTGATTCCAGTGGAAGTATATAGGATTGTAAGTGGCCAGTTGATTAAAAATGACCTTTGCTTTCTTTTGAAATGACTACCAAGGAAGGAGATATTGTTTTATCTCACTTTTAGGTAATCTTATCTACAAGACAGAGAAGATGCCGGGCACACTGCTTTTATTTTCACTCATGCTGTTTATCCAAATGCTGGAGGAAGTTTTGGATAAATAGGTATTTGTACCCCAGATTCTTTAAATTTCCCTAGAACATAAAATAGCGTTCCAAAGTTTGAAAAATGTCAAACATATCAGGGCCACATATCAATTTTATCTCAATAAAGCTGGGATAAAAATAGTGAAAAATGAAATTATTGAATAAATAAGATAAGTTACAAATTCCTTTTAGTAGCAGCTTCTCTGACTATAAAGAGCAAAGTTCAATCTTTCCTCATGAAAGGATGACTCCAATACACATGCAGTGCTGTTATACACTCTTCCTAAAAACTCAGGAGAAGACCTATAAAATAAAGATTGGTGAGCCAAATATTTCTTTATACCAGTTCAATTTGAAAGTACATGCCAATGATGAAAAATGAGATGGGAGATTGTATTATTTACTTGTAAGAGTGACATGTCAACATTTTCCCCATGTCCACTTAAAGAGAAGGTTGCATTTTTACTCTTTATCTTATCTCTGAATAGGCCATACTGTGAATTCACTACCTTTTCATTATACTAAAATTCATTCAGGGCCCTGTGAAATCTGCCAGGTTATTCCCAGGAGGCCTTCTGGAGACAGAGCCATTAGCGAAGCGTACAGTATAATTAAAGTGTAGACTGTGAAATGCATTCACACCAGTATGATATGAGATATTACCTGCACCCAACCGTGGTTGTCTTTTGAATCTCACCATGTTGTGTTCCTCTGTGGCATTTTTCTTGTTTACCACTTCCTCTTCAGTGACTATGTGTTTTAGCAATTTAGAGAAATTATACAGTATTCTATCTCAATAGAAAGCATACCGTCTAAAGTTAGCCCATAAAGAAAGGTCTATGAAATTCACAGATTTAATATAAATGAGATCATTATGTTTTAACTCTGATAAATAAAATTTCACATAGAGATTATGATAATTTCCAAGAAATGGAGAAATTCACAATACAAATCGCTATGCATTACTGTGCAATAAAAAAAGACATCCATACTAAAATGTAATTTTCTATTTATTCAAAATTGATTTTTTGCATGCCTACTCACAGGCTATATCAGGCACTGTGATCCAAAACTGCAAAGATGCAGACTTTGCCCTCCAATTATTTGCATAGTGGGTGGACTGAACAACAAATAAATCACCAAAGAGGGAGAGAAAGGCAAAGGGCAGTGAGACCACTAGATAAGCACCTTTGTTTAACCAGAAAAATGCTTTTCACTTATTGAGACTTAAAGACTAGGAAGACGTATTGCAGGCAAAAGAGGCAACATGAATAAGAAATACACAATTGCAGAGCATTGAAGGAGCTTGGAATGTTTGGGTAAATAATGAGATCTAAATCATATAGGGAAGTACATGCTGTGCACAGGGATATAAAACTCACGCTTCACAGGAATGGGGAGCAAGTGAAGAATTTTGAGCAAATGAGGAATATGGTGAAGCTAATTGTGTGACTCATCTCTGTGATGGCAGTATAAATGGGGATGTTGAATAGCGGTGAGATTGAGGGGTGGGACTCTGGTGGCCCAGTTGCTGCTGCTGCTGCTAAATCGCTTCAGTCATGTCCAACTCTGTGCAACCCCATAGACGGCAGCCCACCAGGCTCCACCATCCCTGGGATTCTCCAGGCAATAACATTGGAGTGGGTTGCCATTTCCTTCTCCAGTGAATGAAAGTGAAAAGGTGGCCCCGTAGGGAGATGACAAATGTCCACTCCAGTGCACCTGAAGTCTAATGATGGTAAGAGGATGGATAAGAGAGATATTTAGGGAACAGGATTGATTGGACTTAATAACTAATTGAATATGAAATGGAGGACATGAAAAAATAATAAAAGGATAAAGTCTGGCTTGAACCTCATGTTTGTTTCGGTTGTTATCAATATCCTGAAGGCCATCTAATACATTTCCCCAGCCCATTCTTCTGAGTCTTCCACTTTCATTTTTGTTTACTTTAACTGCATTGTGACCAATTGCTTTCTTGCTCCAGAGATGCTCCCTTTTATTCTACTTTAACCTCAACACATGGCACCATCATATATTGACCTATTAGCTCAAGCTGTAAAACTTGCTTGTCAAGCTCATATTTCATTCTTCTTTATTCCAATAAACTACCTCAGCCCATTGATTTTCCTTATAAATATTTCTTAAATCTCTCCACTATTTTTCATCCCCACTGCCAGAACTCTCACTTGCACATTCTGCTACATACCTAAGCTACCAAATATCCTCTCTATTCCTCTATATCCTGTCTATGAAATAGCTTTTAAGTCGTTTCACAACCTCACCTTCCTTCTCACTTGCCTTCCAATTGACACTTGCTCACCACTTCACACTGAAGCCAAATGATCTATAACTAGACATTTATGAAATATCCATGTTGTCTATCCAGCTTCGGTCTCTGCCAACACCTCAAGTCAAATCTCACTTCATTTACTACCTCCTCCATACATACAATTTCTATGACTCAACTCTCCTGGCCTCTCTTTCTTGCTTCAGCAAAATCATATATTTTTTTCTCTCTTTTTGGAATGTTCCTTCTCTTCTCTCACACCCTAACAAGAGTAAGTCTCACTCATGTGTCCCAAATCTGCTTAGGGATCACTTCCTCCAGTGTAGATTAAGAGCCTAATAATACATTTACATAATGCTCTAACTCATTGTGTTGTATCACTGAATACATACTCTTCATAAGGAATAATGTATGGAACTGGAGTGTATTAAATAATATTTCAGAGTTGTGATGGTGATAGGTGAAGTGGTAGTCAAATGGACAGAAGGCAAATTAGCAGTTAAGAGGTGAAGAATCTATGGGGTTTGTTTGTTAGATGGGTCAGATACAAGCAGATTAAAAGCCTTCATGATAACACCAAGTGTTGGAGAGGTGAATAATATGGTAAAGTCAGTAATGAACATGTAGGAGTTTGATAGAGTGGCCTAGATGATTGTAAGGACATTAAAGTAGGAATAAATTTTGATAAACAGCAATGGACTACTCTTAGAATAATGATATAGTCTTAGACTTTGTGGAATTTATTTAATATGGGAAAGAGGGTTCACATTAATGTGGGAAATAAACTAAGGAGCTAGCTGTATGGTCCAGTGTGGGAGTGAAAATGGTAGAGATGAGAAATATGAAGGATGGTTTATACTTGGCAAATGGCAATGTATGACAGTAGAAGAAATAGAATTTTTCATTTCAAAGTTCCTGAACAGAATTTAGATTAAAATTATTCTGATGAAAAACTGACACAGCCTTCATATTGTTGGGGAAGTAATATTTATATCCTGCTGTTGAATCTCAATTGCACTGGAAGGATGAAAGTTAAACAGGTCTCTATGTCTAAAAAGTAGAGAGTAAAACAGGTGGTGTTAAATATCACTTGGGGTAGGAGTTGGAAAACTGTAGTTTGTGGGCTGAATCTGGTTCTATGACTGTTATCATACAGACTCTGAACTAAGAAGAAGTTTGCATTTTTATATGGTTGAAAAATACCAGACGAATACACTTATATTGATGGCTTTATAATGTGCCATGCAGTGGTCCAAATCTTTACATGTATAGCTTATTTAATTTTCACAAGAACCCTTTGAAGTAGATATTATAACTCATTCTTAGATAAGGAAATCGAACCTTTAAGAGTTTAAGTAAGTATTCAAACATAACGCAGCCAGTGAGTAGTTTGGCTGGGATTGAAACTCAGAGACTCACCCGGAAGCTGCATTTTAACCTGCTTTCCCATTTATAAAGTTATTCAACATCATAACGGCAGTCTGAGAGTATGAACAGGAGAAATGCAGGAAACACATTCTTGTGTAGCCTTGGGGTGAAGTTTCAGAGAAGCAAAGGAAGACTAAAGAATAAAACCATGTTTCTACATGAAGACAGAGAATTAACTTTGAATCCTAATTAACCAAAATGTTTCCCCTACCCAAGAATGAATTCCATTCTTCTCATTAGTAAAATTTCAATTAGTCTTATGAGTTTCCTCAATTGAAAATTTGCAAAAGTTTGTTTTTGTCTCTTTTTTAAAAGTATCATTACATAATACCCTTGATTTTGTCTCTTGGCTCACAAAGCCTAACACATTTACTATCTAACACTTTACAGAAAAAATATAACAACTTTTGACTTAGAGAACAATCTACAAGTTACTCAACACCAAATGAAAAACAGCACAAACTTGGAGTACATAAGGCTACATCTACCATCAATATCTACAAAGATCAATTGAATATTTTTGCATCATATGCTGCTCAGACTTCTCTAACCAGTCTCTGTTCCATTTTTCTGTCCCTTCTAGTTTCTCATTAACTAGAAGAACCAAATCAGAGTGTTACCCAGTGAAGGCAGTTTGCTCTCTCCATAGGGGTTTTGCCAATGGGAAGTACATCTGCTTTTGCTGTTTGAGGTTTCTTTGTTAGCTGGCCCCTCTCCCACAGCCAATATCAATTGTCCCCTGTGTATACATTCACTTCATTTCTGCCAAATTTTACCAGATGTTAGTTGTGCTGCTTGAGAAAGGAAGATGGACAAAATCCAAAATCTCAGCTCAGCTATCTCCTGCCAATGCTCACCTTAATTCCTAGGGGATGTATATACAGCATATTCCCTGTATGAAGCAGCTCACATTGACAATTCCAGCTTTGATCAAATTTTTTCCCCAGTCTGTACACGCTGTTATATTTGCATGTAACAAGGAGGCCTAACATAATATCCATTTTGTTTCCAAAACCAGAATTGTATTAGTCTTAATTCAATATTTATTTTTTACATATCTGTATATCTAAGAGAAACTAAGTAATGTTACTAATATAAACTGCAAGCACCATCAAATTTAGATTAATTCGTAGTGCTAAAAGCTAGAATCCCAAGGAGCCTATGGACTTCAGAGGCCCAGGCAAGGGACACAGCCAGAGGCAGTTCCCTGGAGAGAACCAGGAGACTGGATTTCCTGAGATAGCTCTTCTTTATTCCCCAAATCAGTCTCCAGAGATCTTTACTGACTGACCCCATAGGCAGAGGGCCAGGTGAAAAGAGGGTGGGAAAGGGTGAGGTATAAATTACATTTGAAGGGACCAAGATAAGGTATTCCTCATTGTTTCCCTTTCCTTATGCAGTCAGTACATACCCACTTGTGTATATGTGCCTATCGTTGCACTAGACCTGGATATATTTCACGAAATAAAGTTCATTCATAGTCTAGTCCACGGGTCATTTTGGTGAGTAGTACAGGGTCAGGAAAGACCGCTTTACATCAAGGGATGCTAGTAACAAAGGGTACAAAATGTATGTAGATTAAATCAACAGTTAAGAATCACAAATGAAGCATTGTTCTCTGTTTTTATTTTCACAGCAGATGGTTGAATGAAAACCTCTGATAAACTCAGAATACTGATTTAATAATGGAATATTATCAGCAAAGCTCATTTAGAATATGTAACTAGATTTCATCCTTGATTATATGTGCAAATACCTTCTAGGAAAACAACAGCTTAATTTTGATTCAGTAGACATTTCAAGACTTTGAGCCTTATGATATCTAAATTTTTGTATTGTATGATAGTCTAATAAAACAATGTGCATTTATTGTTGCATATGCAACATTGTCCACTCTCAAGTTGTTTCTAGGAAAATACTACCTTTGGAGAGAAGGGAAATTCCGAGAAAATAAACCTGTTACACCGTAGTATAACTCAAGAGAAAGTATTAATTATCGATCTTTGTTGTGAATTAAAGTTGAGGTAATAAATTTGATAACCCAAATACTACCACTAAAGTATCCACATTAATAAAAATAACAATAATATTGACATGTTATAAGGAACCTCCTCAGAGAAGAAAATATTGTGCAGCTGTTACAGTAGGTTGCAGATTCTTAGGGAAATAAATTTAAGTTGAAATTAATTTCAATTTGCCATTTGTCTCAGAGATGATTTTTTAGACCTGAGGTCAGCAATAAATAAAACAGACATTTATTTCCTGGTTTTAGAGACTTTACTATCTCCCTAATATTATGTAGTCTCTCCATAAGGAGATAAAACAAGAGATCCATATCCTCCTTGTGGTTAACAAAACATTCCCATAACATTTTCTATTAATTAATTTGAAGCTAAATCTCTCTCTTAAATGTATTTTTAAAAAATCATAAAAAGCAGGTACATTGTCTATCAGTGTAACATGTTATATTGACTTGTTTTTGTTTTGCTTCTAGTCAGTTTTCTAGTTTATACTATTCTTTATTCATGTTAATTTTGCCATCTGGCATATAAAGTATTTTTCCTCGTTATGTTTGGATCCCAATTTTGATGACAATAGACTCAATATAGAAACCTATAGTGTATAGGTGGAGACATCCCTGGAGGCTGAGAGCGATTAATTAAGCAGCATCAGCTCCAAATTTATCTAACTACATGGCTTGTGCCTCATAGCTCAGTCAGTAAAGAATCTGCCTGCAATGCAAGAGACCTGGGTTTGATTCCTAGGTTGGGAAGATCCCCTGGAGAAGGGAATAGCAACCTACTCCAGTATTCTGGCCTGGAGAATCCCATGGACTCTATAGTCCCTGAGGTCGCAAAGAGTCGGAGGCAACTAAGCAACTTTCATTTTCACTTTCAGTAGGCGCTAGGGGTAAAGAACTCACCTGAGAGAGAAAGAATTAGAATTTGGTTTATCTGTCTCAGGATTTGTGATGTGCTTTCTAAGGTGCCTATAGGAAAAATAAACTGTAGTATAGAAAAGATGTACATTAAAACATTTATTTGAGGGAGGTTAGAGTAAAAACAACTTTCTATCCATGATTAGGAGTTTCAGTTTTGTTTGAAAGGTAGTTGTGAATCAGTGAAGGAGTCAAAGTGAATGAACTGATTGCAATATGTAAATTAGTAATGAAAGTAGTTGCCTGTAGTTCAACAAGTTTAGCTATATATAGTTCAATCATAGTGTTTAGGAGTGAAACCAAATGTACAATGGCAAGAATCAAAAGAAATACAGAGACCCAAGAAATATCTGAGGGAGGAAAGAAGATGAGTCACCATGTTAAGCCTTAAATAATGGAAGACATTTTAGACAAGGAAAAAGGTTTGCAACTGGGAATTAAAAAATAACTTCCGTATAGAAATATTGGGTTTTAGGGACTTCCCTTGTGGTATAGTGGCTAAAACTCTGTATTCCCAATGCAGGGAGCTTGGGTTCAATCCCTGGTCAGGGAACTAGATCTCACATTCTGCCACTAAGAGTTTGCGTGTTGCAACTGAAGACCTTGCAATGCCACAGCAAAGATCAAAGATCCCTTGTGCTGCCGTTAAGACCCGGCGTGGCCAATTAAATAAATAAATATTTTCTAAGTTGTCTACCTTTTATAGAAAGAAATATTGGGTTTTGTATTTTGATGTGCAAGTAGAGATATTTTTGAAAGGCCAAATTAAAAAAAAAAAAATAGGTCAAGTATCCATCAATAGAAGTATTCAGAAAATCTGGATATTACTGGCTGTCCAGCAGATGGACCAGATGCTGCAAATTTTGTTTTCCATCTGCGTGACTTTTTCAGCTTTATTGTTAACATTGCCTCCTTTCAAGAGTTCCTGGTGTGTGTGAGTGTGTCTGTGTGTGTACATGCACACGTATGCTATTACTGCCGTCTTGCTGCTCTTTGTCTGTTTCATGGTGCTGAGCATCAGCAAGGAAAACAGGCAACACCAGGTTGAGTGCTAAATGTAAAGTGTAAAAATAGAAGTAGCAGACTCAATGATGTGGCGAGAACCATAAGACTAAGGGATTAAGAGAAAAGAGCAACTGCTCTTTTCCAGTATTTACTTTAAAAGATATAATGGAGTAAGATATAACCATTTGCAATATAATTAAGAATTTAAAAAAAATAACCACCAATTGTAGAAAGTTAGTTAGGCCTTAGTAACCATGTCATGACACCTTGTCCCACTCAAATGTCCTCATAGGATAATGAGAGATAAGCTTAAAAAGAAGCAGGTTCAGATTGGGGATGGAAACATTCTCAGACAAATTACAACAACCTCAAGGAGGACATAGAAGCAGAAAGAGAAGAAAAAAAAAATGACTTAAAAGATTTCAGATGCTGACAAAAATAATGTCTGAAATGTCTTTAGGTGAAATTATTATTCAAATGCCAATTCTTGCTACTCAAGTTTTAGCATAAATATAATTTATTTTGTAAGTCAGACTAAAGAAACACATAATAGGAAGCAAAATTTTTAGAAGTAAAAGGAATAAGGAGAAGCTCAAAATCTGAAAAATCTTGAGATTCCATAGTCTGTAAAAATATATTGTCAATTCAGGAGAACTATTTTAAGCTTAATTGGAAGAGAATAGAAACATTAACTCTAGAGAAAAAAGTTGTGCCCCTATATTGAAAGCCTCAAAAAAGACATAATTATCCGAGTTCACTGTTTTTCTTTGTTCTAGTGCTTTTTTATTTATCCTAATTCCATATCAAAGCAAGCCATGACAGTTAGGAAAACTTATTTTCTTCTGTTTTCAATTCTGGACATTTTGTGATAATTGTTTCTCCTGTAAAAAGTCCTCGGTTCTCTTATCCAGAGCCGATTTTTTAGCTTGTTTGGGTATTTTTTAGACATTGACTTGTGTTTCCTTTAGTGCATTTTATGTTCACTTTGATATTCTTTAGTTGATTAATAATAATCTTGTGAAATGATTTTGTAAGTGAAAACTGGGCAGTCTCTGAGTGAGTCAGCTTCCAGATGACTAATGGGAAATACAGGGTTTTTTTTTTTTTTTGAAATACAAGGTTTTATTTCTTTTAATATCTGCGCACAAGCATGCTAAGTTGCTTCAGTAGGGTCCAACTCTTTTGCAACTCCATGCACTGTAACCCGCCAGGCTTCTCCATCCAAGGGATTCTTCAGGCAAGAATACTGGAGTGGGTTGCCATGCCCTCCTCCAGGGGATCTTTCCAACCCAGGGATCGAACCTGGGTCTCCTGCTTGGTAGGCAGATTCCTTACCACTAGTGCCACCTGCTGCTGCTGTTGCTGCCAAGTCGCTTCAGTTGTGTCCCACTCTGTGCGACCCCATAGACAGCAATTAACCAGACTCTATCCCTGGGATTCTCCAGGCAAGAACACTGGAGTGGGTTGCCATTTCCTTCTCCAATGCATGAAAGTGAAAAGTGAAAGTGAAGTCACTCAGTTGAGTTCGACTCTTAGCGACCCCATGAACTGCAGCCTACCAGCCTAGGAAGCCCTTTTAATGTCTGTCCCTCCATTATTTACCAGTCATAGGCCCTTTTTCTTGGAAATGTCCCTGAGACCTCTCCCCAGGTCTCATTTTAGACCCCCTCAGCCCCACCCTAACTTCTCTGCTCTCTGTTTACTTTTAGAGAACCCCTTCTTTTCTCCTGTCTAGTTTCCTTCAGAGAAATCTCCCTTTTGTTTCTTCTCAAACTCAGCTGTGGTCTGATTCTTTCATCATAGTCTTGAAGGCTCATCAAACCCAGATCTGAATCAGTAGCAATTGAAAATGACTTCAATGCTCCTTGAGAGTTTCAAAATCAAACTTTGGGAAGAAAGGAAATCATTCTTGTTTCACTCTCCCATTATGACAAATAAAGAAAATAAAGCAGCACACTTTGAATATTCAGACAATCTAAACATTCTAACTCTGAAACACAGCCAATACAAAATGTTGACTAAGTGATTAAGTGAATTAGCTGAAAGCTTATCCCTTGTCACTTTCCACCAAAGGGTAGAAAACCTTTCTTGCAACTTAACATGGGCCTGTGACACAGTTCTATTTCCAAAGGGAGGAAAGTCATCTGGTGGTGATGGTTGTGGGTAAGGGATTAAGGGATGTCTTTTTTTTTTTTTGGTAAAATGATCAAATGAGGGTGAGCGTGGATGTGATACCTGGAGATGCAGCATTCTTTTTGTGACCACAAGGCAATTGGCTGTATACTGAGGATGGTGAAGCAAAAGATAAAGGTTTTTGGTCACAGATGGCAACTTAAAGCAGCTGAACTACAACCAGCAACTGCCTGCATTCTAACATGTCTTATTGTGTAAGAGAAATTTCTTTGATTCATTATTCCTCCACCCTGCTCAAATGAAACTATGTTCCCCCTATAGCTAAAAACAGTCCCGCAAATTAGCTTCTTTACCACCATAGAACTTGTGATTTCCCTTCTTCCCACACTCTTAATTAAGTGTTCAGACTATTGGCAGAAACTGTTTTTATAAATCATCATAGCTCTCTGTTTTTATTTCCTTTTCCACTTTGACCCATTTTGTATAGTCTCCTAAAGTTTTTCTTCTCATTCAAAGCTTATTGACAACTTTGAAATTATCCTAATCTTGAAGAAGTTCATATACATTACAAGTATTATAGTTTGAGTTTACGTTGTTTATTTTAGATGTAGCATGGCTGAAAGTATCCATAATATACACGGTTTCATATATTTTTTTATTTTATTTTATTTATTTATTTTTTAAAATTTTATTTTATTTTTAAACTTTATTATATTGTATTGGTTTTGCCAAATATCTAAATGAATCCACCACAGGTATACATGTGTTCCCCATCAATTTTAATTTATTTTTAAACTTTACGATATTGTATTGGTTTTGCCAAATATTGAAATGAATCCACCACAGGTATACATGTGTTCCCCATCCTGAACCCCCCTCCCTCCTCCCTCCCCATACCATCCCTCTGGATCATCCCATCCATCCCTCTGGGCACCAGCCCCAGTTCATGCAAATATGGTTTTTGCATCTTTAAAATTGCATTTAATATTGGTTTGATGAGGAAAATAGGTATATCACTAAAGCATAATTCCTGCCTTTATTTAGGTCATATATACAAAGGTGAAAACTTTAAGCTTTAGGTATATAACATTTAAATTATTTATTTAGTAATTTCAAAACAATTAAACTATATTTTTTAAAATCCTAATATTTCACAAAGCCATAGATTTCACTGTGACAAATGCAATCACTAGAAGGTTTGAGCTGGCTACCTGGGCTAGAAGAAGGAACATTGGCTTTAGAATTCAGCAAAGTTGGGCTTAGGTTCTCTGCCACACTCTGTCTCTGTCACCTTGGGTGAGTCACTTTACCTTCATAAACCTCAGTTCAATTCATTTCAGCTCAGTCACTCAGTTGTGTCTGACTCTTTGTGACCCCATGGACCGCAGCACGCCAGGCTTCCCTGTCCATCACCAACTCCCAGAGCTTGTTCAAACTCATGTCCATTGCATCAGTGATGTCATCCAATCATCTCATCCTCTGTCATCCCCTTCTCCTCCTGCCTTCAGTGTTTCCATAGCCTTAATCATAAATGGTAATAATAACAGGTACTTAGTACTGTGATGTTTTTCTTCATTTCTTTTAAAATAAAGCATATGTAATCCAGTAAACCTTTTCTTTAATGATACTGTTTTCCTCTAATAGCTAGACATTAATTCCCTCATGGAATGAACTTCTGTGAATTAGCTAGGTTTATTTTTCAAATCAACTTTCTTTCATCTCAGAATAATTAATTTTTTTCTTTTGCATCTCCTGAACTGCAAACAGATTCTTTACCTGCTGAGCCATTTGTGGAACCGTATACGTAAGGTGTGATGGGCTCATTAATAAGATTCACTGGACAGAGTAAGAAAACTGAGCCCAGGAAAGATGGTGTGGCAACAATTCTGGGACCTGTGGCATGGCCCCTGCTCAGCTCTGACTTTAGCTATAATTCTGGTAGATGGTTTTCTGTAAGCTTAGATTTACCTGCCACTGACGAAGCAAAAACTGATCATGTGTCTTTCCATCTCTGATTTGGAGAATTCTATGGTACCACAAGAGTCTTACTAATCTACTCTGCCATCTTTTAAGTGAACAAGGCTGGAGGACATTATTTTGTATACTTCTCAGAAGGTTTCAGAAGATCAAGCCAACCTGTCTCATAGTAGGTTTTTCTTTCTCCCATGTCCAGTCTACCTCCTCCTTTTCTCCTGCTTCATGTGATCACCTATTAAGTAAACTTTGTGCACCCAAACTCTTATCTCTGACTCTGCTTCTGGGGACCACATACCCAGAACGGTTGTATTCTGTGAAAGACTGCTCTGTTTAAATGGTCCCATGGACAATGTCCCAAAGACACATTAAACCTAGGTGTGGTGCAAACAATTTGGGTATAGGAAGGACATCTAATTTTGCAGTAAGGTTCAGACAGGAAGAAAAGAGGATGACACCATTTTTGTTCTGGGTAACCATACCATTCAAGGTGGGATCCCAGCTGACAACTGACAAAACAAGATCATTTGTAAGAACAAGGTGTGGCGGGGCCAGACAGGCCAGGGCCAACACAGGGCACCTGACCCACTCATCAGAGGACTAAATGTGCTGGATGGAGGGCCTGAGTAAGAAACCCACATGCGACACTGGTTCAACATGTCAATGTAAAGTGAGAAACACTAAAACTTAGAAGCTACATAGGAGTCCCAGACTTGTTCACTGAACATGAAATTTTAGGCCTGTGCAATAAGATGATTTCAAACATTCCATGCTAGTTGCCCAGATTGCCTTTTGTTCCTGTTTTCCAAATGAAAGACATTTGTCACTTCATCTCCCTGTTAGAGGAAAATAAGCTCTAATAAAAATAGGTCAGTATTTTTCTACTTCTTTATGTTAATATAGTGGAAGTACTTGGAGGTTAGGGAGATGAAAGAAGCAGGATCACTCCCCATCTCCTTCTGTCCTTGGAACCTCTGAATAATTTCTATGAGACATGAGGGGATAAGTGAAATACGAGTTTTTATAGAGAAAGGACCCTGGTCTGATTTGACTTTATATCCTCTGCAGTGTCTTCTTGGTAAAAAGTTTGAAACATAACTTCCACAATGAGCATGTTAAATAGGTAATTCATAAAACATGCTTATACTTCCCAGTTTCTGAAGCAGTAAGAGTGGAGCAAATAGAGAACAGGTAGTACCTTTAAAATATAGATAATAACATCCAACCAGTAACTAGATAAACAATTACCATAGACATGACTTAACTTTTTGTTCTTCTGGAAAAAGAAGTTGTTATGTGGCATAGCTTGGGCTGTTATGTTAGGTGCCATGTGAAAATTTTGCCATAGTTCTTGACTGGGGTCCTGTAAGTCATAGGATCTGTGTTCAAACTCAGCTGCATGCTGACCATATAAATCTGGACAAGTCACCTCATCTTACTGTTTCCCTTTCTGCTAAAGGACTGGTTAGCTTGAAATAGTCTCCAAGGCCCCTTCAAGTTTCAACAATTTTATTCAGGTTCACAAACAGCCCAAATGTTCATAAAACATTCTGGAATTGACAGCACATGAGTAATCAGACTTTAAGTGAACAAACAGAGTCATTTTTGGATATTTACACGAAACATTTAACAGTCATTTTATTCTTTTCAAAAAGTATATTTATTTTTGGTTTAGGCATTGAGGTGTAGATTTTAGTGTTGTTGGCATGAATACTCTGGCCATTTTTATAAAAGAATGATACTCTTGGGAGATTAAAAATTCTTAAATGCAAAAAAGCCTGGGAAATGTAAACTATATTTTATTGAACCAATTGATTTTGCAAATGCATTTATATTCACATTCACAAAAGATTTCATTAGAAATTCTTAGCATATTTTTACTACATGATTAAAACCTTTGTAATGTTTGAAGACATCTCTTCTAGAACAAATGCAATAGAAACAATGTAGACATCAAATAAGATAAGACTTGTGAAAACAATTTTTTTAAATAAAGTGCTATATACATATAAAGGATTATTACAATTAGGTATAATAAAGTTACTGAAATTGCGTAAATTGTTTCTAGATAATTTTAAAAAGTCAAAATGGCCAATTTTATGTCATGCTTTTACTTTTATCCTTGTTACATATTTTGGTTGACTCAAGTTAGCACTTTATGCTTCACAGCTGCTGACTGAAGCTAAGGAATAGCAAAACTGGCCAATTTTTCTGTTATAAGCATTTGCGGGCTTCCTAGGCCCCTTTTTGGTGATGTGTCGGCCTCTTATGCAGGATAATGAAATCCCTGTGCTAACAAGACTACAATGGATAAAAGTGGAGATTGAGCTTCCGTTCTGAGAATAACGCCATGAGAATTCAGAAGAGTTACACTGGAGAACAAAGGGAGAGCACTGTCAAACTGCAGTCACTTAGTTGGATCAGACTCACCAGTGGCAGAGTTTCAGTCCTCTGAAGAGAAGACCCCCTAAGCAATATCAGGACAGGGTCGGGGTGTTGAGTCAGGTGGAAACACGCAATCCACACATTTGCTACGTTGCCCAGGATGCCTGTAGACCTTCCATAGCAACCTCCTGTTGTCTTCAGGCACACATGTAAAGGAACTCTCAGTCACCTCTACGTGTCTCCTTTGGGAAGACTCATTCTTGAGAGTGCCAAGAAGAAAAGTCAGCAAACTGGCACTGAGTAGATTTTAGATTTTTATTTTGTGAAAAAGCCTATCAGGTGTACAACTAATTGTTTCTCAGGATGAGTATGTAAGTTAAGTTCAATGCTCAGTGAATAAATGAATTTACCAGTCTAACCTGCCCTGCCTCTTGAGAAACCTGTATGCAGGTCAGGAAGCAACAGTTAAAACTGGACATGGAACAACAGACTGGTTCCAAATGGGAAAAGGAGTACGTCAAGGCTGTATATTGTCACCCTGCTTATTTAACTTATATGCAGAGTACATCATGAGAAACGCTGGGCTGGAAGAAGCACAAGCTGGAATCAAGATTGCCGGGAGAAATATCAATAACCTCAGATATGCAGATGACACCACCCCTGT
>NW_011495026.1:2153584-2216947 GCF_000754665.1 Bison bison bison | reverse complement strand
AAATGGGAAAAGGAGTACGTCAAGGCTGTATATTGTCACCCTGCTTATTTAACTTATATGCAGAGTACATCATGAGAAACGCTGGGCTGGAAGAAGCACAAGCTGGAATCAAGATTGCCGGGAGAAATATCAATAACCTCAGATATGCAGATGACACCACCCTTATGGCAGAAAGTGAAGAAGTACTAAAGAGCCTTCTGATGAAAGTGAAAGAGGAGAGTGAAAAAGTTGGCTTAAAGCTCAACATTCAGAAAACGAAGATCATGGCATCTGGTCCCATCATTTCATGGGAAATAGATGGAGAAACAGTGGAAACAGTGGCTGACTTTATTTTTCTGGGCTCCAAATTCACTGCAGATGGTGATTGCAGCCATGAAATTAAAAGACATTTACTCCTTGGAAGGAAAGTTATGACCAACATAGATAGCATATTGAAAGGCAGAGACATTACTTAGCCAACAAAGGTCCGTCTAGTCAAGGCTATGGTTTTTCCAGTGGTCATGTATGGATGTGAGAGTCGGACTGTGAAGAAAGCTGAGGGCCGAAGAATTGATGCTCTTGAACTGTGGTGTTGTAGAAGACTCTTGAGAGTCCCTTGGACTGCAAGGACATCCAACCAGTCTATCCTAATGGAAATCAGTCCTGGGTGTTCATTGGAAGGCCTGATGTTGAAGCTGAAACTCCAATACTTTGACCACCTGATGCGAAGAGCTGACTCATTTGAAAAGACCATGATGCTGAAAGGGATTGGGATCAGGAGGAGAAGGGGACGACAGAGGATGAGATAGTTGGATGGCATCAGCAACTCAATGGACATGGGTTTGGGTGGACTGCGAGAGTTGGTGATGGACATGGAGGCCTGGCGTGCTGCAGTTCATGGGGTCGCAAAGACTCAGATACACAACTGAGAGACTGAATTGAACTGAACTGAACCAGTCTAATAAATGTTGAGTGCTACAAAAGTATATAACTTATGGAGGATAAATAAAATTAGAAAATGAAATTAGAAAAAAGAATGTTCTATTGGTGAGCTATATTATTCCAAAAGTTATTTTAGATTCCTCTTCTAGTTGTTTGTATAAAAGCATATTTTACTTCACTTTTCAAAGAATCAAACTGTTTGTTCTCACCCTTTTTGCCCATCATTCCAAGCTTGGTTGAAACTCTTTGGAGATGTGAGAGACAGTAGCCTTTAAACTCTCTGGATGGCTGAGGGGTTAGAATCTAGGGGATGGGAAAGGTAAGGTGTATTTGATAAACTGCATTATCTTTTCTGTGATTCTGTTGGGATAGTTATGTGCCCTGGGTTAGCCTGCTCCCTAGTCACAGAGGGTGGAATTAGATACATTTTGTTTGTGTTAGTTGCTCAGTCATGTCCAACCCTTTATGACCCCATGAGCTATAGCTTCTAGGCTCCTCTGCCCATGGAATTCTCCAGGCAAGAATACTGGAGTGTGTTGTCATTTCCTTCTCCATATATTCATTTAGGCAATAGGAAAAATCAGAACTAGAAAACGAATTCACCACAACTCCATTGATTGCTTGGCTCACTGAACAATGTGGCTTCTGAGGTGGTTCTGAGTCTGTCCAAGTATCTTGCAGATATTTCAGACATCTGCCAAACGAAGCTATAAAGGTGGTTTATGGGGACATAACCTTATAGTTTCTGAACTTTCATATTTTAAAAACCAGAAGATTTTTAAATTCTATAATAAACATCTGCCAAATAAAAGCTTGCTGCTGCTGCTGCTAAGTCCCTTCAGTTCAGTTCAGTTCAGTTCAGTCGCTCAGTCGTGTCCGACTCTTTGAGACCCCATGAATCGCAGCACGCCAGGCCTCCCTGTCCATCACCATCTCCTGGAGTTCACCTAGAATCACGTCCATCGAGTCGTGTCCAACTCTGTGCGACCCCATAGACAGCAGCCCATCAGGCTCCGCCATCCCTGGGATTCTCCAGGCAAGAACACTGGAGTATTTTTAATAATATCATGTATGAAATGAGTTGCCAGTCCAGGTTCAGTGCATGATAATGGATGCTTGGGGCTGGTGCACTGGGACAACCCAGAGGGATGGTATGGGGAGGGAGGAGGGAGGAGGGTTCAGGATGGGGAACACATGTATACCTGTGGCGGATTCATTTCGATATTTGGCAAAACTAATACAGTATTGTAAAGTTTAAAAAAAAAAAAAAAGAACACTGGAGTGGGTTGCCATTTCCTTCTCCAATGCATGAAAGTGAAAAGGGAAAGTGAAGTCACTCAGTCAGGTCTGACTCTTAGTGACCCCATGGACTGCAGCCCACCAGGCTCCTCCATCCATGTGATTTTCCAGGAAGAGTACTGGAGTTGGGTGCCATTGCCTTCTCCCAATAAAAGGTTAACAAGCCCCTAAAAAAACAAATCTCACAGCAAAGAAAGAAAATGGATGAGTAAGATATACCTTGTACATGACTTGAAGGTTTATAGTCTGATCGGCATTGAGATCGTTGACTGATTCCCTGTGGCCAATGAGTATTTTTTGGTAGGTCTGTATTGGGAGTCAGTGGTCATCTTTATTTTGATACTAGAGGCTTCTATTAGAGAAATTTATAATAGAATGCTTACCCTAAGACTGGGCTTGATATTTGAAATTCTTTCCAAATTAAAAAAAAAGTGGAAATGACTGTTATTTCTCTTCTCTGTAACAATCAACCTTGACAATTTTAGAGGACTAAATGCTGCTTAGAGACACTCTATTTTCTGCTGGTCAATGCCATTGATTCCAGAAAATATTTGAAAACAGAGATCTTAGTTCATTGCAGCTTTTTTCCAATTTTCCCGCACAGTTCTCCTTCTTTGATTCATTAAAGCCAATTAGGCATATTGCACTGGCAGAGATTAATACTGCTAAATGTCAATGATGTGTCTGCTTTGAAAAAAACTATTGAGCTGAAGAGTAAATAGCAATACAATAAAAATGCCCTGACATCTTCCTTGCAAGAAAGCAAAGAGCTGTAAGATGGCAGGAAGAATAAAGAAGAGGATAATAATGGTTGATCACTAAATTGATTTCAGTAGTTTATGTTCCCAGAAAATCAGCTGAACATACATACAGAAAACAAAGCAAACCAAGAGAAAATGATAGAAGATCATACCTGGGGGGTACAGCCGTTGACATAAGAGGCACTGTTTGTGATGCTCTAAAAAATGTGTTAAAAATGAAATAATGACCTTTCCTCTTCTGCATGGCTCAAAATGTCATTAATTAGCAGTATTCTTGAAAATTCTTGTTGTCCTCCAGGCATATGGACTGTACTGTTCAATCTCCAAAATCTAGTTTCTGTAAGAAATCTCTCAGTATGCCCAAAACATTGCATATAACAAAAATACTTTTCTTAGCTGGAAACCAAGGTGACTGGCTAGGTCAGCAACAAGTCAACTATGGCCAGGGCACCAAATCTGGGCTGCCACCTGTTTGGGTAAGGCCCTACTGCTGATATGTGTGTATATATATATATATATACACACATACATACATATATTTTACATTTTTGATGGCTGAAAAAAAGTAAAATTGAAATAATACTCCAGATCTGTGAAAATTATATGAAACTCAACTTCCAATGTCTGCAAAGAAAGTTTTATTGGAATAAAACCACACCCATTAATTTCTGTTTCTGTATTATCTGCAGCTGCTTTTGTGATAAACCTACACTGGCAGAGTGTAATAGTTGCCACAGGCACCATGTGGGCAGCAAAGCTAAAATATTCACTATCAGGCCCTTTACAGAAAAAAGTTTGTGGACACCTGAGAAAAAAAATTACTGCCTTTTTTTTTTTTTTAAAGAATAAGTTTGAGGCTTGAAGTTTAATGTGGAATTTTTTTCTTTCTGTATTTGTCAATTTTCAAATAGAAGGAGCGTACATGAAGTTTGTGTGGGGATACGAGGAAAGAAAATTGCAAAAAGTTGAATTTTCTTTTAAAAACTGGAAATTACTCTGTACAATAATATTCAGTGTTCTCCAGAGAAATAGAACCAATATGAGATCTAGCAATCAATCTATCTACTGAGAAAAAGGAGGTTTAAAAATTGATTCACATAATCATGGGGGCCCAGTATGTACACAATTTTCAGGCCAGGCTAGCTAGCTAGAAATTCCAGCAAGAGTTGATATTGCCATTTTCAGAATAAGGACATTCTGAAGGCAGAATGCCTTTATTTTTCTTCTGAGAGGATTTCAGTCTTTTCTCTTAAGATTTTCAAGGGATTGAATGAGGCCCACCCACAATATGGAGAATGATCTGCTTTACTTTATGTCTACTGACATGAATGTTAATCACATCTAAAAAATACTTTCACAGCAACATCCACACTGGTGGATATTGTTTATTCAAACCACTGAATATGAATTTATTCCAACCACTGAATATGAATTTATTCAAACCAGTGAGAGCCAAGGCCTAGCAGAGTTGACATAAACTACCACACTCTAGAATGATGCCGATGAGGTCAGTATAGGTACTTATCAGAGACACTTGTGAATAGTTTTTCTGTTTAAGCAGACGAAAATTGAATTGCCGTGTCCAATTTTCAAGCTGGAAAAACAGAAACAGAAACAAGTTCTTTATGTAGGAATAAGGAAATTTGGAAATTACTTTTAATTTATCATTTAGATCAACAACTAATCCACAGTTCCATAGACATTAGAGCAAAATAAGAGCTTGGAAAGCTTTATCCTTCATTTTTCAGGACCATACACATACACATGTTTCAAGACTATGTTCCTGTGTGACCTTTGTCATTTCACAAATATGCAATGACAATAGATGTGAGAGTTGTCCTGTGTGTATTAGCTTACAGGAGCTGCCAAGATAGACGGACTTAAACAAGAGAATTTATCTGATTGCAGTTCCACAGTTTGGAAGTCCAAGATAAAAGTGTCCACAGGATTGGTTTCTTCTGAGATCTTTCTCCTTGGTTTACAGATGGTGGACTCCTCACTGTTTCTGCACATGGTAGTCCCTGGGTCCATATGTTGTCTGTGATCTAAGCTGAGGCTGAAAATTCATTAATTAGCAGCCTTCTTGAAAAGTCTTGTTGCCTTCCAGGTGTATGAAATGTATTGTTAAGGACACTAGTCATATTGGATTAGGGCCTGTTTGTATGAACTCATTTTGAAGTGAAAGTGTTAGCAGCTCAGTCATGTCTTACTCTTTGCGACCCTGTGGACTGTAGCCCATCAGGCTCCACTCTCTGTGGGATTCTCCAGGCAAGAATACTGGAGTGGGTTGCCATTTCCTTCTATGGGAGATCTTCCTGACTCAGGGATCAAACCCGAGTGTCCTGCATTGCAGGCAGATTCTTTACCATCTGAGCCACCAGGGAAGCTTCTATTTTTAAAGGCTGTATTTCCAAATACAGTAATATTCTGAGGTACTTGGTAGAACTTCACATATGAATTGGGAGGCAAGAGTACAGTTCAGGCCATCAGTTCAGTTCAGTTCACTTCAGTCACTCAGTCATGTCTGACTCTTTGCGACCCCATGAATTGCAGCACGCCAGGCCTCCCTGTCTATCACCAACTCCCGGAGTTCACTCAAACTCATGTCCGTTGAGTCAGTGGTGCCATCCAGCCATCTCATCCTCTGTCGTCCCCTTCTCCTGCCCCCAGTCCCTCCCAGCATTAGAGTCTTTTCCAATGAGTCAACTCTTCGCATGAAGTGGCCAAAGTACTGGAGTTTCAGCTTTAGCATCAGTCCTTCCAATGAACACCCAGGACTGATCTCCTTTAGGATGGACTGGTTGGATCTCCTTGCAGTCCAAGGGACTCTCAAGAGTCTTCTCCAACACCACAGTTCAAAACCATCAATTCCTTGGCGCTCAGCCTTCTTCACACTCCAACTCTCACATCCATACACGACCACTGGAAAAACCATAGCCTTGACTAGACGGACCTTTGTTGGCAAAGTAATGTCTCTCCTTTTCAATATGCTATCTAGGTTGGTCATAACTTTCCTTCCAAGGAGTAAGCGTCTTTTAATTTCATGGCTGCAATCACCATCTGCAGTGATTTTGGAGTCTAAAAAAATAAAGTCTGCCACTGTTTCCACTGTTTCCCCATCTATTTCCCATGAAGTGATGGGACCAGATGCCATGATCTTCATTTTCTGAATGTTGAGCTTTAAACCAACTTTTTCACTCTCCTCTTTCACAGCTAGCAAATATTCAATGACTGAATACTTTCTAGCCTCAAATGAAGATCAGTAGAATTGATCTATTGTCAAACCTAAAGCATTTTCTATTAATAAAATGTTATTTTAAAGTATTATATACATGCATAAATGTGAATAAACCATAAGTGTACAGCTTGATTAATTATTAAAAGCAAACATCTTTGACAGAAAGATTATTCTGAAATTCAGCATCTCCTTTGTGTCCCCTTTCAGACACTATGCTCACTCCTCCCCAGAGTTAACCCTTATCTTGTTTTGTTTCTGAATTTTATATAAACATGATGTATTATTTCACTCACTCAACATTATGTTTAGATTTATCCTTTGTGTGTGTGTGACAGCTCATTTTTATTACTGTAGGATATTTGTTTTAGAAATATACCACAATTTATCTATCCTGTTTCCAGTTATCTGCTGCTATGAATCATGCTGCTATGAATAATTGTGTAAATCCCTTTAAAACACCTAAACTGAAGCTAAGTATGTCAAAAATTGCTTTTTGTTAAAGAAAATAATAAGGAAAAACACCTTTGTCATATGATTTATCTTCAAAAATACATTTTTAATTTATTCATCCTTTTTTAAAATTTTTTTGTTTGTCTTGGTTTGGTTTTGACACATATGCCCAGGTGTGTTTAGAGGAACTAATAAATCCATTGATGAGCACGTTAAAAACATCTCTAAAGGATTTGGGGTATGGTGGAGTAGGGTGGTGATTTTCAAAGTATAGTTCCCGGATCAGCAGCTCCCCATCAGTATCAAATGGGAGCCTATTAGGAATGCAGATTCTCAGATTGTTGAATCATAACTCCACGGGTGAGACACAGAAATCTGTAATTTCTGCAAACCCTGCAGGTGACTCTGATGCTTGTCTGAAGTCTGAGAACCACTCTGATAGAAGATGAGAAGACAGGAAATGAAGATATAATGCCTACATTTCTTTTCTAGAAGCCAGGAGTGTCAGTGGTAGCACCACTTAAATCATCATGGGGTGAATAGAGGCTTGTCAGAGGAAGGCATTCATTGTCAACCTTTAGTAAAGACAGAAACCTTTGTTTAGGTGACCTTAGCATTTTTTTTTTTTTTTTTATCATAAGTAGTAACAACATTCCCTGGAGATGGAAATACCAACCCACTCCAATATTCTTGTTTGGTAAATCCCCTGGACAGAGGAGCCTGGTGGGCTACAGTCCATGGGGTCGCAAGAGTCGGACATGACTTAGTGACTAAACCACCCCCACCAGTGGTGACATTTACTTACTGGCTTTTAATTTCTTTCAAACTTGTCTCAAAACCTGTCATCACATATTAGGAAAAGGTCAACTATATTATAGAATATATTATACAGCTAGGCAGCAGGGGAGCAGCTGCTGGTTCAGTGCTTTTACAGTCATATTTTTGGTAATACTGTGACTTCTCCAACTCCAAACTCTCTTTTCTGGATCTATGTGATATATGCCCATTTTGCCTTCTTGCCTATCTAGAAATAAAACAAATGATCAAACTCCTTAGCAAGGCTTTATAGCATGATGGATAGTAGGACAGACTCTGAAGAAGATATACCTGGCTTTACATCCCAGGTTTTTTGCTTCCTATCTATGTGACTGTGATCAGATTGCTTAACCCCACTGCTGCTGCTAAGTCACTTCAGTCATGTCTGACTCTGTGCGACCCCATAGATGGCAGCTCACCAGGCTCCCCCATCCCTGGGATTCTCCAGGCAAGAACACTGGAGTGGGTTGCCATTTCCTTCTCCAGTGCATGAAAGTGAGAAGTGAAAGTGAAGTCGCTCAGTCGTGTCCGACTCTTCTCGACCCCACGGACTGCAGCCCACCAGATGCCTCCATCCATGGGATTTTCCAGGCAAGAGTACTGGAGTTGGGTGCCATTGCCTTCTCTGCTTAACCCCACTATGTATCTTTTTTTCTCCTTTATAAAGCAAGGATGCTAATAATACCTAATTTGTTGTGTTAGAATAAAAATTAAAGAAATTAATACCCAGAAAACACTTAGATATGTGTTTTACACATAACAAGAGTTTAATAATTGCTAGATTTTAGATATTTCTTGATGGTATTCACAGTCCCATTTCTTTATTATCAGTATTTTTTCCCATTATAGCAGCATCTCATTGTGACAATGATCCATTGGATTATAGTTGATTTACATTATTGTGTTAGTTTTGTTGTACAGCAAAGTGAGTTACTTAACATACACATATATCCACTTTTTTTTTAGATTATTTTCCCATACAGGACATTACAGAGTATTGAAAAGATTTTCCTGTGTTAGTTAACAGGTTTTATTAATTATCTGTTTTATATATATTAGTGTGTCAATGTCAAACCTAATCCCCAAGTTTATCCCTCTCCCACCCCTTCCCTACTTGTAACCATGTGTTTGTATTCTACATCTGTGACTCAGCTTCTGTTTTATAAATAGGTTTATTTGTACCATTTCTTTAAAGTCCACATTTAAGAGATATCATATGATATCTGTCTGACTTATTTGACTCAGTATAACAATCTCTAGGTCCTTCCATGTCACTGCGAATGGCATTAGTACATTCTTATGGAATGAGGCTAAAGCTGAAACTCCAGTACTTTGGCCACCTCGTGCAAAGAGCTGACTCATTGGAAAAGACTCTGATGCTGGGAGGGATTGGGGGCAGGAGGAGAAGGGGACGACAGAGGATGAGATGGCTGGATGAAATCACCGACTCAATGGACGTGAGTGTGAGTGATCTCCAGGAGTTGGTGATGGACAGGGAGGCCTGGCGTGCTGTGATTCATGGGGTCGCAAAGAGTCAGACACGCCTGAGCGACTGATCTCAACTGAACTGATGGCTGATTGATATTCCATTGTGTTTATGTACTACATCTTCTTTGCCCATTCATCTGTCAGTGGTCATTTATATTGCCTCCATGTTCTAGCTATTGTAAATAGCGTGGCAATGAACTTGGATAGGGTGCATGTATCCTTTCGAATTATGGTTTTCTCTGGGTATATACGCAGGAGTGGGATTGCCAAATCATATGGTAGCTCCATTTTTAATTTTTAAAAGCATCTCCAGACTGTTATCCATTGTGGCTGTGACAATTTACTTTCCCACCAGCAGTGTAGGAGGGTTCCCTTTTCTCCACACCCTCTCCAGCATTTACTGTCTGTAGATATTTTTTGATGAGGGTCATTCTCATTAGGGTGAGGTGATGCCACATTGTAGTTTTGAGATAACGATCTACTTAAAATAAATAAGTGTGTTGCTTTTTTGATTATCCCAGATGTCAATAAATAAACTTGTAATTCATTATCTTATTATGATACAACTGTCCCTTTGTAGCCAGAGGGGATTGGTTCTAGGACCCTGGGGATACCAAATTCCAAGGCTATTCAGGTTCCAGATATAAGATGATATAGTATTTGCATATAACCTATGCATATCTTCCTCTATGCTTTAAATGATGTCCAGGTTACTTATGATACCTAATAATTGGAAATACTATGTTAATAGTTGTCACGGTGCCAACTTCAAGTTTTGCTTTTAGGAAATCTATGGAATTTTTTTTTTTTTTTTTGCTATTTCCTTTCCAAGATTGATTGATTCTGTGCATACAGAATCTATGGACTACAATCATACTAACTCTTTTATGTATTATATACACACATATAATACATTGTTCCAAGACTCAAAATACAAATAGATACTCCCATTATTAAGTGCTGTAAGTTTTGGATCTTTGTCAATGTGTACCTCCCTACAACATGTTATAGGGTCTATTGAAAGGTGTGTAAAGTTCATATGCAAACACATAGAAATCAATGCATTTAAAGATTCTAGACTTTGTAGACTGAAGTTCTAGTAAAAGCTGAAAAATGAGTTGAGGTGATTTCACTCTGGATTGCCTGAGATTTACAGTTCATGTTTTTTCCCTACTTTTCAGATACCAGGGCCTTTTTGAGACCTAGGTTAGTTCAAGAAGCTTTATTTCTCTCCTATCTCCTTCCTGTTATAGGAAGAAATAAAGAAGCAGAGGTTCACATCAGGACTGGAGAGCCTCTTAGATTGCAAATGTGCCCATCGGACTGCCTACATCCACACCTCTACCCAGCACTGGAGCTCCACGCATCTCTAAGCATGCAGTGCTTCTTGATAAGTGATGGAAAGCCTTTCCTGGCAGAATATGACCCTAAAAATGAAGCCAGATGCCTATGCTAGGCAGGATGTGAGAAAAAGCAGAAAAGGGGAGGCTAGTAAAGGGGTTCACACATTTGGAAATACAGATCTTAGAGTTCACTCCTATGACTCTCAAGAGTCAACTGTACTATCTTCTTTTATTCCTCTAGTTCCTGAATCTCCCTTTAAATCAAAGGATATCTAGACAACTTTCTAACAAAAGGAGTGAAGACAACTACCTTAAGTCCACTTCTCTCTAGAGGGCATCTGCCTTTCCAAAAATATTTGAGCTGGGTTAAAACCCCAATAGAACTTTGTCCAAGTGCAATGTTTATACTAATGCATTGATTTGGTGCCTGTTGATTTTTCTTTTATTTTTAGATACTGTAATGGACTGTCCTTCAAATCTGTTTTGTTCTATCTAAAGTCTAGGTCAGGTTCTATCCAAACTTTACACAGCAGAGTCCTAATTTACTACCTGAAAATCTGTCTACAGAGGGCACTTCAAAGTGCTGCCAAACTTGTTTACAAAGATGTCAAATACAATACAAAATCCTTAGTTTGGTTGTCAAAGTTACCTCACTCCATTCTTCCTGGTTTGCTGTTTCTTTTTTTAATGTATGAGTCATGCTAAATTTTTCCAACAATCAGGCACTATTTTCTTAACCCACCTTGCACTCTTATACCTCCACCAATCTCATTGTGCCATTTCCTTAGATTGAGATGCTCCTTCTCTGTCTCCACTTCCATCTGTCCTTTATGACTAGTTAACCAGTGGTCTCTTACTTGAGGTCATTTTTTTTTTTTAATTGTCAGAAGTCCTTTCTTCCCAGGAGTGCAAATTGTACCTCTACAATTGATGTTGTCAAGTCAGCCTCCTCACCTGACAGCAAGCTAGAAAACTGGAAGGCACAATGATTCCAAAGAGACTAGAAGCACAGACTTGGGACCCATAAGAGTTATGGTCCACATTGTGCTTTGACACTAACGAGTTGTGTGACCTAAAGTAAGTTGACTTAAAAGTTCAATATTCCTGTTTATACAGAGGCATAGCACAATAGCTTCTAGACAGGATCATTCAACTGGCAATCATATACATATATATATATATATATATATTTTTTTTTTTACAGATCACCCTGAAGAAATCCACCATGGATGCCAAACACTTAAAATACTATAGGCCAATTTCTTTGGGGATGGGGGGTAGTGATCAAAAGGAAGGGAAAGAGATAACCTTTAAATGAATGTGCTCCTGCCTCCTGAGAAATTTGTATGTAGGTCAAGAAGCAACAGTTAAAACTGTACATGGAACAACAAACTGGTTCCAAATCGGGAAAGGGGTACGTCAAGGCTATTTATTGTCACTCTGCTTATTTAACTTATATATGCAGAGTACATCATGCAATATGCCAGGCTGGATGAAGCAAAGCTGGAATCAAGATTGCTGGGAGAAATATCAGTAACGTCAGATATGCAGATGACACCACCCTTACAGCAGAAAGTGAAGAAGAACAAAAGAGCCTCTTGATGAAAGTGAAAGAGGAGAGTGAAAAAGTTGGCTTAAAATTCAACCTTCAGAAAACCAAGATCACGGCATCCAGTCCCATCACTTCATGGCAAATAGATGGGGAAACAGTGGAAACAGTGAGAGCCTATTTTCTTGAGCTCTAAAATCACTGCAGATGGTGACTGCAGCCGAAAATTAAAAGATTCTTTCTCCTTGAAAGAAAAACTATGATCAAACTAGACAGCATATTAAAAATCAGAGACATTACTTTGCCAACAAAGGCCAGTCTAGTCAAAGATATTGTTTTTCCAGTAGTCATGTATGGATGTGAAAATTAGACTATAAAGAAAGCTGAGTGCCGAAGAATGGATGCTTTTGAATTGTAGTGTTGGAGAAGACTCTTGAGATTCCCTTGGACAGCAAGGAGATCCAACCAGTTAATCCTAAAGGCAATCAGTCCTGAATATTCACTGGAAGGCCTGATGCTGAAGCTGAAACTCCAATATTTTGGCCACTGATGTGAAGAACTGACTGGAAAAGACCCTGATGCTGTGAAAGATTGAAGGCAGGAGGAGAAGGGGATGATATGGTATCACCAACTCAATGGATATGAGTTTGAGCAAGCTCCGGGCACTGATGATGGACAGGGAAGCCTGGCATGCTGCAGTCTATGGGGTTGCAAAGCATAGGACAGGACTGAGCGACTGAACTGAACTGAACAAAGGATGAAATGTTAAAGACCCCTTATCAGGAACTGGTTGTGATAGACACCTTTTTGCCTGGCTTCACTTGTTCTTGAGTGGGGAGGCTGTCAGGAACTATATTATTTATTATCAAAACCCTGACATATTTGAGAGTAAAAGGTATACTGTTACTAGTGACACTGGTACACCTAGCTTAAACAAAAATGGCCCAAACAAATCTTCCCTGTGCATGCTAGGAGGCTAAAGTTGGATTTCTCAGCATCTGAAAAGTAATCATGTATTTTGTAGCAGGCCACTCCCTTATTGGGAACTCTGCCTTTTAGAACACCACTTCCAGTATAAACACTAAACAAAGCAAGCATCTCAGAGCAAGGCAGCTTCTTGCTGGTTCCCTCCCCTCAAGGCTCTTATATCAGAATGGAGGAACTGGGAGGGGTATTACTTCTCACAGATTTATTTGCTCTAAAGACCAAGTCAGAGAATATGAAGCCTGATTTCTGTTAATGTGATTTAGTAATACAAGTTTAGGAATACAGAGGAAAATGTTTCACTGCCCAAGATCACACTGATTGGAATGCCTATTCGTATTTTATTATTTTCCAATATTTTAAGTTGTAATAGCCTAGGCAGGCCCAGAGGGTAAATGTGTGCCTGCAACGTGGGATACCTGGGTTCAATTCCTGGATTGGGAAGATCCCCTGGAGAAGGAAATGGGAACCCACTCCAGTACTCTTTGCTGGAAAATCCCATGGACAGAGAAGTCTGGTAGGCTACAGTCCATGGGATCGCAAAGAGTCAGACACGACTGAGCGACTTCAGTTTCACTTTCACTTTAAAAATGAAGATTCAGTTCAGTTCAGTTCAGTCACTCAGTCGTGTCCCACTCTTTGCGAACCCATGAATCACAGCACTCAGGCACTCACCAACTCCCGGAGTTCACCCAGACTCATGTCCATCGAGTCAGTGATGCCATCCGCCATCTCATCCTCTGTCGTCCCCTTCTCCTCCTGCCCTCAATCCCTCCCAGCATCAGAGTCTTTTCCAAAGAGTCAACTCTTTGCATGAGGTGGCCAAAGTATTGGAGTTTCAGCTTTAGCATCATTTCTTCCAAAGAACACCCAGGGCTAATCTCCTTCAGAATGGACTGGTTGGATCTCCTTGCAGTCCAAGGGACTCTCAAGAGTCTTCTCCAACACCACAGTTCAAAAGCATCAATTCTTCGGCACTCAGCTTTCTTCATTGTCCAACTCTCACATCCACACATGACCACAGGAAAAACCATAGCCTTGACTAGATGGACCTTTGTTGGCAAAGTAATGTCTCTGCTTTTGAATATGCTATCTAGGTTGGTCATAACTTTCCTTCCAAGGAGTAAGCGTCTTTTAATTTCATGGCTGCAGTCACAATCTGTGGTGATTTTGGAGCCCAGAAAAATAAAGTCTGACACTGTTTCCACTGTTTCTCCATCTGTTTCCCCATGAGGTGATGGGACCAGATGCCATGATCTTTGTTTTCTGAATGTTGAGCTTTAAGCCAACTTTTTCACTCTCCACTTGTACTTTCATCAAGAGGCTTTTGAGTTCCTCTTCACTTTCTGCCATAAGGGTGGTGTCATCTGCATATCTGAGGTTATTGATATTTCTCCTGGCAATCTTGATTCCAGCTTGTTTCTTCCAGCTCAGTGTTCCTCATGATGTACTCTGCATATAAGTTAAATTAACAGGGTGACAATATACAGCCTTGATGAACTCCTTTTCCTATTTGGAACCAGTCTGTTGTTCCATGTCCAGTTCTAACTGTTGCTTCCTGACCTGCATACAAATTCTCAAGCTGCAGATCAGGTGGTCTGGTATTCCCATCTCTTTCAGAATTTTCCACAGTTTATTGTGATCCACACAGTCAAAGGCTTTGGCATAGTCAATAAAGCAGAAATAGATGTTTTTCTGGAACTCTCTTGCTTTTTCCATGATCCAGCGGATGTTGGAAATTTGATCTCTGGTTCCTCTGCCTATTCTAAAACCAGCTTGAACATCAGGAAGTTCATGGTTCACATATTGCTGAAGCCTGGCTTAGAGAATTTTGAGCATTACTTTACTAGCGTGTAAGATGAGTGCAATTGTGCAGTAGTTTGAGCATTCTTTGGCATTGTCTTTCTTTGGCATCAGAATGAAAACTGACCTTTTCCAGTCCTGTGGCCACTGCTGAGTTTTCCAAATTTGCTGGCATATTGAGTGAAGCACTTTTAGATCTTTTTTGTACAGTTCTTCTGTGTATTCTTTCCATCTCTTCTTAATATCTTCTGCTTCTGTTAGGCCCATACCATTTCCGTCCTTTATCAAGCCCATCTTTGCATGCAATATTCCCTTGGTATCTCTAATTTTCTTGAAGAGATCTCTAGTCTTTCCCATTCTGTTGTTTTCCTCTATTTCTTTGCATTGATCACTGAGGAAGGCTTTCTTATCTCTTCTTGCTCTTCTTTGGAACTCTGCATTTAGATGCTTATATCTTTCCTTGTCTCCTTTGCTTTTTGCTTCTCTTCTTTTCACAGCTATTTGTAAGACTTCCCCACACAGCCATTTTGCTTTTTTGCACTTCTTTTCCATGGGGATGGTCTTGATCCCTGTCTCCTGTACAATGTCACGAACCTCATTCCATAGTTCATCAGGCACTCTATCTATCAGATCTAGGCCCTTAAACCTGTTTCTCACTTCCACTGTATAATCATAATGGATTTGATTTAGGTCGTACCTGAATGGTCTAGTGGTTTTCCCTACTTTCTTCCATTTAAGTCTGAATTTGGCAATAAGGAGTTCATGATCTGAGCCACAGTCAGCTCCTGGCCTTGTTTTTGCTGACTGTACAGAGCTTTTCCATCTTTGGCTGCAAAGAATATAATCAGTCTGATTTCGGTGTTGACCATCTGGTGATGTCCATGTAGAGAGTCTTCTCTTGTGTTGTTGGAAGAGGGTGTCTGTTATGACCAGTGCATTTTCTTGGCAAAACTCTATTAGTCTTTGCCCTGCTTCATTCTGTATTCCAAGGCCAAATTTGCCTGTTACTCCAGGTGTTTCTTGATTTCCTACTTTTACATTCCAGTCCCCTATAATGAAAAGGACATTTTTTTGGGTGTTAGTTCTAAAAGGTCTTGTAGGTCTTCATGGAACCGTTCAACTTCAGCTTCTTCAGTGTTACTGGATAATTACCGCAATCTCAAAAAGAGAGGATTGAGAGTATAAATTTCAATAGATATGTATTATTAAAGTATAGATTTTATACATATGTCATTGATTAGCGGTTTTTATCCTTTAGCAAATATCCTGCTGATAACTGTTCATACATGTGGTGATAGAAGGTCTAAATGTTGAAGAGGTCCAAGTATTGTTCCTGAGCATGCTTTGAAACCTCCAAGTAAATCCTCTCCTTCAATAATGTCTTCCAGTTCTATGATTTATACACCATCTATAAACTAAGATTTCAAAATGTTCATTTCTAGGTACTACCTCAAAGAACTACTCTCTTGCTATCTCTACATGAATATAGACTATATTGTCCTGTCTCTGCCTTTCTGAGACTATTTTGTGCACTTAGTCAATACATTCAAGATACACTGTCTCCATCTCTTACTTGAACATGATGAACTCTTCCCTGCCTCTTGACTTTGCTTCTTTTATTGCTGTTGCCCAACAATTTCTACTTGGAGTCTTTTCAGGCCTCAGTGATTCTTAACTTTTATATCTGGGCTCAGGGATCAACTCTTCAGGGGAAATCTTCATTGACCACTTTGTCTTTCCCAAGTTTCCATTATATATCTATCACAATCTGTCTTCTACCTTGAGAATGTGATCATAAATGGATCACATCTATAGTCATTACTATCTCCTCAACACATCGCTCAGTGTCTAGCTCATAGAAGGAGCTCAATAAATATCTGTTGAAATATTAAATGAATATATTGGATTAATTAAAGTAACATAAATAAAAGAATGATTACTCCCTCTCCATAGACCACATGAGAGTATTTATGGGGTGTGAAGCAAAAGGAATGTGATTTGCACACTGCTCACTTAGTATCAGAAAAGAAAACTAGACCCTGATAACATGGCTTTGTATTCTGTGATATCTTGTGAAAGAGGCAAATAGTATAAGCATTTCTTGCATCTTTGGGAAAAAAGTACACCACAGGCAAGTGAACAACATCTTAAAATTCAAGCAAGTAAGTGTTGTGTACAAACTTTAAAAAGTGGTGTAATTTGAATAAACAAATCACTAAATCTGCAGATAGATAGCAAAGCAATATTTCCTGAACAATTAAGGAAATGGATACAGGATAAGACTTACTTGCCTAAGCAGGTTTTTAATGCATATAAATTTAGTCTGTTTTGAAAGAAGACGCTTTTTTAGAAGACATTTATTATAGTTCAAAATGCATATCTAAGTCTTTTATTTTCATCAATTTTCCCACAGCCACCTATTTTTACAAATGACAATTCTGTTTCTCGTGATATTTTCCTAAGTCATATAAATCTCATAGTTGGGAGACACTATGTATGTATCTATTATGTCTGTGTAACCAAAATGTTCTGCTTTGCATTTTAGGATATACATAATTATCCCTGATCAGTTCCTAGAATGAAATGATCAAAGTGTTCATCTAGAAGTAAAAGTAGATTTAATCTCAAAATCTGTCTTGTCTCTCCCATTGGGTCTTACCATTTGCCACTGAAAGATGAAAGGATCGCCCAACTCACTTAAATGTGTTTTGAACTCAAAGCATCTACTGTTGCCTGGGTCTATTTCTGTTCACTGGCTTTCTCTGGTGGCCCAGTTGTAAAGAATTTGCCTGCCAATGCAAGAGATGTGGGTTTGATCCCTAAATTGGGACGATCTCTTGGGGAAGGAAATGGCAACTCACTCTAGTATTCTTTTTTTTTTTTTAATTTTATTTTATTTTTAAACTTTACATAATTGTATTAGTTTTGCCAAATATCAAAATGAATCTGCCACAGGTATACATGTGTTCCCCATCCTGAACCTCCTCACTCCTCCCTCCCCATACCATCCCTCTGGGTTGTCCCAGTGCACTAGCCCTAAGCATCCAGTATCGTGCATCGAACCTGGACTGGCATCTCATTTCATACATGATATTTTACATGTTTCAATGCCATTCTCCCAAATCTTCCCACCTTCTCCCTCTCCCACAGAGTCCATAAGACTGTTCTATACATCAGTGTCTCTTTTGCTGTCTCGTACACAGGGTTATTGTTACCATCTTTCTAAATTCCATATATATGCGTTAGTATACTGTATTGGTGTTTTTCCTTCTGGCTTACTTCACTCTGTATAATAGGCTCCAGTTTCATCTACCTCATTTGAACTGATTCAAATGTATTCTTTTTAATGGCTGAGTAATACTCCACTGTGTATATGTACCACAGCTTTCTTATCCATTCATCTGCTGATGGACATCTAGGTTGCTTCCATGTCCTGGCTATTATAAACAGTGCTGCAATGAACATTGGGGTACACGTGTCTCTTTCCCTTCTGGTTTCCTCAGTGTGTATGCCTAGCAGTGGGATTGCTGGATCATAAGGCAGTTCTATTTCCAGTTTTTTAAGGAATCTCCACACCATTCTCCATAGTGGCTGTACTAGTTTGCATTCCCACCAACAGTGTAAGAGGGTTCCCTTTTCTCCACACTCTCTCCAGCATTTATTACTTGTAGACTTTTGGATTGCAGCCATTCTGACTGGTGCGAAATGGTACCTCATAGTGGTTTTGATTTGCATTTCTCTGATAATGAGTGATGTTGAGCATCTTTTCATGTGTTTGTTAGCCATCTGTATGTCTTCTTTGAAGAAATGTCTATTTAGATCTTTGGCCCATTTTTTGATTGGGTCGTTTATTTTTCTGGAGTTGAGCTGTAGGAGTTGCTTGTATATTTTTGAGATTAGTTGTTTGTCAGTTGCTTCATTTGCTATTATTTTCTCCCATTCTGAAGGCTGTCTTTTCACCTTGCTAATAGTTTCCTTTGATGTGCAGAAGCTTTTAAGGTTAATTAGGTCCCATTTGTTACTCTAGTATTCTTGACTGGGAAATCCCATGGACAGAGGAGCCTGGTGGGCTATAGCCCATGGGATCACAAAAGAGTCACACATGACTTAGTGGCTAAACAACAACAACAGCTACAAATTTCTGTTCACTGCCTATAGCAATGTCAGCCTGGCTTCTGGTCCAAACTGAGTACTGCATGTATGAAACATACAATGTATAATGGCATTTTTGCCAAAGTAGCAGCCCCAGGTGTTAAGACAGTATATTGCTCTAGTGGTCATGAACCTTAGAAAACAATCAGACTTCTCTCCACTCATGTTAGGTTTAATAAAGGGGATTTTAGTCCAAGATATTTAGGTTAAAATAATTTCTATTTTCTTATTTAGTAATGTCTGCATCCCTCCAGGATGGCCAAAAAAGGGTGTGTATGGAATCAACACAGGTGGTAGAGATTCAGATTTCAATAGAACAGTGCCGTCAGCAACATGCTGCATATATGGTGGGAGTGGATCAAGATTTTTGTTAGTAGTTGAGTTTCTCTGGAGGGAAAAGCATACTTGGCAAATGGGTGAATTTTGGTTCCAGGGGTGATTCATCTTAAATTGGATTTGTCTATTAAGACACAAACGGAGAAGGCAATGGCACCCCACTCCAGTACTCTCGCCTGGAGAATCCCGGAGACAGGGAAGCCTGGTGGGCTGCCGTCTATGGGGTTGCACAGAGTTGGACATGACTGAAGTGACTTAACAGCAGTATTGACACAAAACCCTTTTAATAGAGTGTGATGCTGTAATTTGAATTTATCACTTTCAAATTATAAATTTGTGACCTAAAATGACTACCTTAATAAGCCCCCAATCTAAAGGTCATAATGCTTAGTGACTGGTTCTTTAACCTACAACTTTGGCCATTTCCTAGTATACAGGCTAATGTCAAGTGGAATGGGATGCATGATCACCAATTTCCCTTTTCTTTTGTTTCAGGTCTAGAACAAGCAAAATATATCTCTTCATTTTTTTAATTTTTCTGGCTTTTCCCTAATCTGGGCCTTATGTATGGCAATCTTTTTCCATGCTAAATGACCCTCTGTTCCTTCATTCTGGAAAGAAAGGCTGGGTATATCACAGCTTCTTCTCTTTCAAGAGAACTGATGCAAATCAGTCCACATCCCTGCCACCAGGTCTATATACTGAGAGGTGAAATAACTTTATCAAACATTAGATGCTAACAGATAAGTAGATAATGAAATATTATGCTTCATCCTTATTCCAGAAAATAGAACCTGTCCTCTTGGATTTGACAAGCTAACAGATCTTCTAAAAAAGTTGTTTTTGAAGACAAAGATATGTTTCTGCTAATTAAAATGCATAATAAAATGTAACAACTATAAATGTTTACATGCCTAATTTAAAAAAAATTCTCAAAATACTTGAATCAGAGGGAAATATAGACAGTTCCACAAAAGTGGTAAAAGATTTAACAAACCTTTTACAATGCTCAGAGAACACAAGGCAGCATGGTATGAGTATAAAGAAAGACAAATAGATCAGTGGAATAGGACAGAAAGCCTGGAAAAAGACCCACATAAAAATGGTACACTGATTTTTGGCAAAAGTGTTAAGGCAATTCAGTAGATAAATTTAAAAGCCATTCCAACTGTACATACTCCTGGGGGGAAGGAAATGTTAACATATCTTACATCATAACCAAAAAATTAACTTGAAAGGAATATAGACATGAAAATTAAAGCAAGCAATAAAACTTGCAGAATAAACCATAGAAGAAACCATTTTCCTTGGAATAGGCAATGGCTTCTCAGATAGGACACAAAAAAACAAAGGGTAAAGGAAACTCATCCGTTGTACTTAATCAAAATTTAACTCTTTTACTCCTTGAATGCCAACATTAAGAAAACTGAAAGGGAAGCTACATGAAAATACTCCCAAAATACATTATTCCTCAAATGCATTTCCCAGACATATATCTGCAAAGAATTTATTTCCAGAATACATTAATAACTCTTACAGTTCTGTAATAGAAAGACAAAAAGTCTATAGAATGACCCAAAAGACTTGAGTAGACATTCAAAACAGAAGATACACAAATAACCAACAAACATATGAAAAAATGTTAATATCATTTGTCCTCAGGGAAATGAAAATTAAAAGCACAAGAAGAAACTACAAGCACACAAACTGGTCAAAATTAAAGAGAATGGGAAAAAAAAAAAAAAAAAAGAAGTATTGACTAAGATTTAGAGCAACCAGAGAAATGCCTGGCTGGATGAAGCACAAGCTGGAATCAAGATTGCAGGAGAAATATGAGTAACTCAGATATGCAGATGACCTTATGGCACCCTTATGGCAGAAAGTGAAGAGGAATTAAAGAGCCTCTTGATGAAAATGAAAGAGGAGGGTGAAAAAGTAGGGCTTAAAATGCAACATTCAGAAAACTAAGATCATGGCATCCAGTCCCATCACTCCATGGCAAATAGACGGGGAAACAGTGGAAACAGTGATAGACTTTATTTTGGGGGCACTCCAAAATCACTGCAGATGGTTGACTGCAGCCATGAAATTAAAATATTCTTGCTCCTTGGAAGAAAAGCTATGACCAACCTAGATAGCATATTAAAAAGCAGAGACATTACTTTGCCAACAAAGGTCTGTGTACTCAAAACTATGGTTTTTCCAGTAGTCATGTATGGATGTGAGAGTTGGTCATAAAGAAAGCTGAGCACCAAGAATTGATGCTTTTGAACTGTGGTGTTGGAGAAGATGCTTGAGAATCTCTTGGACAGAAAGGACATCCAATCAGTTAATCCTAAAGGAAATTAGTCCTGAATATTCATTGGAAGGACTGATGTTGAAGCTGAAACTCCAATACTTTGGCCACCTGATGTGAAGAACTGACTCATTTGCAAAGACCCTGATGCTGGGAAGATTGAAGGCAGTAGGAGGAGGGGATGACAGAGGATGAGATAGTTGGATGGCATCACCGATTTGATGAGTTTGAGCAAGCTCCGGGAGTTGGTGATGGACAGGGAAGTCTGGTGTGCTGCAGTCCATGGAGTTGAAAAGAGTCAGACATGACTGAGTGACTGAACAACAGGCAAGAATACTGGAGTGGGTTGTCATGCCCTCCTTTAGGGGATCTTCCCAATCCAGGGATTGAACCAGGGTCTCCCACATTGCATGCAGTTTCTTTACCAGCTGAGCTACCAGGGAAGCCCGTAGGACTTTTACTTCATGACAATATGTGAGATTAACATTATCCCAGGCTGTTTAATATATTTTCATTTTCATCATTGTGTGCCTATCTATAAACCATCCAAGATTTCATGATGAAGTGTGAAAACAAACCAATTTCAGTGATTATTACCATTTCGCCCTCTACTCTCTATTCTTATCATCCCAAAGCATGTACATTTTATGCTAATAGGGTCTCCCCATGTCCCCTTGCTCCTTATTTTACAAAGCATTCTTTTACATAGTATAGTTCTGTATTATAGTCTAGTTAAATATAATTAGTTTATATCTTTCTAGAGATAATAGATCTTTGAACTTGTAGGAAGTAATTTATGTGGTTGTTGGTTGTGTATCTATTTTTAGACCTGCCCTTTAAAGTATAATGTTGTGGTTGGTTTTCTTTCAAGCTCCCATTTGTGTTATGATTTAAAAATGTGAAAGGTGATAATTTGATTTTAGTCATTGGAACTAGGGCTTAATTATAAAGCAATTCTTCTTTCCCTTTCAGAGAAAAAATGAAGCAATATAGTTTTCATGCAGCTAAAGACAAAAGAGCACAAACAAGGTGGGACCTATTACCCCCAGGAACACATTTGTAGGTATGTGTTGAATTTTCCACCAGACATTTACAATACATATTATTGCAAAAGTTTGTGTTTTTATATCTTGGTTTTATTTATATGTACATTTGCACGTGTTTAAATTTATCTGTGTTTTCCACAAAGGACTGAGTTGCATTTTTTGTTGACTATTAACAATTTAAGGGTTTGAAGAGTTTTACTAAGGATTTTTTTTTCTTTATCCTTGCAATTTTTTTTTAAACAAGACATCTGAGAAAGGATATTTTTCTGATTATCTGATTTGATAAAGGTATGTAAGCTTAGAATTCTGGAAAACAAACAAACAAACCAGACCTTGAGTTTGTGTTAACTCCTCTTTCCTCATTGCTTCCTTTTAATTCTTAAAATCAATCTCCACAGCCTCAGTTATGATTTTGACTTTCTTTTTACTGGACTGTTTTCTCCTTGACCAAACTTGTATCCAGTCTTGCTTCTAGCTTTGTGTTGGGAGGCACCCAAGTGGAGGGAAAAGAAGGATTTTTGACTCGCAAATATTACCTGGCTGCATTAGTGTCTAGTTATGAGCATAGGTGAGCTATTCCAACTATGCTGATGCGTGTGCATCATCATGTGGACTAACTATAGTTATATTGCTGTGTAGTTCTGAAGCCTGTTACAGGTAAAGAACCTGGAGAATAAGTACTGGTTCCTTGCGTTTGATGCTATATTCTCCTCATCTACCCTGACCCAAACTTCTAACCCTTATCGCTGCATTTATCCATTGTCAGTGATTCCAAAGGGCACCCTTGCTGATTTGGTGCTGACCTTTAGATATAAAAATGCTCTCAGTTCTTAAATTGTAATTAGCTTGCTATTCTGCATTTACCTGTGCAAATTATTTTATTATTCACATATGAAGTTGACTCTAGTGAAGGTCACAGTCCTAATCTTGTTCTTTTGCTACCTTTTTTTAAAATTCAGATGCAGTAATCAAGTATTCTGTCTTGAATTTCTAACATTTAATTGGTGTGCTAGAATCTTTATTAACTTTCTATTTGTTCAAGTGATAGAAAATGAAGTTAGAAACCGAGAGACTAGTATTGATAATATTGACTGAGTAGTTCTTCAGAGAACACCATGTATATTCTACATACTACATTAATTCCTGAATTATTGATTGAGATTTTAAGTTTAATAATTATCATTAATATGCTATAAAGGATAATATTTAGGAATAAATATAATAGAGCCTGAAAATAAAATTAGTTCAGCTTTATGTGTCAGTATTTTCTAAAAATTATCATAATTATTTGATTTAATAGCATGTGTTATTATTGTTCAGTATATTCAATAATTTGCCATAAGCTCCTAGTTTCACTGTAAATGTTTAATAGGCAAATGAGGCTTTAGCTACAAACTCAAACAAAAAGTTCTGAAACATTTATTTGACCATATATCCCCACCCATGACATGGTATTCCCTATTCCATTATTGCTGTAGCCAATATCTTAAAAAATCTTGAAGTTTAAATTTAGGGACTGCATGAACTGCTAAATTTATGAGACCTGATTTTCATGAAAAGCATCTAAGAAAATACAAAGTAATATATACTTTTAAAATTAACGATAATGAGGAAATGTGGCAAATTTCACCAATCCTGGTCCACCTCATAGAGATACACTTACTTGCCTGTTTTATTTGGGGAGAAAGGAAAGCATGAAAAGGAAAGGAGTCCAGATGAATACTTTTGCTGTAATTAGTGGTGATGCATGTAGTGAACGGCTAAGTATCCATGACTAATCGAGATGGACAGGGCTGTCCCTTGCTAATCACAGAAGATATTGGCCTGTCCACAGGAGAAAAGAGTGATTATATCAAAAAGAACAGTCAGCTATTACCAGGGCAAACTCTGTCAGGACTGTCTGTGAATGATAAGAGAAAACGACAGAGATGAAATTAAAAGCAGTATTAACTATCCTTAAGTAAGGAGGCATTTTTATGTGCTCATGCATTGCACTGAAAGACACTTTTTTAACAAGACGTATTTTTTAAAGGAACCAATTACTTTATTAGGTCTTGAAATTCTTTGTCATAAAATTAATCATAGTCATTGTGTATTATACTAATGTAAAACACTTAAAATATATACTTATTTTATAATTCCTACATAATCTTTGCATGCTAGTTATAGTCCAGTACCAAATCAAGTGCAGAACAAATGATGAAGCCAAATGAAGCAGGTAGGTTGGATATTTGTGGTATGGTAATACAGTTTGTTTTTGGTCTGCTATTATTTATGTAAACAGACAATTAAGTCTTAGCTTAAATTCATAAATTATTCCTTACTGCCAAGCAAAGAATTAGCTTTTAAGATTTGTTGTTGTTACTGAGGCTTCTGTTTGGATGCGTCTCTGAATTTATCAAATACTTTTTTTCAGGAATCAGTAGTTGAAAACTTTTTTTAGTTGGTTATCATGGGATCATCTCCATTCTCCCATTATTGGAGTCTGAAAATTTCCTCTTTTTCCATATCATTGCTTAAATCTAACTAATCAAAGAATAACCACAATTTCATAAAAGTTCAGTTGTTTATAAAGTAATATATTTTCAAATTTCAGAGTTCTAATAAATGAATATATTAGAGAAAAATTATATTTCAATGAGCAAAGCACTCAAAAGAATTTTGGAGAAAAAATTTTATATTCCTTTCTATAGAATGCACACCCAAAAACTGCAGCAAAACAGCAAACATAGAGTCAATGTAATATTGGTAATAAAAATATGTATGTACCAGACATCATTGCAAATACTTTTATATGTATTAATTAACTGAACCATCAAGTCACTCTAGAGTAGGCTTTGTTTTTATCCTTTTTATACACACTTGGGAACTGAGACACAGCTATAAGATCACAGTAGAACAGGAGTTTAAATCTATATAGTCTGACTCCATAGTCAGTAAGCTTCATTACCGTAATATTTTCCCTCTCAGGGCAGAGCAGTTACAAATTCCTGTGAGCAGAATTTTGACATAATAGGGTAGGATGGGTTTGATTTAGATAGCTATGGAATAAATACAAGGAATGAACACAGTCTTAGATGTTTTTTCCTCCAGTGCTTGTTGTAACTCAGCTCCAAAGAGAGGACTCTAGAGACCAGACGTAGATTTTTGGTTGCTTGATACAACTTCAGTCTTATTAAGCTATGAATATAAATTGTATATATTTAATATAAAATTTTGTATATATTAATATACAAATTTAATCTCAATAGTATAAATTGAGATCCTCCGCTAGCTCCCACAAACATTCCTTTGAATATTTTCTTAACTGGCTTGCTGCAATTGTTCAATTCAAAGCCACTGTCAATTTAGAACCATTTCTAGCCATTGATGGGGCTTAACTGAAATACTAGGAACTCAAAGAATCCAAGACACAAGCGAGTTTCGGAAATGAGAAAGCATAATAGTGCTAATCAGTCAACGACACACATTCGAATAGTCTGTCAATGAGTTGCTGGCTTGCAGGAGGTTGTCCGTGACTGTGACCAAATCATTTTGGAAGAAGTGGAACAAGAATGAGTTATAGAAACTTTCCTGAGATTGAACACTGAAAACTTGAGCTTATGAAAATTTATTTTTGTCCAATTTTTCCCATCCCCAAGGGATATTTTTTCCTCCACCTCAAGAACCACCAACCTATCCTCTTTTAAGTGTCCAGAGCACAGGACTGTTACAGGTACTGTACACCTTGCTCTATAGGTGACCAGTGTCTTCTGACAGTGTATTTATCTTGCCTTTCATAAGACATGAGACAGTGACCACAGTCTTCCTCAGAGTATTCTTCTACATGCAACATTGCATTGCATCTAAAAGTCCCAAATACCACATCCTTCAGGTGAGGTCCTGCTCATCCTGGCATTTGTTCTACTGGCTGAAAATATAACAAGACTATCCAATATGACTGGTTTCTCCTCCCACAGAGTGAATTGGGCAGAACTGCACTAAAAAATATCCCTGGCAGAGCCCTAGGCTGTGGGCTCCTGGAGTTGCTGCTTATAGTTTTTTTTTTCATTTCTAAGTAAATGTGATACATATTTTCATCTATCTGAACAAAGCATTGCTTATACGTTTGTTTAAATGGTGCTATTCTTCCAAAAATGGAATCCTTCCCACTCTCCTAGTTGGAGCTGTAGGCATCTTAGGTGCCCAATGAGACCTTCTTATTGCTCTTAGAGGTGCCTTCATGTGTATGTAGCCTGTTCTATAGTCTTCACCAAGCTTTACACCCTTAGGTTATATTCAGGTTTTCCTTGACTCTGGGTTGCATTTCACTAGACCTTTGAATGGTTGTCCTTATTACTGACCTGATTCTATAAGCTGCTGCTGCTGCTGCTGCTAAGTCGCGTCAGTCATGTCCGACTCTATGCGACCCCATAGACGGCAGCCCACCAGGCTCCCCCGTCCCTGGGATTCTCAAGGCAAGAACACTGGAGTGGGTTGCCATTTCCTTCTCCAATGCATGTAAGTGAAGTCGCTCAGTCGTGTTGACTCTTAGCGACCCCATGGACTGCAGCCTACCAGGCTCCTCCGTCCATGGGATTCTCCAGGCAAGAGTACTGGAGTGAGTTGCCATTGCCTTCTATTCTATAAGCTAGATGGTCTCTTTTCTTCCTGAGGCATATTTGTAAGAACTTTTTATGTAGTAATTAACCTAGTATTTTTTAACATCCATAGAAGTAACTACTATAAATATCAGTTTTACAGATAAGAGAAATGAAATATAGAAAGGTTGAATAACTTTACACGTAGTCACCAACTGGTAGCAAAATCAGATTTCAAATCCAGGTAATTTAGGTTTGAAGTCTGTACATTCAACTACCATGTTATGCTACTATGAAAATTGAAGGCAGATTTATCGCTGAGGGTCAAGAAACTGAGGTAGTTCCCTTCTAATTGTCTCAATAACCTCTATGATTCCAATATAGCAGAAGGTTCAGTAGGACTGAAAACCATGAAACAAATGTGAGGGGAATGGCAAAGGTTTGTTCAGAGACTCACCATTGATGTGATTTTCTCATCTATCAGCACTCAGATAACCACAAGCTCTATTAGGGGAAACAAAGGGAGTAAGGATGTCAGTGGAGGGTGGTTCAGATGAGCAGATATCCAGAGTGAGTATAAAAGAAAACTTTGAGATGACTATCGGAATAGAATCATTTTGGCCTCACCATGTGCCATGCAGGATCGCAGTTCCCAGACCAAGGATTGAACCCATACCCACTGCATTGGAAGTGTGGAGTCTTAATCACTAGATCACCAGGGAAGACCCACTTCTCAGGTGGTACAGTTTGTGAAGAATCCACCTGCCAATGCAGGAGATGCAAGGGATAAGGATTTGATCCCTGCTTTAGGAGTATTCCCTGGAGTAGGACATGGAAACCCACTCTAGTATTCTTGCCTGGAAAATTCCATGGACAGAGGAACCTGGTGGGCTACAGTCCACAGGTTGCAAAGATTTGGACATGACTGAACATACACAACCAACAACAACATGTGGAATAGAATATCACAGAGTGAGACTGTTTTTTCTCTATGTGCAAGATGACATTTGGTTCATATTTAGTTAGAGTGATGTATGTAAATCCTGGAAAATTCAAAGCTACTGAGAGTATAGTCTGAGTTTTCTGATCTAGCATTCTGTGGATAGGGGAAAATGTCAAGAATTTTATACCTGGTTTGAATCTTGGAGGAGATTTGTTCTATGGAAGGAAGCGTAATGTGTGTATGGTGTAGATATCAGATTTGGGAAGCCAGGGTTTTACCTCCAGGTTCTAGCCAGAATATGGGACCAGAACAGTTAGTTGATAGGGGTTCTTTTGATCAGTTGGTCAAGTTTCCACTATGATAATATGCTCTTCTTCCAGAGAGATGCTTCCAGACCTTTCACTTGAAGTGACTTATCGACTAATATTTCTCTGGATTTAGTTGTAGTCTGCTATCCTTATCTGATAAAATGGATTATATCTGAATTGAAATAGATGTGAAAATTGTACAGTGCTTCCTACGATAAGATTTTAAATACAGTAAACATTGGTAAAATCAATCTAATATAATGCTTCTATTTTTACATTGCTTGTAAATTCTTCTGCCAAAATCAAGGACTGAAAGAGGAGTTTTGTCCTCTTTGAATTTTACCCTGCCCCAAATAAATATATAATTGATAAAATTAAAAAAAAAAAAAAAAATAGATTCTATCCCCACACTTTCATTACTTCAACAGCATTCTTCTTTACTAATTTTATAACTTAAAACCTCTCTGAATTTACCATAAGGAGTCACTGGGTATAAGCTATATTAAAATAGTTATGCAAAACACAAAGTCTAAGTTCCCAGGTTCACTTCAGCTGCTTTACTACCAACAGACTCATGTCTTGATATCGATAAGAATTTTGGTTTCCTACTTCTCTCTCCTAAATGTATCTCAAAACCTTCTGTTGCTCCCCATCTCCTTCACCCTATTTGTTCAGGTCACTTCTGTTCCTTGTCTGAAATGCTGAGATAGCTTCCTAACTGGTCTCCCTACTTTTCTTCTTATCTACCTTCCCTGTCTTTCCTCATATTGCATATAATGTCATCTTTCTGATGCAGAAATACAGTATCTCTGTTTAAAATCTTTCTGTTCGTCACTATTTGGCTTAGTGAAAAAGCCCACAAACTTTTAAAAATCTCTCTAGTCTTCTATCTTAATACCAGTGTCCTTGTTTCTAGGATTTTGATTAGAAAACTGTCCTGCTGTTCATCTCTAGCCTGAGTCCTGCCACCTGGCTGATTCCTGATTCCTCCTTCAATTTCAGTTTGAATGTCTCTTCCTATAAGAAGACTGGTTCCCTTTTGACTACTATAAGTATTCCTCCTTTATGCTCCAAAGAACTGGGTACTTATTTCTTTGTTATTTAAAATGTTCAAAAGATTTTGAAAAGTGAAAGTTGCTTAGTCGTGTCTGACTCTTTGCAATCCAGTTCGTGGAATCCTCCAAGCCAGAATATTAGAGTGGGTAGCTTTTCCTTTCTCCAGAGTATCTTCCCAACCCAGGGATCGAACCCAGGTCTCCTGCATTGCAGGCAGATTCTTTACCAACTGAGCTATCAGGGAAGCCCCAAAGATTGCAAAGTCACCTTCTTCTTTCAATGGAATATAAGCTCCTTGAGATACGTGACATCTTGTTTGTGATTGTATCTCATGTTGAGCTTAATGGTTGGCACAGAGTAGTTGATTATGTGTTTTTAGTAAATTGAAAGTCGTCTGACATTATTCTACAGCAATCTTTCTCAGTTCTCCTCAATAAAAAGGACACACAGGATCAATTTTGGATGGTTTTCTAGATATGAACCCTGGGTTTATCCTGAAATAACCCAGAGAATGTCTGATATATTAAGCTGATTACTGTGTCTCCCTCAATCAGAAAATTTCCTGATCCAGCTCTTCAGGGACATTCTGCCTATCTTAAATGTCTACAGTGTGATTCTCACTTACTCAGAAATTTTCCTGAAGCAGCTATCCAGAGATAATCAGCCTGTCTTTAAACAGTCTTTCTCCTGTGTTTAGCTCCCCTTATCCTTGGGGTTCACCTTCTCACTCATCTTGCTTCCTCTTGCTCAATACCCACATCCACATGGAATGAAACTTTTTCTCTAAATAATGTTTGTATAAAAATCTGGGCTGAGAAATTCCATCTATAAATCCATTAGTGTGGGTGAGTGTGCTCAGCTGTGTCCAACTCTTTGCGACCCACTGGACTGTAGCCTGTCAGACTGCACTGTCCGTGGGATTTCCCAGGCCAGAATACTAGAGTGGGTTGCCATTTTCTTCTCCACGGGATCTTCCCGACCTAGATATCGAATCCATGACTCCTGCATTGGCAAGCGGATTCTTTACCACTGAGCCACCTGGGAAGCCCAATAAATCCACTTGGGTAACATAAATACAAACAAATGTAAAGTAAAAGAGTTTATGCAAATACATATATATATATATATATATATATATTATTTGGGGTAAGATATGTGATCTCAGGATTAACAGTTATAGAAAAAGGTCCTGTGCGATTAGGCAATAAGAACTTCAGGCAGATTGCAGAAAGTCTGTAGCTGCCATTTCAGAATACCTTCAAATGTAACAGGTCACCCAAAGTGTCAATGCATTTTTTACCAAAGGTAAGTTAAATTCAAAGGAGAGACTGCAAAATCTCAAATATATGAATTGTGTTTTTATTTTAAACACAGATTCAACAAGACTTTTAAAGATAAATTTATGTAGACTTTACATACTGATTCATAGACAGGTCTTATGCTGATACAATTGTAAGGGAGACAGGTAAGAGATAAGGTTATAGGTAGATTTTGTTTTCTTCTGCAGCATTGGCAGCTTTTTTTTTTTTTTTAAATTGCCATCAAGACAGCCCTTGGGTAAGTGACATTTCAAGAAACCACCAGAAGACAGATAACAGCAACTGATTACTTTAGGGTTAATTGTTAGCAACACGGTTGTACTAGTGACATTGTTTATAGTGTTCAATTAAATGCCGATTTAATGACACTCCACATTTAAACAGCACCGCTGAGCTTTTATGTAGTTCCAGCCCAGAGGATTGACCAGCTGTCCACTCTTGATGACCCACCACATGCCTTTCCTTCTATGTTTCAAGGATGCAGGTAATTGCTAGTCCTGACAGAGACTAAACAAGCTATTGTCTTGCTGTATCCATAATGCCTTTCCTAATAGGAAATGAATTGGGCAATCTTTACAGTGCCAGGTATCCAACAGAAACCGGGTTTGGATATTAATATGGTAGCAATTTTGTTACATGAAGCTTTTGCTGGATATTTCACTCTGCATTTGCAGCTTTTTATTATACCTTGAATTTTGAGAGGAATGATGGGTGCATTACCACCAATTAAACAGGTGCAAGGTTATCCTTTCCACTCAACCAATTCACTTGGGTTTTTGGAAATATGGTTTGCAAACCTGAAAAGTATTCCCATTCCAGGAGTGCAAGAGAACAAAATGACCAAGGGCTAATTTTCAGCAGCAATAAGACTGCTAGCCCCTGATCATTTGCATCTAAAGAAACCAATGTGAACCAAAGGGCTGCTACTGAAATGTGTCATTTACTAATAGACTTCTATAAATATGTGATATCTTGCTCCTTCAGATATTCTCAGCTGAAAAGAAATAAAGTTTGAAGATATTGACTCCATTTTCCTACTTACTCCTCTTAAAGAATACAGTGGACAAATCCTTACTATATGACAAGCTTGTTGTATTTCCTGATGATATAGATGTGCAAGTGATAGTCTCCATCTCAGAGGACTTCACACTCTAGTGGGAACAACAGAGAAATCAACAGAAAAGCATAAGGTAGAGTGCACAAAACTGTGATGAAAGTGGTACATATTGCACTGGGCAATATAAAAGAGAGAGAGATTTTTTTCAAAACAAAGAAAAAAGTTAAAAAAACTGCATACAGAAAAAAAATGGGTTGAATCACCAATCTGAGGCAATTTCAGCTCTTGGTTTATATAATCAACTTATACAACGTAGTCTTGAATACACCAGAAATAACCCTCAAGAACAATTTCTGTGAAAGTATAATATCAAATTGAGTAATGTGAAGGTTAAATATTCTACTTGAACTTCTTAATACAGCATGCAGAAACATCTGACATAAAGCAATAGTAAACATTCTGTATAATTAATCAGTAACTAATATTAATTGAAGGTGATCAAATATTTTATTAAATATATATTATCATTATTAAGAATTTATACCTATATTTATATCTAGAGAAGCAGAGATAGAGAAGGAGAGAGTCATATATCAGTTCAGTCGCTCAGTCGTGTCCAACTCTTTGTGACCCCATGGACTGCAGCACGCCAGAATTCCCTGAGCATCACCATATCAGATATTAATATTTAGGAGATCTATCAAAGAATCCTGTTTTATATTCTATTTTATGGCAAACTGCATTTAAGAAATTATAGCTTAACTAAATTATGAGACAAATTATATTTCAACACACTGGTTTACCATGGATATACCTTTGTTTTCTATCACTTCTGGCTATTCAAGTGAGAATTTAATTAAACATTTCTTACTTGAACAAATTATCTGATGAAATGAGATCAGTGATGGCTAGTGACTGGAGGGTACTGTCTAAGGTGATTGATGATTCTGAGAATGCAATGCTGAGTCTTATTTTACATTGCATTCTGACCCTTAAGTAACATCTGATCTTAGAGAAAGCTAGTCCAAATCAGAATATTGAATCAAAATTTGGGGGTTAGAGTATAGTGATCTAATTATCTTCCCTTTAGGATTTAAGATAAAGTATTAGAATTAATAATATTGATTTATTTGTGAAACATTGCCATTATAATTCCTTGTGAGATTTCTTCCTTGTTTAATTTAGTTCAATTTTAACTTCCTATTCCTTCTTTTGATCCACCTAATGAGATCAATTTAGTTCTTTGAATTTGCATGTATCCTTAAAGAATACTAAGTATTTTTGATGTTATTATTCTTGCCTTTTTTGGGTCAAATACCCACATTATGTAAGTAATATTAATATTATGCTGTGTTTTATCTTCATACTTGTTTCATTCAACACTCATTTTTAGATGTGTTCATTTGAATGTAGGTATTTGTGGTTCATTTATTCTAACCAATCCATAGGCCCCATTATTTATAGCCAGGAATGTGGTTTTTGTGTCTTGAGTATTTTCATACTTAATTTTACTAACTATTGCTATACCACCCTTCAGAAAGTTTGTGATGATTTGCACTCCCATCCTAAGTGTGTGGTGAACTCCATCATCCCTATATGTATATATTTTAAAAAGAACAGTGTGTGTCAAAAAAGAGATAGGCATGTACTGCAGATATTTCAGGCTCTAAGAGCTGGCATCTTACTCCCTGCAAACCTACGTACTATGTACTTCTTCTTCTGCCTGTGTACTAAACCTAGATTCATACAAGTCCTCCCCCCACCACCAAATTAAGAAAGCATTAAAGAAAGAAACAATGAAAAAGAAAACAAGGTAAATGAAAATCTGTAGTAGAGTGGAAAAGATGTTGCCATACATAGAAGCAACTCATTGCCAATTATTTGGCAATAGAAATGATTTTTTAAACATTTTATATGCAAGCATACTCATACAGGAGAATTGATAAAGGGAGCAGAAATATTCGGAGCTGATGGACACTACTGTAATGATCTGACCGTGGCTCTTTCTCCCCATTCCTTAGGTTTTCTCACCTGTGCATGAGACAAAGTAAATGAATTTCTCTCTAGACCACATAAACAAATCTCTCTCTCTCTCTCACTTGATCGCTTCCTCCTTCTTCATCCTTATTCATCCCTCAATCTCTTTTTTCTCTATTTTTCCCCCTCCTGTCCTTCAGAGAAGCTATATTAAAAGGGTCTAAGATGACTCCACACTGACCTTACAGCCTGGTTCATGGGAAACAATCCCACATTCTTCACCCCCATAGACTCTGCCTCCTCACCATGGTTCTTCCTTGTGTCCTGTTTCAAGGCAGGAAGCCAGCCCCCTTGGCCTTATATTTCTCAGGTAAAAGTCAGAAATCAGACCACTGCATCCTCAAATAGGGAGGACATATTTGAAGTTCTCCACATGGAAGTGAATGAAGCACCCTGCATTCTTCTCTCTTATGGGCTAGTGGGGGTTAGGACTCATGAACAAATCAGCTACTCACTACAAGCAAAAAAATTACCTTTCTGATTTATCAACATATCAGTGTTGGTAAATGGTTTTATACATTACATGTCCTGTTTCCGACCATCTTCTTTGAAATATATTTATCCTAAACTAGATATTCACTTGAAATCTCTTTTGACATTATAGTACTTTATTCAAAACATACAAAAGAAATGAAGAAATAAACACTTTTTAGAAGCCTAGATATTTTCAGTATAGCATCTTTTAGTCTTTGTGTGGTAAGCAAACAAGATTTATTATTTGTAGTAGTTATTCCTGTATTTATAGCATGGTACACCAAGTTGTCTGTTTGAAAGGGGAGTGAAGGTTTAGGTTTGTAATGTCTTTAGTTATTTTTCCTACAGTTCAGTTCAGTTCAGTCACTCAGTCATGTCCGACTCTTTGTGACCCCATGGATGCAGCACTCCAGGCTTCACTGTCCATCACCAACACCAGGAGCTTGCTCAAACCCATGTCCATTGAGTCAGTGATGCCATCCAACCATCTCATCCTCTGTTGTCCCCTGCTCCTCCAGTCTTCCATCTTTCCCAGCATCAGGGTCTTTTCCAATGAAAAGAACTGGTCTTTTCCAGTTCTTTGCATCAGGTAGCCAAAGTATTGGAGTTTCAGCTTCAGCATCAGTCCTTCCAATGAACATTCAAGACTGATTTCCTTGAGGATTGACTGGTTTGATCTCCTTGAAGTCCAAGGGACTCTGAAGAGTCTTCTCCAACACCAAAGTTCAAAGTATCAATTCTTCAGGCTCAGCTTTCTTTATCATCCAACTCTTACACCCATACATGACAACTGGAAAAACCATAGCTTTGACTAGATGGACTTTTTGTCAGTAAAGTAATGTCTTTGCTTTTTAATATGCTGTCTAGGTTGGTCATAGGTTTTCTTCCAAGGAGCAAGTGTCTTTTAATTTCATGGCTGCAATCACCATCTGCAGTGATTTTGCAGCCCCCCAAAAATAAAGTCTGTCACTGTTTCCATTTTTTCCCCATCTATTTGCCATGAAATGATGGAACCAGAAGCCATGATCTTCGTTTTTGGAATGTTGAGTTTTAAGCCAGCTTTTTCACTCTCCTCTTTCACTTTAATCAAGAGACTCTTTAGTTGTTCTTCGCTTTCTGCCATAAGGATGGTGCCATTTGCGTATCTGAGGTTATTGCTATTTCTCCCCGCAATCTTGAATCCAGCTTGTACTTCATCCAGCCCGATATTTTGCATGATGTACTCTGTATATAAGTTAAATAAGCAGGGTGACAATATATTTTTCCTTAACCAATGCTAATCCTAGTTATATAGATGTTATGAGACTGCTGCTGCTGCTGCTAAGTCACTTCAGTTGTGTCCGACTCTGTGCGACCCTATGGACAGCAGCCCACCAGGCCCCTCTGTCCACAGGATTCTCTAGGCAAGAATACTGGAGTGGGTTGCCATTTCCTTCTCCAATTATGAGACTAGTGCCTTTCATATTCCATGATACATGCCATTGGCATTTAGCCTTAATCTGAAACAAAAGAGCAAAAATGCCTCAGGGAGAAATAGTGGTCTTTTAACTGGTAAGAGGCAAGTAAGATTCAACTATTTCATCCAGTTTTGTTTGTATTTTCCTGTTGGAATAAAGTTTACCATTTTTGCTTACTATAAAATGTAAGTGTATCTTAAGAACAGATGGATCAAACATTTTGAATGGCACGATTACCATATATATATATGTATACACACACACATACACACTTAAAACCCCTTTTTAGAAATACCACAGCAGAAGTGTCAAGAAGATAAAGGAATATACACTGACAAATAACAACCTAGAAAAGTAAAAAGTAAGGGGTAAGACAAGAAGACTGGGTTATAGGTAACATGAGAAGATAATTTTTACTCCTCAAAATGTATTAGAATCTACTACTTCCCCATGACAGAAACTAAATAATGTTACTTTGCACATTATCTGTTTACTTATTTTCCTTTTGTAGGTAAACATTGAATTTTTAAATAGTTTCATGAATATAAATTAGAAATGGTCTAAAATTTTTTAAAAAGAATATATTTTTCCCAGAAAGAAAAGCTGTACTTTTTTTTTAAAACACTGTAAATTTTTATAAAACTGATTCTTTTATTCCATTGCATTCTATACAGTATGTTAAGCATAGAATAGATGAACCTTCCATTTTTAAATATCAGTGATTTATTTTTGTTATACTTAGAAAACCTGACAGTTTAACTATGGTGGAAATCTCTGCTTTCAAATGAATCTCTTAGCAATAAAATTTAAAAAAGAGTTCAGATTCAGGGCTTGGATAGATAAGGCAAAAAATACTGCAGTTTTAGAATTTACTACCTGTGTATAAAGGTGCTTTATTCTAACTCTAATGTTGAGCTTTAATATACTTAAAAACCTTCTCGTTGCATTAGGTCCCTGCTATCTGTACAGTGCTAATGAGTTTTACTTTGCCCAAGTCATGTTTTATAGTGTGCTAAAAGTTGTTTTGAGTTGTGTGTGTGTGTGTGTGTGTGTGTGTGTGTGTTTTAAGCCTTGGTGTCTGCTGTGCTGTTTGAGAAATAAAAATTTTTAACAAAATCAAGAAAGTCAAATTTGGGACCTACTTATATGGCTATTTCACATTATGTTTGTTGAAAATGCAAACTAACTCTTCCATTTTCTAAATTTCATATTAGTCCTTGGATGCACCTAATATAATCCATAGACACAAAAGTGATACACTTGCTGGTTTATTTGAGGCATTTCCCTCAATTAATGCTATGCAGAATCATAATAATCCAACTTAATGAGTTTTGTATTGGCATTTGGATTAGTATAACTAATAAATCCTAGTCTGCTTACTTTCCAAGTTCATTACTTAGCCTTCTTTAATTCACTGGCCTTATATATACAAATGCAGGGCTGTTTGAAATATAAGGATAAAGGATTGCAACCCTAAAGTTCAACTATGAAATTTAGATCTACAGAATATTAATTTAGGAGTACTATAGGAAAGTCATTCATTTTACAGATTAAAAAAATGGACATGATGTAGACAGAACAAACAGGTGACTGGAGTTAGGATAACTAGTTGTGAATGTGCTCAGTTGCTCAGTCATGTCCAACTGTTTGTAACCCCATGGGCTATAGCCCTCCAAGCTCCTCTGTCCCTGGGATTCTCCAGGCAAGAATACTGGACAATTTCAGAGTAGGTTATCATTCCCTTCTCCAGGGGATCCTCCCAACCCAGGGATCGAACTTGGTCTCCTGCATTTCAGACAGATTCTTTACTGTCTGAGCCACCGAATGAAGATCACTGAAGTACAGACATCCCACCCACCACTAATCCAGGGCTCTGCCAATAATGCTGAATCCAAGCATGAAGTGATAAGAGAGAAATATGCTTCCCAATCTTCCATCATCTGAAATTTACTTAAAACAAGCATGAACTAATAAGTTATACTGCCTTAGGCACGTTACTTTCATTCTTATTCATAAAACACTTCACACATAGTAAATGCTTGATAAATATTTGTTGAAATAAATTAAATTAATTCAGGGATAAATAAAGTGTAACACAGCTTTCCAAAGCTTCACTGTGTTAATGTCAATTCATGAGCTTCACCTGCTCTGAAGTTCTACCTACCCCATGGAAGTTATCTGCTTTTTACCTAAAAACTGAATTCTGAAATGCACCAAAGCGAGTAGTCTCCCATGTGCTCAGAAAATGTCATCTTGTGTTGTTTTGCTCTGAATCAAAGAGCCCTATTTGTATCTCTGCTGTCTGCACCTGTCATTTGAATATTGCCCCACAGGGCAGTGATATCCTGTAACAGTGGCCGCCTTGCCCTGTTGTTGTTTAGTCACTCAGCCAAGTCCAACTCTTTGCGGCGACTCCATGGACTGTAGCCTGCCAGGCTCCTCTGCCCATGAATTCTCCAGGCAAGAGTACTGAAGTGGGGAGCCATTCTCTTTTCCAAGGCCTCTGCCTGACCCAAGGATCAAACCTGGGTCTCCTGCATTGCAGGCAGATTCTTTACCATCTGAGCCAGCAGGGAAGCCCCTACCTTGCCCAACAAGATGCTGAAGATGTTCTGTGATTGGGGACAGAGATGGGGAGAATGACTGTCTCTCCATATTCTGTGATTCTTCCTGAATCCTAAACAACACTGCTGGGCCACACCAGGTCGTAAATGGAATAGCTAATATTTAAAGTTAGCCTGGCTGCTGTCTCTGAGCTACTCCCTGAAACCGTGTGAAGTGTGACGATGATGTTCCAGCCTCTACATCTTCTTCCATTTTCTGAGGATAATGCACAAACATGCCTTTCTTCTGTCTTCAGCGAAACAAATATTATTTGCACATAAATTTCTTGAATAGGTTGTTTATAGGGGAATAGATAAGGAAAGAGTTTCATCTAGCTTCACTTTCTAGAAGTGTCCCATCTGTGCTCCAACTTCCAACCTAATTCATTGCAATAAATTAGCAAGATTTGTCATTCTCTGATACATATTTCATACTTTCCCTTTGTGTTTTTATATTTATTGATTGATCTAAGACATACAGTCTTGTTTTGAAAAGCTACACAGAACCATTCAGCTGTTCATCATTCTATATAGCACATTTCTTTTGTGACGATGCTGCATTGTAAACAACTCTAAAATTCTCAGTGACTTAGAGCACAATTTCTTGTTCCTGGGCTTACAGGTCAGCTGTGGCACTGCAGGGCTCAGATGGGGTTAGCTGGGCTTGGATCCAGGCTGTACCTGTGCCCAGGTATACTCAGTGTTTCTTCTCATTGCAGGACTGGTGGCTCAACTTGGTTTATTTCTCATGGCAAGTGACAAAGCTACAACAGCAAGAGAAACTATTCAAGTGTAATCAGCGCCTCTTCTTGCATTGAATTTATTAACATCCCATTACCTGAAGCAAATCACGTGGCTCAACCCAAAGTTAGCAGGGTAAGGATGGATATTCTCCCTACTCTACTGTTAGGCTCTGTAGAGTTACATATAGTAGATTTAAGTATAATCCTATTTTGGGGAGTGCGGGAGGTGAGAAAAACAGAACAATCTATTTTGCTACAGTTGGAAATAATGATAACAGTGATGGCACTGATAAAATGATGATAGTAGAAGGAAGTTGTCTTTCCCCCTCATTTCTGACATTAAGCTATATTCACCCTGAGATTTTTATCCTTAATGGTAATAGCCTAACAAGTTGGTCTCATTGGAATGTTTTATTTTTCTTCCCATGAGCAATTGAAGAACATTTTTTGGTGGGGAGGGGGAAGTTTTTCCCAAACATAGAGGGAAATGCACAGGAGCTGATACACCACTGTTAAAGAGACACAGGGCTCTGAGATGTGCTTTGAAGATGTGACTTTGAAGTTAACATCTTGTCTAGCTACCGTGGTCTTATGCTTAAGTATTAAGGAAAGAGGACTGTGTACATTTAGAAAATCCTTTAAAAAAAATTAGAGGCTGCAGTACTTTGTTGCTTAGATAACAAAGAGTATTTCACACCCTGGATGAAGATTCCTTCCTCCCACTTTGCAGGCACTCCCCAAAACCCAGCAGTCTGAGGATGAAACAGAAACATTCAACATGTGAACTAGAAGCAGGAGAGGGCATATAAGCAGTAGTAGGACATCTCCAGTTTTGAAGTGTGGTGATATAATGGGACGCAGATCAAGAGAGCAGGAAAAATGGGAGACCTCTTTTGAGTGAGAATGAACTAGTTTTAGTACATGCGCAGACAAGAGGTGAGAAGAAAATTCAGGGGGAACTTTTACTGCTACTGCAGGCTGTTTTCATCCAAGCTAGTTGTTTGAAGGCCTCAGAGCTTATGTGGTTTTTGCTATTATTGAACACCGTTATGATCCATATACTACTGTTTTATCTTCAGTGAGGTGGTAAAATAGTGAATTCTGAGAGTTCCGTTGTTCATGAAAGGAATATGGTTTCCCAGCTCATAGTTCCCTTTGCTTAGGCTAAGATAACCAAACCAAAATTGGATCTATCTTAAGGAAACAAGAATGAATGATAGCTTATCAGATCAATAAAAAATGTCAACATCTGGTTAGGACTATGCCCAATGGACAAAAATTTGCGTAGCACTTCTAAGATTTTATATTCCATAATATGCTACATAAGAGCTAGAATTTATTTATTGCTATCAAGTTAGAGGAAGCTAAAAGTTATCTCATCAGTACCATAGAATTGTATTCCAATACTTTTCATCACCTGAGGGACATTCCACAGGCTGTGAAATTCTCAATAAAATTGTAAACCTCATTGAATTCTCTCACACTGAGCTGAATATCAATAGAACTACAATTTTATTGGCAAGTGCTGGCCAGCAAAAATGGCAATTGCATTGATTTACATTATCATAGCTTAATATCCTTTAACAGACAGTGTCCCCTAGGTTCATTCCACAGATAACTTTCTTTAAACTTACTCTTTCTCTGGGACTTTCTTAGGAATCTCATCTATTCCCACACTTTAAGCATCAATAAATCCTGAAATTGTATCTCTAGACTTGCATTACTGTCTCCTTGACAATCTACCTTGGATATCCTACAAGGAACTGAAACGTGGCAAAAAGCAAACCCATTCATTCCTTTCCTCAGTATTTCTCAAAACATTCTGTTTCTCTTGATGTTTTCATTTCTGTAAATAGGTTTGGTGTATTAAACTTGTAGCTATTATCCTTCTCCTGCTTTCTCTATATTTCATCAATGCAAATTCTACATCTACAATTCATCAATATTTTATCCCCACATTTCCATCTGTAGTCCATTTCCTCTACGGTAGAGCCTCCTAACTCTTAAATCTTTGGAAAAATCCTTACAAATGTGATTCCCAAGCTCACTCCTCTTGCCTTCTTAATTCACCTATTAATCTCTCTGCTTATGAATCTCGCTGATGTGTACCCCTCTGCTATTCCAAATTTTATGTTGGGGGTCCACTTCAAATGTCATTAACTCCATTATGATTTTTTCCAGTGTCATAACCATATATAGTTTCTCAGTCATGTGAAGTTTCTTGTAAATTTTACCCCTAAAATATTGTCGCTCATGGTTAATCCTTTTTAAAATGTGATCAGTTTTGTGTTTCCCCATTTTCTCTCACCAGGCACAGAATCATATGTCTTCTGATGCTGAAAATGAAGAGTTACTTATCTTTCTATCCAAGGCTATCATTTGCACATAAAAGATGAACAGTAAATGCTGACTAAATTTAATCAGCTGCTCAACTCAGGCCCTGTGAATTCATGTTTATTTTTTAGAAAAAAAAGTATCACATTTTTCTTCTAGTGGTTATACAATTGAAGAATTACCTAGAGTCACATCCATACCCAAGAACACAAATGCTCACAAATAACTATTGATATTATTTTGGTTTGATTTATTGGAAAGCATTCTTTTTTTTTTTTTTTTTACCCTATACCTAGGAAGATTTTAAAGTCCTCTGTTAGGATAAAGCATGTGTTTAAAATATTGGAGGCTGTTCTTACTCAAGAGCTAGAATAATGGACCAGAATTGTCTGCCATGGACAGACTGTAAGGGCCTTACATTGAGGAGATGCCTTTTCAAATGAATTTACTTGAATGGCTACTGATATTGAAAATGGTGTATTTTAGGTAAAATTAAATGAGGCCTTCCAGTGTGTATTCAAATTCAGTAAAACCTTAATTTTCAGGAAAAATATAGAGAGATAAATAATTTATATGGCCAATGATTCTTAAGTATCTCTCACATTTGCTGTTTTCTGTTTCTCTTTATTATGCAGTCTAGACTGATTTGCACTCTTTCTCTCTTGATAGCTAATGTTGAACATGTGCTAAATCTTGCAAGAATATCTGCTATGAAAATAAAAATAAGTGTGGTTCATTTGAGATGATATCTTATATTTTCTTGGCTATCTATGGATTGCATGATTCTAGTAGTACAAGCTCTCCCTCAGCTTCCGTTTCCCGAATTGACGTTAAATAAACCCTGAAGCTTTGGTGCTGAAATAGACAATTCAGCAATTAAAGAGACAGAAAATGGAAAGAGTATATTTACTTTAACACTGCCTCCATTATTCTAAACCCCCTAACAACAGTAATAAAATATTTTAGCAAGAGTTTCCAGATACAATAGGAATTTAATTTTCTTTTCAGAAAGAGGAACTTGTTCATAGCTCACTAGAGAAGACTGGATTTATAAGTTATTCAGTTCTTCTAATTGTGATAAAATTGAGGCACAAAGTAATTTATTTTCTCTTTCAATGTAGTACATACAATGTGGAAGATAAAGCTAAATAACTGAAGGAAAAATTAGCATGTATGAGATACATATTGCTACTTTGGAAATTGTAAAGTCTCTGTGGTTTCAGTAGTACAGGTCAGAATCTGCACCTTCACACATGGTCCCTGGTGAATAGGCAGTGTGTGGCCAGGTAGGCTGGGTAGCAGGAAGTAACTTTATCCATGTTACATTCACATCAACAGTGAGGCAAAGCACCCCACTCACGTGCAGGACATGATTTTTCAGGGGATCATCCTACATCTTTGCTTTACTGACTGTGTAAGCCTTTTATTGCTGCTTATTGCAGGGGATTTAGAAGGTATGGGCTGTTCATGTGTGTTCAGTTGCTCAGTTGTGTCCGACTCTTTGCAACCCCATGGTCTGCAGCCCACCAGGCTCCTCTGTCCATGGGATTTTGTAGGCCAGAATACAAGAGTGGGTTGTCATTTCCTTCTCTAGGGGATCTTCCTGACCCGTGGATCGAACCTGTGTCTACTGCATTGGCAGGCACATTCTTTACCACAGAGCCACCAGGAAAGCCCCAAGGTATGGGTCACATCATCCTTAAAGAATTGTTTTTGCCCATTGTTGTTTACTTTCAGTTACAAAACTGCAGCAGATATTTGGGAAACATTTCCCATAGAGCCATTTCCACTGACACCAAGTTTAATATGAGTTGTGTTGCTACTCATGTGGAGTTTGTATTTTTAAAAATACTTTTTTTCTTATAATGAAAGTAATTCATGGATATAGAACCCAGGGAATATTTTGCAAATGCACAGAAGGAGTTATTTCTAATCCTATTGCACTATTTTTTTAAAAATTCATTTTACTATGTATATAATCATATATTAATATGTCAAAGGCTTTGGCATAGTCAATAAACCAGAAGTAGATGTTTTTCTGGAACTCTTTCGCTTTTTCCATGATCCAGTGGATGTTGGCAATTTGATCTCTGGTTCCTCTGCCTTTTCTAAAACCAGCTTGAACATCAGGAAGTTCACAGTTCACATATTGCTGAAGCTTGGCTTGGAGAATTTTGAGCATTACTTTACTAGCGTGTGAGATGAGTGCAATTGTGCGGTAGTTTGAGCATTCTTTGGCATTGCCTTTCTTTGGGATTGGAACGAAAACTGACCTTTTCCAGTCCTGTGGCCACTGCTGAGTTTTCCAAATTTGCTGATGGGAGAGACTAACAGGCTATCTTCTTTCAAAGTTTACCATATTCCACCTAGTTTTTAGGTTTCACAGCAAAGACAGTCCTTGTTTTATGCAAAATATACTAAAGGATTCTTTATTTTACTTACAAATGAGTTTGCTTCCTTCTTTTGAAACCACAGATTCTTTTCTGTGTTTTCTCAGTCTTCATTGACTGTGTTTTTCTGACTCTGTTTAGTATTTTTTATCTAAAACGTCTTCCCTGTAAGCCTCTATAATGCTGTAATATCTAGTTTGACATATTATATCTTTGACCAGGTTTTGTTTTCTCCCCTTGCACTTGGAGGGGCACTCAGGATGTAGGATTCGGTCTTCTCTATGGCCTTTCTCACTTGAGGAAGTCATTCATTCTGAAGACTGCAATAACCAATGTCATGTGACTGGAATCTATTTTTGTTTACACGTATCTTTTATTTACTATTGGGAAAGACTCTTGACGTTTACCCAATAGAAAGACTCTTGAAGCATCAGAACACACTAAATGATGTTCCCCTTACTGCAAATACTTAATGCTATGCTATTACCACTGCTACTACTTTTAATAGCAATGCTCATTCGCCACTCACTATATAGGCCAAGAATTGTGCAAAGAACTTTCTTTATTTTCATCTAAATTAAACTTCTCAAAAAGCCTGTGACCCCATGGACTATAGCCTGCCAGATTCCTCTGTCCATGGAATTCTTCAGGCAAGAATACTGGCGTGGGTAGCCATTCTCTTCTCCAGGGGATCTTCCCATCCCAGGCGTTGAACCTGGGTCTCCTGCATTGCAGGCAGATTCTTTTTCTCTGAGCCACCAGAGAAGCCCTGACACAATTGTCCAAAGCACTTTCTTTATATTCATCAACATTAAACTTCACAAAATTTCTGTGAGATGGGTACTTTTATTCTTCTTTCACAAATAACATGAGTTTTCAGTGTGTCAAGTATTTTGCAAAGGTCTACATGACCCTAAAGAGCAGATATAACTATCGCACTATTCAGTCTCATCGTAAACCGTTAATCATAAATGTACACAGAACATTACCATCTTTCACATAACTTCTTTGTAAGTCGGTTGTTTTTTCTTAATAACTAATTCAAACTCCAAAATGGAGCTTAGCCATGGAGTTCAACAGTAGTCCTGAGAGAAAGCAATTCAGAATTTGAACCTGAAATGTGAGATAATAGACAGCCCCCTTGTGAAACCTGTATAGCTCCTTAATCCCTTACCTGAGTGCATCCTTTTCCAACTTGCATGATTTTGTTCTCCCATTCTACTCTTCCTTGCCCTCCTCGGCTGGCGGATCCTGAATACTGGATGTGGGCTGGGCATAAAGGATTTGTTGATGAGTAAGCAACACAACCCCTGATCTGCAGGCTTGTAGAGCTGGGGGCTCAGCACTGTTGGTAATATAAATCCATTTCAGGAAATGGAAGTACTGTGCACTTATCCACCCAGCAGGGGGCGCTATGGGCACTCTATACCAGGTCAGTTAGTGTTGCAGTTACTGTCAATAAACATATGCACTCTGATTGATTTCTAGTATATTAGCCAAAAAATAATTATTGCATTTTAAACTAAAAAGTGTATTATGACTGTCATTAACCTTGTCAAATTGCTAAATTTGAAAAATTCTAGTACAATTTTCACTTAAAAATCATGTTATTTCCTTCCCCACATTCTTTCTCTTCATTGTTGGTTATTGAACTGAATATTAACTTTTAAATTCTGCACTTTTGTTTCATAGCATACCCTCATTTGCATTTCTAAAATCAGATATTCCTTTCATATAACACAGTACCGTAATTAAAATATTAAAAGATGCTTTTTGAATGAAGAGAATTTCATTGCCATAAAAAATGCTCAGTGATGCAGAATGTTTCTTTTTTATATTTCAATGGCAGTTTCTCTTTAAATTATTTTCTATGGTGTTAACCCTCTCAGCCTTTAGGGTGGATTAAAACTGTGGAAGAGGAATAGGCAATAAAAAGAATCCAGGCAAAAAAGAAAGCATTGACTTTACGGTAAAATTTTTGAGAAAAAAAAAAATGTACTTATTTTGTAATTAGCTCCCACCAAGCTGTCTTATTTTCTGATTGTTTCACTTGGCCTCCCTGTGCAGAGGAGAGCTAATCACATTTTTGATCCACAGCTCATTGTTTGTCTGAGTTTGTGGAAATATAGTCTCTTGTTTTTTTGACTTTCCTCCCTTCCCTGATCCCTACTCACCCCACTTATGCTTGCTGAGAAGTTTGACACCTTTAAATTTTTCTTTTGAGTGTCTTATATGTTTATATTTATTTTAAATTAACTGGTCCCTTATCCTGTTTCTTACTGTCTTTATTCAACACTATAATTTGGAGGTCTGGATAATATTACAGGATGTATCTCTAGTTTGCTAGACACTTTTTAGCAACAGTCAGTTCAGTGTCCTTGTCATTTCTTTAGGGATAGACATCTGAGTTAGCCTCAGATTCCTTGACCCACCTGCAATACCATCATAAATATCCTAGCAGAACCACGTGTGGACTTGGAGTTTAAGCCCCAGGTCATAGAATGTGTCGTGGTCCAGGGGCAGGTTGGAAAAGACTTTCCAGACATGAGACTAAATGAGAGGCAATAAAGTCTATTAGAGTGGGAGACGCTGTTAGAACAGCAGGCCAGCTCAAGGGAGAACCGACATTGAACAGGGGTCCTTAGTCCACTTTTATACCCAGGGTACAAGGAGTGGGATAGGGGCCTTGCGAGTCATTTGCTGATTGGATGAGGCATGTATACTGGGTGGAGGGAAGAGTAAAGCAAATACCTTCTCCCGGTGGGGTAGGAGGGGAGACAGGTTTTACTGCTCAGGAGGACCTGAAATCTATTAATAGTTACAACATGGGGGAGGGAAGGACAATAAGGGTCTGGTTTTTCTGTTCCTGCATTCCAAGACCCTCCTTGATTTTATGTGTATTTTTGTCTTTGGGTCACCATAGAATGTACACACTTTAATTATTTTTAGAACTTTCCATGTGGCATTATAGAGTGGCAGCAGCAGTTTAGTTCAGAAATCTTATTTTTCCCAAGAAAATCTCATTTTCTTATACTTCTTCAGAGGCATGTACTCTCATTCCTCTGTTTAAATTTTGTTATTCTAAGTGATAATTCATCAATTTATTTCACAGTTCCAAGCACAGTTCAAAGAAGATGAAACCCAATCCCCCTAAAACTGAGGCAGTATTTTTAAGAATAAGGACTAGAAAAATTTAGAACTAATAAAACACATGCATGCATAGATTTAAAAAGCCCTGGAAAAGAAGTTTTATTCACAAGATTGTGTTATGAGAAAGTAAGTTCTAGGATGTTTGCTGTAAGAAATAAACAACAAAACGGCAAGGGTATTACTAAAGAACTCTTTCTGTCTTAGTATCATTGTATTCCTAGCAAGTAGTAAAATATTGTGCACACAGTAGGGTTAATAAATATTTATTCCATATATGAGTAATAATCATAAAAGTGTATATCCTCCTTTTGCAATTAACATAAAAGCCTAAGTATTTCCCCATGTTACAGTATTTACTTTTAAGCATGTTTATGTGTTTCACCATCTGTTCATTGCATAAAAATCAATGTCAAGTTTGTTGGACGCTTTGACTTATGTTTATCACCACCATAAACCAAGGTTCTTAGTAGTGCAATCTCCCTCATCAATTCCTTCTATATCCTGTTTCCTCTTCACTTCTGTAAACTAAAACTGAAAAAAGCCAAGAGCAGAGTCCTAATTCAGAAACTAATGAGCGTGCAAAGTTAATGAGAAAAATCCTAAAACTTCCTCTTTATTCCTGCTGGCTTATTTTTTAATGTAATGACATCACAGTAAGCACAAAGGATCTTATTCCTTCTTTTGAAAAAATATGGTCTTTATTATTCTAGTTAGATTTAAAATTTACTTGCTGACTCTAATCTCTATAGTTTACATAAAAGTATTGAAGAGGACATGAAGAAATACTTCATCTTTAAATTTTTTATTTTAATATCTGGTGATTTATTCATTCATAATATGATCTAGCTACAGTATTATGCAAGGTACTGAGGCCCAATTGAGTGGTATGAGCATCCATTTAAGCCAACATTTATTACAAACTTCAAGAGCAGGGTTATCAACAAACATATGTAAAGTATGTAACAATGGGGAATTTTTATTTTCTCTATGAGGGTTTTTGTTTTAGGGAATAATTTCAGGAAAGCTTCTGTAACAAGTAGGTATGGTCTAAGACTTGGATAACATTTTGCCTGATGGGTAAGGGAAGACATCATGTTTTAAAAATGATTTTTATAGTTAAAGTATATAGCAGGGACAATATCTGGACTTTTCAGAAATCAATACAAAATATTCAAGTGTGAAAGGAAAATCAAAATGGAGTCGATATTGCTAAGAGAGAGCTCTCTGAAATGGAGCCAGAGGCCACTGAGGAAGTGGGATTGATGTTAGTTTCAGTTCAGATGCAAACTGAGCTGTTGGCCACTTACTATCTTAACACAGGCATTCAGAACGTCTGTACAATGTTCCTGAAACATTGAAACTCAAGATACTTATTGGACCCTTGCTCTAAATAACTCATGACAGCCTATCCCCTAGGACAGATATTTCCTTTTCTCATCAAAGCCAGTCATAATTCTTGAAAGACAATTTTAACAATTTTGTGACTTTTGTCTTTATAAGCCCCTTCAAAACTCTTGTCTTCCCCAGAACACTCTTTGTGATTTACCTGAATCTGTCTCTTGAATTGCAATTCCTAAGACCCCAAATAAAGCTCTTTGTTCTTTGCAGCCTCAAAACTGACTATTGTTTGACACAAGCAAGTTAATTTTGCATTGTTTAGTAAGGGGAAAATTTGAATTGACAATTAAAAAATGTGTATTTTTAATATACAGAAATGTCCACACTAAGTTATAAAAATGAAAAACTGTCAAGTGTGCAAATCTGTATAAGTATTGCCTCTTGACTTACTTTTAAAAAGCTGTTTGAAAGCTTAATAAATTGCCAAGCAACAATTAATTACATATCATAAAGGGACTTAAAGCTTGGATTGTCATCATTGTCTGTGAAAACATGAATACATGTAAAATATATTGCTTTGTACTGGAATGATATCCCTGTCAGTTGAGATAGCTTTTTTTTTTAATGCAAATATTGTTACCTGAGTATATCTGAAATTTCTTTTTAGAATCATTTTCAAAGTGGGGGCCAATCAAAGTGCAGGGTCCAAGATCAAAATAAGCATTGGCTTCTTCAAAACTCTTAGTTCAAAGCAAGTGAATAAATGCTATCTCCTCAATGTCATTATTGGAGAAGGAAATGACAACCCACTCCAGTATTCTTGCCTGGAAAATCCCATGAACTTCAGTCCTTGGGGTCACAAAGAGTCAGACATGACTGAGCAACTTCACTTTTACTTTCAACATCATTATAGGGAAGCAAAATTTAACCTTGGCCCTCTTATGCTTGCCCTGAAGAGTAAGAGGCCTTTATTAAAAGAGAGAAAAGTAGGAGACTATATTGTTTTATATGCTGAAGAAAACAGAAGCGTATGCTTGTACTATAAAAAGTAATTAAAGGTACACAATGATACACTTTAAACCTTTGTCCACACCTCTGTCTTAGCTCTTATCACACTAAACTGTGATGATATGCTTACATTTTGATTTATTTTCTGTATTGTACACCTCTAAAAGAAGGGACAATATCTTTCTCATTAGCACCTGCAACAAATATCTGCCTCCTTAATAAGTGTAAAAAGAACTGGAAAAAAAGAGAAAGTACCTTTGATAACAGGGTGTTTTTGAATAACTATGACATGAGAACTTTACCTAGAAATTAAGTTTGTTTTAATTGAAACCTAAAGGGATCTGTAAATGGACTAATCAAATGTCATTTACTCTGGGGTGTTTTTCCATACATTTAAACAATTATATATATTTTACCTACAGTATAAAAATAACTCTAAGTGATAATATCACATTAAAGATAGAATTCTTACTTCAGCCTTTAGTTTCTTTTCAAAATGCAGACATGTTTCATTAATATGAAAGAATCTATAAATTGAAATTATTTATTTACATTAGTTTAAGTGAATTACAAAAAACTAAATAAAACATCAATTTGCATATGAAATGCATTCTCTTTTTCACATTGCTTATAAATAGCTTAAAATAACTGAGTTACTGGTATTTCATATGGACTAAAATCACTTTATAGGTTTGCTGTGTAAAAAGTTGCTAAATATTCATGACAATATCAACATTTAATAAGAAAAGTTATAGCAGCAAATAAGGCAAACATATTACACATGGATTCTGATTGAAAACTAGTCTATAGACTTCTTATAAGGTTTAAAACTGATATTTCACAGAACATTGTCTCATGAGATGTCCCTCGGAAGTAAAAAGCTAAACCAGACTAGAACTCAGTGATAAGAAGATTAAGCCCTGTGTTGTCATAACTTATTTATGACCTGTCTAATCTGTGAATAACGAAGAGTTGATGTTATAGAATCACAATGGTGTGGAAGTTTTAGCATTGAACTTCTCACCTTGCTTTCTTTCTTGAAAAGTAGACTCTAAACTAGTCTGAGTTATTTGGTCTGAGAATATCATTTCAAACCACAAGTATTTTGTCAGGTATATATTTAAAATATCAAGTCATCAATAATTAAATTCTGTTTATATTCAGTAACTGTGTGTCACAAAAATGAAAATAATTTATTTGATTTCCAATGAGAAAAAAAAATTATAGCTTCCATTTTATAAATAAATCCATACAAATTTAGAAGGAGAGTCAGATGTCAGCTTACTGCCAGATGTACACGTTTGCCTATATCTTCATTGATATTGACATACTTTGCATCTACATCTGCACGTTGACACCTGCCTTAATATTACATCTATCTGTAACTCACTAGAGTTTCCTTGGGTCTCATGAATCTATAGCCATTTTTGCAGCAATAAGCAAAGTTTAATTGGCTCCAGAATTCATCCACATAATGTAGGAATGCAGCCTTCTGCAAAAATACCTGTTATTTCTGGGATTTTACATGTTGTCTCAGAGGCAAGTACAGTCTCATGTTCTGCTTGGACTCCTCTCACTGGTTGTTCTCTGACTAGCAGGTTGGAGGCTGCGTTCTTCCAACTTCTAGTTGAGAGCAAGTTCCTTGTGCTCCCAGTTGAGCTGTAAAGCATCAATTAAGGAAAAAAAAAATACTGTTATCTAAGAAAATAACCATCATTACACGCAACACTAAGCTAAGTTTTCAGAGTATAAAAATACTTCCATTATATTACATATGATCACTAATTAACATGATACTCAAGCCTGTAGTATTCAAGATAAGTTCTAAATTCAGAAATTCAAGAGAGATGAAACACCATGATACAAAACAGATCATAGAACCATTGAAATAATGGCTCATGTTGGTAAAATAAAATCCTTTTCTATCCTCTCCAAAATGAAAAGATCTTTCACAGAGTTGGATCTTGTGAAGCTCTTAGATAAAAATGAAACTGTGTTTGTAAAATTTGTAGTCTGAGGTTACTGGGGACTCTGAGGAGCAGGGGAGAGAATGTGGGCATATGGGGTTGAGCAAAAGACCTTAGATGGTAAACAAGAACTTATTAAGTACCTGCTGTGATGCATTAGTTGGGAAATTAGCTCTATTGGTTGTGGCGTAATGCTAATGAGCCCAAGGATGAGTGTTCCCTGTCGACTTCAGGGTCAGTTAGGTGTGCTTTTCAGTGGCCTCTAATTACAAGGCCTGGCAAGACATTTACATGTGCTGCTGGGGCTGAGGGTACAGAGCAATCTCGGGAATTTTGTATGCCCATCCCTTTCACTGAATGCCTCCTCTCAAGCCATGTGCATTCTACTGGCTATCATAGCAACATTAGAACATATATAGTCATGAACAAACAAAATTACTTTTCTTAATAATTGTTTTATTTATATTTTCCTTTGATGTTAGCGTTGGAGAATGTTAAGGTGTGATTTCAAGAAAACATTCTTGGTATTATCCATCAGAAGTCATACAAATGTTCATATACTTGAAGAATCTCATCTGAAAATTTAGGTTGGAAAATAATTTGATAGCTAAAAAAGTTATATACATATACATAGGAATTTGTTGTAGAGCTGTTTGTGTCAGGCAAAATTGAATACAAGCTAAATGAAATGTTAAATCATAGAAGAATGACTTTCTCAGTTTTAAAACATTACTGTATAGACTGTTATGCATGAATGAAATAAAATATAATTATGGCAATTGAAGGAGAATATAGGGAAAAGTTATGAGGGAATGTTAGAAGAAAAAAACAGCATGAAATGGTAAGTACATTATGAACAGTTTTTGAATACTGAAATATGAATAAAAGTATTTGAATACATAAAAACAAATTTAATAAATAGCAAGACCTTGGTTGAGAAGGAGAACAGTTGTGTTCAAGTAGTGGCAGGCAGAATATTCCGTGGATTAGTGTTAGAATAAGTAGATTCTATGGGCTTTCCCCTTGGCTCAGTGCTTAAGATTCCACTTCTAATCAGGAGGCTTGGGTTTGATCCCTGGGTCAGGAAGATGCCCTAGAGAAGGAAATGGCAACCCACTCCAGTATTCTTGCCTGGAGAATCCCATGGACAGAGAAGTCTGGAGGGCTACAGTCCAATGGGTCTCAAAGAGTCAGACATAACTGAGTGGCTAAGTACACATGTAGGTTCTGCAGTCACACAGGTATGGTTTTAAATTTAGATATGTGACCATGTCTAAATTACTTCAGTATTCTATATGTCAACTTAAAGAAAAATTTTACGTTTTATGTTTTATTCTGGGTCTTACTGAGGAATATAGCCTGGGAGCCAGCCACTCAGGAGCTGTGAGTAAACTTATCTGATAGGGTAGAGGAGAGCCAGGTTATAAATGATTTCTTTTTCTTTTTTTTTTATCTAGGAAATACATGCAGTCAAGCATGTGCTCTGACTCTGCGACTCTATGGACTATAGCCCACCAGACTCCTCTATCCAGCGTACATCTTGGTAAAACACTACTGCTAATCACAAAGAATAGATACCCCAATTTAATGATTTTAGTGTTTTTCTATGTCTGGGAAAATGTGGGAATCTGGGGTCACTGAAATTCTTCCTGAGGCATGCATCTAACTATCTAAGAGTCTGATTGCCCAAAGCAAAGAGTGCTTCATTCTGTTTTTCATCCTGAATTCCTTTGAGTGTCCTGTGGGCAACTACAGTGGATTATGATTCAAATCCTGTAGAATTGGCTTGTTTTGAGGACCTTAATTTTTCTGTATCCACATGTACCTTAGTCTGTTCTTCCTCAATTCTGAGATAATAAAGTCTGTTAATTCTAAGTATTCTTTTAGTAAAGATTATTGTTACTGTATGTGGTAATTCTAGCCACATAAAGATGTTTGACTGTTGAATGAGGTTAGTTATGCAAAGGCCTTGATCATAGGCTGGTACTCAGTATATATAGTTGTTGTTATTAGAGCAATAATGATAGTACATAATTAATATTACCCTTAGTGATTTTGTGCTTTTTCAGTTTTCAGTCTTTAACTTTAATAATGACAGCATAGATATTTAAGTGCTTATCCTTTGTCAGGCAGGGGTCCAACGTGGACACTGCAGAATTAAGCATATCTAATTTTGAGACAAGCTCTATTAGCTCACTAATTTTGCAGTATTGGGAATGTTACCCATCCTCTCTGTCAGTCACCTCATCTGTAAACAACCCACTGAGGGCTTTGTTTCACAGATTTATGAAAGATGGTATTTGTTAAGGACTTGGGAATTATTCAGTAAATGGCAACTGTCTTACACCTTATAACAGCTTACACCTTACAACAATTCCATGATATGTAGGAAACTGAGATTTAGAGAGTCAAGAAACTACCCCAGCCACACTGCAAATAAGGAGTTGAGTCAGGTTTTAATTTCTATTTGTCTGACCTCAAAGGCTCTATTCATGATTGGTGTAGTATACTGTGGATGATTTTATGACTGTCCACTGCTAGACTCGCATCCATTTGAAGTGTAGGGGAGCACAATTTGCCTACACAAAATGAGTCTCCTTAGCATGAGGATTAACTTAGGATGATTATTTTTAACAAACAGAAGACTTAGGAAGTTTTTCTTGTTACTTTCCCATAACTGCCTAAAGAATTTAGATACATGACCAGTTCTCAGAATAGAGCTATCACCAGAGACATCTGCAAAGAGCGTGGGCTGGGTGTGATGGGGAAGCCCAGAAGTCAGAGTCCACTGTGTCCCACCATCCCTGAATGGCTTAACAAATATACATTACCAAACATTTGCTTTTCCATCTCCATGTAAGTTGCCTTCTTTCCTTCTGAAGTCTCAAACCACTCTGGCCAGCATTCTCTGTTGTCTTTAGCTGAAGATGGTGCTCAAGGTCAGGATTTTGGCTTTCTTGGCATGTAACTAGGTTTTCCTGGGTCTCTCTTATATGTACATGTCGCTGAACTTTTGTTTGATTTTCTCTTCTTAATTTTTCTCATGTCAGCTTAATTCCTAGACCAGGTAGAAGAATACAGAAAGGTAGGTGAAGATATTTTCCCTCCCTTACAGAAGAAAAAAATAATCAAAAATGGAGAGTTGAACTCATAACACTCTTGCATCTTAGGCTATGGGGAGCGAACATGCCCTGGATTTTCACAACTGCCATCCTTTCTTCTTTCTCTGTAGGGTCTGGGTCCCAGGCTGTAGAGTCACATATTGCCCTAGCTCTGCCACAGCGTAGCTGCTGCAGTGATCCATCACCCTCATCATCCTGTCTGTTATTCACTCTCCTTACCTCTCTGCGTTTATATTCATAAGGCTGCATTTGGGTAAGATGATCTAAGACTTCTGAGATTTCTGCTCAGCTTGATACTGAGTGACTTAACTGCTCAACTGTCCAGGGGAGAGGACTACTCAGACCCCTGGTTCCATATTTTCAGTGGAACCCTTCACTTTTCTGAGTAGGTTTAAAGTCTTCTGAAAGTGTTAGTCTCTTAGTCATCTCTGACTCTTTTGTAACCCCATGGACTATAGCCCACCAGGCTTCTCTGTCCATGGGATTCTCCAGGCAAGAATACTGGGGTGGGTTGTCATTTACTCCTCCAGGGGATCTTCCTGATATGGGGATCAAACCCACGTCTCCTGCAGAAGATCCTGCATTGGCAGGCCGTTTTTTTTACCACTGAGCCACTTGGGAAGCCCTAAGTCTCCTGAGGGTCTGGGAATTAGGAAAACAAGATGCTTAAAGACTCCCACTACTACTACTCACTGAGAATCATGGTCAAAAGGAGAGACAATTTCACTCCCTGCCTCTGCAAGATGACTTTGTTTAAAAAATATATATATATATATATAATAAATAGCAGCAGTTTGTCTTGTAGCATAAAAAGACACAAGACATTTATATCAACATGTTGTTAGTATCTTACCTTGTTTCAATAAATGTTAAGCAGGAGTATATTTATTCAGATATTTTCTCCTCTCATATATTTTAAATCCACAGTCAAATGTTTCCCTTTATATTCAGCCTCCCATACCTTTTCCATTTGGAATCCCGTCAATCAGTTTTACAGCTGAAGGCGGTGTCGTACTGACAGAAGGTGAATGCTACACAAGCTGGTTTCCAATTTAATTTGCTACTTGCTGCTCTAAAGTTTGTAGAAATTGTTTTCTTTTAAAACTGGGAGTAAAAATCTCATAAAAATTAGTCTTATTTAATAATAATATAGGGACCCAGGATGCCAGAGGTGGGTAGTGCTTAGATCCTGACATCTTAGCCCAAGAAGAAAGTTTTCTTACTTGGGAATGTGAGTGTGTCCTTGATGTTTGCAAACCTATTCTTGGAATTTTCTTTCTTCTCATGATTTCATGAACTAAAATGTAATAATTTCTCCTTTTCCCTTTCACCATGAAAATTTGTTTCCTTTCTTTCTTGCTTATAATTTTTTTCCTCTTCCTTAATTATTTGGTTACTAGTTAGATTTCTAGATTATATCCCCTCCACTATAAAGCCTATAATGCCCAGACTTTCATTCTTATCTCTGAATTCTCCCTGGGGCTGGGGGGCGGGGTAGTGTCAAATCTCCAAATATCAACTATAAATATATTATTTAAGTACCTTATTGTCATCTGATACTTAACATTCTCAGAACAAAATTCATTGATTCTCCTCCATATCAACCTTCTTGTGTTTTCATGTCATCATAACTCTATCCATGGACACAAAATCTCCATATCTTCTAGATTTATATTTATTTTTCCTCATCAAATTCAATGTATTAGTGATTACCTCTCTTTCTTTACAACGTTTTGAAATTTCTCTCCTTCTAGAATATCTGGAGAAATCCACCTATAGTAACAACACTGACATATTAATATAGCACAAACTTACATTTAAATGGTATGATAGCCACCTTCCAGGATGCCCCTCAATGATCTCCACCTCCTGACAGGGCCATGTTGATTTCAGTTTGTGCTTCATGCGTCCCAGCATTTCTCATGATGTACTCTGCATATAAGTTAAATAAGCAGGGTGACAATATACAGCCTTGATGTCCTCCTTTTCCTATTTGGAACCAGTCTGTTGTTTCACATCCAGTTCTAACTGTTGCTTCCTGACCTGATATAGATTTCTCAAGAGGCAGGTCAGGTGGTCTGGTATTCCCATCTCTTTCTGAATTTTCCACAGTAGTTTATTGTGATCCATACAGTCAAAGGCTTTGGCATAGTCAATAAAGCAGAAATACATGTTTTTCTAGAACTCTCTTGCTTTTTCCACGATCCAGCAGATGTTGGCAATTTGATTTCTGGTTCCTCTGCCTTTTCTAAAACCAGCTTGAACATCTGAAATTTCACAGTTCATGTCAATTAACTCAGTATCAACCACCCCCTGAGAAAGGCACAGATTCATCAAAACAGAAAGAAGTCCAAATCCCAGGAGGCAGATGATATGAGGAAAATTTTTACCTTGTATCTAATGAGTTGCTGTATGATGAGAATTATAATTTTGACCTGAGGCATATCTGACCAGTAAAGCAAAGGTTCCTTCAGCTTTTACATTTAACAATGTCCATCAGTTGCTCTGAACCATTGTGGGGCAGGGGGTGGGGGTGGGGGTGGATTTTACATAGAACTTATTTATAACCCACCAAATTGTACCACTGCAATTTTCTATTGGGGAACTGCAAAATATTGAGGATATTCAGTTCCAGATTTGTCAAGAGTGGGGAGAAACTATTGTAGGCAACATGGCAGAAGGGTCACTGTATAAAAGTGGCCAATTATGTTCTGCATTCTAAGTTTTTGAAGGATTTTGCATTTGAGTGTTTTCTGAGCTAGGATTTATATGCATTGTTAGTAAGAAGTGAAGTTTCAACTCTTTGGTAAAAATTAAAATATCAGTAGCTGGATTAAAGGAAATGACAGGAAAAGGGCAGAGTTGTCAGTGTATAGGACCTGCAGATACAAATGCAGGTTTTCAATGCAGGTTGACTATTTGGATGTTTTAGAAGGTATTTTATTTATATATTTAGTGCTCTTTCTTATGGAAATGTGCAAAAATAGCCTCATGGTTAGTTCATCACCTAATTATAGAAGGCATAATTAATTCTGAGTTTGTTAGCATTTACTGCAACAGGTTTTAAACCTAAACAGAAATACTGTTATTCTCTGATTTTTATTTGGAATTCTATATAAACCTGAAGACACTATGCACTGTAGTGTGTTATATACAGTTAAATGTTATATTTCTAAAAAAAAAAATTGTCCTAACACTAAAATATTTAACTGGAATGATTGACAAGATTTTATTCACAAGATTTCATTCTCCATGCTAAAGAACTGGTGAAAAAATTTGTCTAAATTGTTTTATTCTTCTTACTAAAAAATACATCTCTTTTCCCCAAAAAAGGGATTCTATTGTCTTCTGGCATTTCCCTTAGTCTTCGAGATAATACTTGGTATAACAACATCTCAGAATAAATATTCTGAAATTCCAGGAGAATCAAAAGTTGTTTGCAAGTAAATAATCTCCGATTTCAAAACTATTTCAGCTCTACTTTAAGTATTCCAAATTCGTCAAAAAAAAAAACACACTAATCTGCATGTGAAATTCTTGGCTTTCTTAAAAGTTAGCACATTGTAGAGAATGTCTTTTGTTGTGTTCAGTAATAATTTTAATAATAATTACTAACTTTGGTGATTTTAAATATTCTCTGTCAAAAATTAAAAGATAGAGGTAAATGATGAAAGATTTACATTTTCTATTTTCATTTTTTTTTAATTTTCCATTTCTTAGGAAAAATGGAATAAGTCCATTTCTAATAAATTGTGACTAAATAAAAGAGATGTACCTTTTTTCCAGCAAGGCCCATAAGCTGATTTGTCAGAAATTAACTGTGTATGTTCTAAATTTGTTGGCTGAAACTTAGCCTGGCTTTTTCAAATTGTAATATTGATTATTTCCTCTGGGATACAGGTAGAGCTAATTAGAAATTAATCAAAATGATTAACTTCTGCATTCCTTCAGCCAATGAATCACTTTAAAAGATGTCAATGAAAATCCCCAGGAGACCATTTTAGGTAAGATTTTTGTTTAAATTTTAAAATGTATAGAAAGCCAAAGAGTAGCATTTTACATATCTAAAATAGCACCCTGGTTTGGGTACAACTGCACTGGTAATATTCATTTTGTGTAAGAGACATTAACAAGTTAAACTTACTACTAGAAATAAAATGTATGCTTCCATCAGAGTATATGGGGTCATATGTCTCTTTTGAGATTATTTGGAGACATAAACATAGGTAAAATCATCACAAGTTATTTTTCATGTTTCAAATATATGTTATTTCAGTTGAGAAGTTATTAGACACATATCTGAAACCTGTGGTTCTCAAAGTTTTGTCCTTGTATTAACTGTATGCTGCTGCTGCTAAGTCACTTTAGTTGTGTCCAACTCTGTGCGTCCCCATAGATGGCAGCCCACCAGGCTCCCCCGTCCCTGGGATTCTCCAGGCAAGAACACTGGAGTGGGTTGCCATTTCCTTCTCCAATGCATGAAAGTGAAAAGTGAAAGTGAAGTCGCTCAGTCATATCCGACTCTTAGTGATCCCATGGACTGCAGCCTATCAGGCTCTTCCGTCCATGGGATTTTCCAGGCAAGAGTACTGGAGTACTGGAGCACTGGATTGGGGTGCCATTGCCTTCTCCGGTATTAACTGTATAACTTGTTACAAAAGCAAATTTACAAAGCCCCGCCCCAGATCTACTAATTAGACTAAAACTCCCTGGATCTGGGGCAGTAATCTGGACTTTAACCAGCTCTCCAAGTCATTCAGATCTGTGTTTAAGGTAAAGAAACAGGGTTCTAATAAGCCAATACTGCTGTGAGAGATCCACTGTTAAATGTGAAGTTCTCATACTTCTCCAATCTTAAATACTGAGGAATCTATCAATAAAACTTAAATTCTATAAGACTTCCAAAGCAAAGACTGAAACAGCTTTTAAGCCTGAGTGAATTAAACCCAAATCTTGAATTTCATATCAGTTACAAGAAGCGAGCTATAGGGGGACTCTTTAGAGAACTGGAAAACCGTGAAGGGTATAATTTTGTCTCAATAAACTCTGGTGATTAGTTCTTTGAATTGTTCATATGTAGACATGTTATATGGAGAAGGCAATGACACCCCACTCCAGCACTCTTGCCTGGAAAATCCCATGAATGGAGGAGCCTGGCGGACTGCAGTCCATGGGGTCGCTAAGAGTTGGATACGACTGAGCGACTTCACTTTCACTTTTTCACTTTCATGCATTGGAGAAGGAAATGGCAACCCATTCCAGTGTTCAATCCCAGGGGCAGGAGAGCCTGGTGGGCTGACGTCTATGGGGTCACACAGAGTCGGACACGACTGAAGTGACTTAGCAGCAGCAGCAGCAGACATGTTATAATAGCTTCCAATTCTAGAGCAAAATGGAGCATTAGCTATTTTAGAATTTCTCACACATCTATGAAATACATATCATTAACACTAGTGCAAGGAAATTTCCTTCACTGAATCTTGTGAACAACAGTTACAGGCTAAAGAATTCCTAATGTCTAAATGAAATTTGGCTGCAAAGAATATAATCAGTCTGATTTTGATATTGACCATCTGGTGATGTCCATGTGTACAGTCTTCTCCTCTGTTGTTGGAAGAGGGAGTTTGCTATGACCAGTGCATTCTTTTGGCAAAACTGTTAGCCTTTGCCCTGCTCCATTTCGTACTCCAAAGCCAAATTTGCCTGTTACTTCAGGTATCTCTTGACTTCCTACTTTTGCATTACAGTCCCCTATAATGAAAGGGAAATCTTGTTTGGGTGTTAGTTCTAGAAGGTCTTGTAGGTCTTCATAGAACCATTCAACTTCAGCTTCTTCAGCATTACTGGTTGGGGCATAAATTTGGATTACTGTGATACTGAATGGTTTGCCTTGGAACAAACAGATCATTTTGTTGTTTTTGAGACTGTACCCAAGTACTGTATTTTGGACTCTTTTGTTGACTATGAGGGCTACTCCATTTTCTCTAAGGGATTCTTGCCCACAGTAGCAGATATAATGGTCATCTGAGTTAAATTCACCCATTCCAGTCCATTTTAGTTCACTGGGTCCTAAAATGGTGATGTTCACTCTTGCCATCTCCTGTTTGACCACTTCCAATTTATCTAGATTCATGAACCTAACATTCCAGGTTCCTAAGCAATATGGTTCTTTACAGCATCAGACTTTACTTCTATTGCCAGTTACATCCACAACTGGGTATTGTTTTCCCTTTGGCTCTGTCTCTTCACTTTTTCTGTTGTTATTTCTCCACTCTTCTCTGCTGGCATATTGGGCACCTACCAACCTGGGGAGTTCATCTTTCAGTGTCATTCAAAAAACTAAGATCATGGCATCCAGTTCTATCACTTCATGGCAAATAGGCGGGGAAACAGCGGCAGACTTTATTTTGGGGGGCTTCAAAATCACCAAAAATCACGGTGACTGCAGCCATGAAATTAAAACACACTTGCTCCTTGGAAGAAAAGCTATGAGAAAACTAAATAACATATTAAAAAACAGAGACATAACTTTGCCTACAAAGGTCCATCTTGTCAAAGCTATGGTTTTTCCTGCTGCTGCTGCTAAGTCACTTCAGTTGTGTCCAACTCTGTGCGACCCCATAGAGGGCAGCCCACCAGGCTCCCCCATCCCTGGGATTCTCCAGGCAAGAACACTGGAGTGGGTTGCCATTGCCTTCTCCTGTGGTTTTTCCAGTAGTCATCTATTTCTGCTTTATTGACTATGCCAAAGCCTTTGACTGTGTGGATCACAATAAACTGTGGGAAATTCTGAAACAGATGGGGTACCAGACCACCTGACCTGCCTCTTGAGAAATCTGTATGCAGGTCAGGAAGCAACAGTTAGAACTGGACATGGAACAACAGACTGGTTCCAAACAGGAAAAGGAGTACCTCAAGGCTGTGTATTGTCATCCTGCTTATTTAACTTCTATGCAGAGCTTATTCAACTTCATGAGAAACCCTGGGCTGGAAGAAGCACAAGCTGGAATCAAGATTGCCGGGAGAAATATCAATAACCTCAGATATGCAGATGACACCACCCTTATGGCAGAGAGTGGAGAAGAACCAAAGAGCCTCTTGATGGAAGTGAAAGTGGAGAGTGAAAAAGTTGGCTTAAAGCTCAACATTCAGAAAACAAAGATCATGGCATCAGGTCCCATCACTGCATGGCAAATAGATGGAGAAACAGTGGAAACAGTGCAGACTATATTTTTTGTGCTCCTAAAGCACTGCAGGTTGTGACTGCTGCCATAAATTAAAAAATGCTTGCTCCTTGGGAGAAAAGTTATGGCCAACCTAGACAGTATATTTAGAATCGGAGACATTACTTTGCCAACAAAGGTCCATCTAGTTAAAACTTTGGTTTTTCCAGTAGTCATGTATGGATGTGAGAGCTGGACTATAAACAAAGCTGAGCGCCGAAAAATTGATGCTTTTGACCTGTGGTATTGGAGAAGACTCTTGAGAGTCCCTTGGACTGCAAGGAGATACAACTAGTCCATTCTAAAGGAGATCAGTCCTGGGTGTTCACTGGAAGGTATAATGCTGAAGCTGAAAGTCCAATACTTTGGCCACATGATGGGAAGAACTGACTCATTGAAAAAGACCCTGATGCTGGGAAAGGTTGAGGGCAGGAGGAGAAGGGGATGACAGAGGATGAGATTGTTGGTGGCATAGCTGACTCAATGGACATGAGTTTGAGTATGCTCCGGGAGTTGGTGATGGACAGGTAAACCTGGCATGCTGCAGGGTCGCAAAGAGTTGTGCACGACTGAGTGACTGATCTGAACTGAACTGAATTAAGGTAGAATGTTTGTAGCCAACTCTCTAAAACCTGAGGTTTTTTTAGATGAAAAATCTTTAAATGCAAACTATTTTAAACTACATAATTAAATGTTTTTTTTTTAAAAAAGTATGAACATCAAGCACTTGTCAAATAAAAAATTTTAACCTGTGACTTTACCTAAAGAAATCATGAATTAGCATACTACAAGATAGGAGCCTGGTGGTAAGCATTTGCTCCTGAAAGCAACAGTGCATAATCAAGACTGCATTCAGAGTGGCCTGAGGGATTTAAATCCACGCATGGACCTGGAATGCAGGCTAGAGCTCCCAGAGAAAAAGTTTCAAGATATGAAGTGCAGGACATTTTGTCTCCATTCATGGTAAGGCATTTTCACTTTTTTTTTTTTAGTTTTTTTTTTTTTTTAATATTTTAGTGTAGTATTTTAAAAAATCAAAAATAATGTCAAAACCTCAGGACAAAGTGAAAAAACAAAATTTACATAAAGATAGGATCAGTAACAGTGCTGCCCTGTCCCATATCAGAGTCTGAGGCAGAGGGAAAACCGGTGACTCTTGAGAGGGTTGGTGCCCCATTAAACTTTACATGGGAGGCAAGGGCTTCTCTCAACCCTAATCTTGGCCCTGGTTTTTTTTTCTTAATTTTATTTTATTTTTAAACTTTACATAATTGTATTAGTTTTGCCAAATATCAAAATGAATCCGCCACAGGTATACATGTGTTCCCCATCCCGAACCCTCCTCCCTCCTCCCTCCCCACACCATCCCCCTGGGCCGTCCCAGTGCACCAGCCCCAAGCATCCAGCATCGTGCATCGAACCTGGACTGGCAACTCGTTTCCTACATGATATTTTACATGTTTCATTGCCATTCTCCCAAATCTTCCCACCCTCTCCCTCTCCCACAGAGTCCATAAGACTGTTCTATACATCAGTGTCTCTTTTGCTGTCTCGTACACCGGGTTATTGTTACCATCTTTCTAAATTCCATATATATGCGTTAGTATACTGTATTTATGTTTTTCCTTCTGGCTTACTTCACTCTGTATAATAGGCTCCAGTTTCATCCACCTCATTAGAACTGATTCAAATGTATTCTTTTTAATGGCTGAGTAATACTCCATTGTGTATATGTACCACCGCTTTCTTATCCATTCATCTGCTGATGGACA
>NW_011495026.1:2151756-2152078 GCF_000754665.1 Bison bison bison | reverse complement strand
CTTTTATTATGTTGAGGTATGTTCCTTCTATTCCTGCTTTCTGGAGAGTTTTTATCATAAATGGATGTTGAATTTTGTCAAAGGCTTTCTCTGCATCTATTGAGATAATCATATGGTTTTTATTTTTCAATTTGTTAATGCGGTGAATTACATTGATTGATTTGCGGATATTGAAGAATCCTTGCATCCCTGGGATAAAGCCCACTTGATCATGGTGTATGATCTTTTTAATGTGTTGTTGGATTCTGATTGCTAGAATTTTGTTAAGGATTTTTGCATCTATGTTCATCAGTGATATTGGCCTGTAGTTTTCTTTTTTTGT
>NW_011495026.1:2139576-2151617 GCF_000754665.1 Bison bison bison | reverse complement strand
TTAGGGTGATGGTGGCCTCATAGAATGAGTTTGGAAGTTTACCTTCCTCTGCAATTTTCTGGAAGAGTTTGAGCAGGATAGGTGTTAGCTCTTCTCTAAATTTTTGGTAGAATTCAGCTGTGAAGCCGTCTGGACCAGGGCTTTTGTTTGCTGGAAGATTTTAATAATGGGTAATACATGATACCTCAGTAAATTGAGAAAATAAAGGATCTCTGACATGCTGCTGTTTTACGTGTTTGACTTTTCTGAGGTTTGCCTGGGATGACTCTTCCAACTACTGTTTTGGTTTCTTCAGCTCATTCTCCTATTATTTAACCCATTCTGCTTAGTGTTCCAGGCATCTTTAGTATGTCTGATGATTGCCCTTCCCCAACTTTCAGCATTTTGGGAGGTTTGTTCTCTTTTGCTGTTTCTCTTTCTCACGTTATCATCATTTCAGTGACCCTTTGCATGTGAGCAGAAGCAGAGACATGTTTAGTTTTTAACTAAAACTGGAATTAATGTGACTGATCCAATATCACCATTTTAACCTAAAAACCTTACTTTCATTTCTTTGGAGGAAGAAAGTTTTCTTCTGGTGTAAGTTTGAGTATTGCTTCTGTTCTAATTGATTAGGTCATGTCTAGTTTATTTCTAGTTTGTTCATCTTCTGTACATATACTCTACATCTGATTTGTTTTAATCCTTTATTTTTTTGGTTCAAAGATGAGTGTTTAGGTTTTTCTCAAATTTTTCTCCATTTCTTTGGTCCACAAAGTCACTGGGGTCTACACCTGACCATGTCATCATAACTTTGGCTGTTTCTGGTCTCCTGTAATCTATCTCCTTTCTCAACCAGCGTTCAAGTGCTAGAAATTCCATGGTCTGTTAACATTTAAATTGGTAGTTCCATCTAATATTCTTCAGATTCCTATGGCAAACAATTTTCAGAAGTATGTCCATATTCAGGGCAATACTTCTTAGCTTCATACATTTCTTCAGGCCAGAATTGTTTTAAACTGTGTATTAGACCAATCTAAAAGTGTGGGAATTATGGCTTTCTGTATACTTATATGGATAGGTAAACATTACTGAGACTAGAATATGCCACTTGAAGAAATAGTTTGTCATGACTGCAATTTAAAACCAGCGTATATCAAGTACTTAGACTTGTGCAAAAGAAAGGCATGTAATTTTCAGTCCTCTTTGTGCCAATAGCCCAGTGTATACTGTTTCACTCCTGACATTGCTATTATTTGGCTCCAAGTCTTCTCAGACTATAATGCTTGATTTAGGCTCCTATTTTGATCCTTGCAAGTTTATTGGATTTCTTGACTGATCTTATGTCTTCACATGGAGACTGTATGCTGTAAAGAACTTAGAGTCAAATGGCCCCTTAGTTTTTCTGCTTCTGGTTGCCTGAGATATGTCTATGCTCTGATTTGACAGAGCCTAAACGAGAAGACTCTTGAGAGTCCCTTGGACTGCAAGGAGATCCAACCAGTCCATTCTGAATGAGATCAGCCCTGGCTGTTCTTTGGAAGGAATGATGCTAAAGCTGAAACTCCAGTACTTTGGCCACCTCATGCAAAGAGTTGACTCATTGGAAAAGACTTTGATGCTGGGAGGGATTGGGGGCAGGAGGAGAAGGGGACGACAGAGGATGAGATGGCTGGATGGCATCACTGACTCGATGGACGTGAGTCTGAGTGAACTCCAGGAGTTGGTGATGGACAGGAGGGCCTGACGTGCTGCAATTCATGGGGTCGCAAAGAGTCAGACACGACCGAGCAACTGAACTGAACTGAAACCCTTGTAAGTGCTGGCACCATAAATACTGTTTCATCCCATGTAGCTTGTATTGGAGCACCCAGAAATATAGTCAATACATTCAAACTATTTGAAGTGGTCTCTATGTTTGACTGGATGTTTTAAAATAATAAGCATGGCAGTATTCATTTATTTTGTCTTCATTGATTCTATGAGTAAAATGTTTTTCAGCTCCAAATGACGATATTCTCATTTGATTCTATTTTGCTTGTTGAAGGGAATAAGTTTGTTTTCTTAAACCAACTTTTGGTTGGGTTATACCAAGTTCAGTTTAGATCAGTTGCTCAGTCGTGTCCGACTCTTTGTGACCCCATGAACAGCAGCACACCAGGCTTCTCTTTCCATCACCAACTCCTGAAGCTTGCTGAAACTCATGGTCCTTGAGTCAGTGATACCATCCAACCATCTTACCTTCTGTCGTCTCCTTCTCCTCCCACCTTCAATCTTTCCCAGCATCAGGTGGCCAAATTATTGGAGCTTCAGCTTCTGCATTAGTCCTTCCAATGAATATCCAGGACTGATTTCCTTTAGGATTCACTGCTTGAATCTCCTTGCTGTCCAAGGGACTCTCAAGAGTCTTTTCCAATACCACAGTTCAAAAGAATTAATTCTTCAGTGCTCAGCTTTCTTTATAGTCCAACTTTCAATCCATACATGACTACTGGAAAATCCATGGCTTTGACTAGACAGAACTTTGTCAGAAAGTAATGTCTCTGCTTTTTAATATGCTGTCTAGGTTGGTCATAGCTTTTCTTCCAAGGAGCAAACGTCTTTTAATTTCATGGCTGCAGTCACCATCTGCAGTGATTTTGGAGCACAAGAAAATAGTTTCTCACTGTTTTCATTGTTTCCCCATCTATTTGCCATGACGTGATGGGACTGGATGCCATGACCTTAGTTTTTCGAAAGTTGAGTTTTAAGCCTACTTTTTCACTCTCCTCTTTCATTTTCATCAAGAGGTTCTTTATTTCCACTTTGCTTTCTGCCATAAGGGTGGTGCCACCTGCATATATGAGTTTATTGATGCTTCTCCTGGCAATCTTGATTCCAACCTGTGCTTTATCCAGCCCAGCATTTCACATGATGTATTCTGCATATAAGTTAAATAAGCAGGGTGATAATATACAGCCTTGATGCACTCCTTTCCTGATTTGGAACCAGTCTGTTGTCCCATGTCCAGCTCTAACTCGTGCTTATCGACCTGCATACAGATTTCTCAGGAGGCAGGTAATGTGGTCTGTTATTCCAATCTGTTTAAGAATTTCCCAAAATTTGTTGTGATCTACACAGTCAAAGACTTTAGCATAGTCAATAAAGCAGAAGTAGATAATGAAATTCCTTAATTCTCCTCTCTACCCAGATCACTCTATCTGTGCTGGGATCACAGTTCACTACTCCTGTATCAAGAAAGGGTTTGATTATGGTGATTTAAGGAAAATCTATCTAAATACAGGTGTCCATAAGCTTGAGAAATAATTGAAATTTTAAGTTATGTCATAGTCTTTATGTTTCTTATTAGTTACAGACTGCTTCAGTTACCTACCATTGCTATAATACTCCATAACCAGCAACTGTAGAAGTTCAGTGCCATATATAGCAATAAGCATCCACTGCCCACATCTTGGATGTGGTCAGATTAAAAGACTGCTGATTTTGGCTGAGCTCATTCACAGGTAGCAGAAGAACTAGGCTGACCTTGGCTTGACTTGCTTATATATCTCATACATTTGCAGGTCAGCTGGCTCATTTCGGTGTTTATGAGATTGACTCTCATCTTCCAGGAACAATGGGTTAGCCTAGACTTACTTTTTTTTTTTTTTTAATGGCAATGGCAGATGGCAAAGGAAACCATCTCAAAAATTTAAGCTCATTTCATCTGTTCGTACTGCAGCTGCTAAAATAATCTTGGGCAGAGGAAATAACATGGTCCTTCAAGAGCTGAGTGAGAGGGCACTGAACAGTTATAAGGCAAAATCCCTGGGTAGAAGGAGGGTGAAGAATTACGGCCATTCACGCAGCTAGCTACCACAGTCACTGTACACATGGGAGGAAAACATTTAACGGAATAGACATTGCAAGTCCAAATCGTAGAAAAATATTCAGAAAAAGTTATGATTGTAATATCCCTTGGAAATCTTCTCCCAAGCATGAAGTCAAAACTGCTAAGTACAATTGGTATAGAAGTATACCAAAGGGAAAACTTCCACTTTCACTAATTCCTTACTATTAGGAAATGAAAATTATCTATGTTTTTGTGCTAGTCTTCTTTTCAGGGAAAAGTATGTGTAGTTTGTTATTTCTTTTAAAAGTAATAATAGTCCCAGACTGTTAATCTGTGCAAGGTTTTCTGGGGGGATGACAAAAATGTTTTCAAATCAGATAGTGGTAATGGCTACATGATTCTGTGAATATACTAACAACCATTGAATTCTGTACATTTAAAGGATCAATTTTAAAATAGGTGAACTAATCTTAATAAAGTTGCTATTTAAAATACTTAAGATCTGAAGAATCTTCAATAGTGCATGTATAAATAAGACATATATATATATATAAAATATTTTAAACTTTTGTGCTTAAATTTATGAACAGTAAAGGAAAAAATTTTAGTAGCTGTTTTTTCCATACAAAATTTTGGAAGGTTTTCTTAAAAATGATTTTGGTATAGTTCTGAATTACAATAAGTGTGAATTAAACTTTAAAATAAAGCTGAATTAATATTGTAAATCAAAGTGTCAAAAAACAGGAGCATTTTTTAAAAAAGATTTCATTGTTATGAGAAGTAAAACAGGTATAAGTTTATGATTTGTAAAGTATCAAATATACTGTTAAAAATGTGTCTGTTATCTGGGCTTTTTCCCTCCCTGAGTTCCATTTACCATGAATCTTTAAGAGCATAATCACATTTTTAAATAAAACAAAATACATGAATTCTATAAAGTACATATTAATATGAAGTTCAGGGGCTGAGAGAAGAGTAGAAACATACTGATGAATAAGACAAGGTTTCCACCTTAAAAATCAAAGAATTTTAATACCTCGATTTTAATTAAAAATCAAAGAATTTTAATACCTCGATTTTAATTAAAGTGTTTCCAGAATTCAATTTTGTTATTTTCCTGTGTTCTTTTCACAGTGAGTCATTTAAACAGAAAAGATGCTATTTAGGGATTTTTTGACACTACAGCATAAAGTAAGTATCTGCATTCTTAAAATGTAAGGCTGATATTACATCATTGATTAAAAAAAATGTTAATGTGACATTCTCTAAGGAACCTTGTCAACTACATGAGAGAAAGTGCTTGAGAAAGCTTTATTCCTTAAAGTTATGATTCCATGTTATGAGTCTTCTATTAACAAAAGTGTCTAAACTAAATATGCCAAATCAAATAAGGCTTTACATGTACAAGAATTATTATTTTTAAAGTGTTACGAGTGTAAATTAACCTATTTAATTTTAGTTTATTAGTAAATAATAAACTAATTTATTCTCTTTCTTTTTCTCAGATTTTTTTTTCTTTTTAGCAGAAATAAAGGTCCAAATGTGCTAGGTTACACCAGATCAAAACTGCCATTTTGTAGCCACAACTAGTCAGATACTGAAATTTTATGTGATTTACTATTATACAGAGTGAAGTAAGCCAGAAAGAAAAACACCAACACAGTATACTAATGCATATATATGGAATTTAGAAAGATGGTAATGATAACCCTGTATGCGAGACAGCAAAAGACACATATATGTATCGAACAGTCTTTTGGACTCTGTGGGAGAGGGAGAGGGTGGGATGATTTGGGAGAATGGCATTTAAACATGTATAATATCATATAAGAAACGAATCACCAGTCCAAGTTCGATGCAGGATACAGGATACTCAGGGCTGGTGCACTGGGATGACCCAGAGGGATGGTACGGGAAGGGAGGTGGGAGGGGGGTTCAGGATGGGGAACACGTGTACACCCGTGGCAGATTCATGTTGATGTATGGCAAAACCAATATAATATTGTAAAGTAAAAAATAAATAAAATAATAATAAATAAAATTAATATTCTTGAAGCTAAAAATAATAATAATAAACAAATGAAAGTACTGATACACTCTATTTTGAGATACACAAAGACATGCTTTGTGTCATTTCCTCACAAAACTGTATCCTATCTTTTATAATAAGATGATATTAAGTAAAACCCCAAATTGGTTAGCATTAAAGTTCATCATGGTTTAATCCCTCAAGATGACTGGTTTCTAAATATAGAAGCAGCATTGTGATTTTGTTGCTAACAATAATATAGTTTTTTAAAAGAATATTTATAATAATCAAAGCCTGTGCCATTCTAAATAGCTTATACTAGATTACTATCTAATCCACCCTCAGACTCTATCTCAAAATTAATCTAAACCTGAAAAGAGGACAGGGAAACAGAGGACAGAATATTGTGTTTAATATGAAGATTTATCTTGAAAATAATATTTTAGTGAGAATCATTAAAAACTGCTGAGTGTGTCACTGAAGTTTATAAAGCTTTGGAATAGACCATTACCATATAAGCTGGCTTGAGACATGGGATATCCACCTATTAGTACAATTATTTAAATTTCTTTCCTCAGTTTTTTATTTATATAAGATCATACATAATGTCATTGCTTTAGCTTCAATGTAGAGCTCATCAGATTAAATATGTAATATTCAAAAGCACTATTTGTAAAATTTTAAAATTTAATACATTTTAAGAACTATTCAAAATTAATGTAAAACTGTATCAATTTTATTTAATTTTATTTTTTAAAGCTTTTGATTTTGTATTGGGATATAGCCAAAAAACAATGCTGTTATAGTTTCAGGGGAACAGTGATAGGATTCAGCCACATATATACATGTATCCATTCTTGGACTACAAGGAAATCAAACCAGTTGATCCTAAAGAAATCAACCCTGAATATTCACAGCTGAAGCTGAAGCTGAAGCTGAAGCTCCAATACCTTCGCCACCTAATGGGAAGAGCTGACTCATTGGAAAAGACCCTGATGCTCGGAAAGATTGAGGGCAGGAGGAGAAGGGGACGACAGAGCATGAGATGATTGAATGGCATCACTGACTCAATGGACATGAGTTTGAACAAACCCTGGGACATAGTGAAGGACAAGCAAGCCTGGCATGCTACAGTTCATGGGGTTGCAAACAACTTACTGACTAAACAACGAAAACAATTCTCCCTCAAACTCCTCTCCCATCCAGGCTGCTACATAACATTGAGAAGAGTCCCATATGCTATAATGTAGGTCCTTGCTGGTTATCCATTTTAAACATAGCAGTGTGTGCATGTCCACCCCAAATTTATTTATTTATTACATTTTATTTTTGTTTTAATTGGAGGCTAATTACTTTACAATATTGTGGTGGTTTTTGCCATACATTGACATGAATCAGCCATGGGTGTACATGTGTTTCCCTTGCTAACCCTCCCTCCCACCTCCCCCCCATCCCATCCCTCAGGGTCATCCCAGTGCACCAGCCCTGAGCACCCTGCCTCATGCATTGAACCTGGACTGGTGATCTATTTCATACATGATAATATACATGTTTCAATCCCAAATTTTAAAATTGCATTAATTTTAAATTGCAATCACTTAAAAATTTAACAAGAAATAATCCACATCTCTATAGTAATTTAAAGAGTATTTTGGCTTAACAAGGGAAAAGAAAATGGTTCTATTTTAAAAATATTGGTATAACATAGTAGATTTATTGTATTGGCCAAAAAGTTTGTTTAGAGTTTTCTGTAGCAGCTTATGGAAAAACTCAAATGAATATTTTGGCTAACCCCATATAATAATCCTGCCATCAAGAAATCCTCCCTTCCAGATTTTACATATAGCCTTGTATTTTCCCATCTTCCAGAAAGACAGCTCATTGAATTGTCCATTTTCAAATTTATGTATAATCTGAAACACTACCATAGACTGAAATATCTCTTTTTAATTAACTAATTTTATTGTCCCATTTACATTGAAAGTAAGTATGCTTATGCCATACATTATCCTCTAAGAACTATAATCAGTGTATTAAATGTAAAGTCATATATTGTATCAGTTGTATATATTATATTGTATATATTGTATAACAAAGTCTTCCTCAGTAATCAGTGCAAAGAAATAGATGAAAACAATAGAATGGGAAAGACTAGAGATCTCTTCAAGAAAATTAGAGATACCAAGGAAGCATTTCATGCAAAAATGGGCACAATAAAGGACAGAAATGGTATGGATCTAACAGAAGCAAAACTAATACAATTATGTAAAGTTTAAAAATAAAATAAAATTAAAAAAAAAAAAGAGGAGGAAAGAATACACAGAACAACTGAACAAAAAAGATCTTCATGACCTAGTTAACCATGATGGTATGATCACTCACCTAAAGCCAGACATCCTAAAGTGTGAAGTCAAGTGGGCCTTAGGAAGCACCACTATGAACAAAGCTAGTGGAGGTGATAGAATTCCAGTTGAGCTATTTCAAATCCTAAAAGATGATGCTGTGAAAGTGCTGCACTCAATATGTCAACAAATTTGGAAAACACAGCAGTGTCTACAGGACTGGAAAAGACCGGTTTTCATTCCAGTCCCAAAGAAAGGCAATGGCAAAGAATGCTCCAGCTACCACACAATTGCACTTATCTCACATACTAGCAAAGTAATGCTCAAAATACTCCAAGCCAGGCTTCAACACTATGTGAACTGTGAACTTACAGATGTTCATGCTGGATTTAGAAAAGGCAGAGGAACCAGAGATCAAATTGCCAACATCTTTTGGATCACCGAAAAAGCAAGAGAGTTCCAGAAAAACATCTACTTCTGCTTTATTGATTATAACAAAGTCTTTGACTTGTAGATCACAATAAATTGTGGAAAATTCTTAAAGAGATGGGAATACCAGACCACCTTACCTGCCTCCTAAGAAATCTGTATGCAGGTCAAGAACCAACAGGTAGAACTGGACATGGAATAACAGATTGGTTCCAAATCAGGAAAGGAGTACATTAAGTCTCTATATTGTCACCCTGCTAATTTAAATTATATGCTGAGTACATCAAGTGCAATTCCAGGCTGGATGAAGCACAAGCTGGAATCAAGATTGCTGGGAGAAATATCAATAACCTCAGATATGCAGATGACACCACCCATATGGCAGAAGGTGAAGAAGAGCTAAAGAGCATCTTGATTAACGTGAAAGAGGAGAGTGAAAAATTGGCTTACAACTCATTATGGAAAAAACTAAGATCACAGCATTTGGCCCCATCACTTCATTATTCTCATATAAAATCTCCATATTCATAAGGCTTAACATAAAAATAGAGGCTTCTGAGATGCCCATTTTTATAGTCAGAGGCAGGAGGAAATATTCTACTCCAGATTAGCACCCAAGTAGCTTTTAATTAAGCCTGGTAGGCTGCAGTCCATGGGGTCGCTGAGGGTTGGACACGACTGAGAGACTTCACTTTCACTTTTCACTTTCATGCATTGGAGAAGGAAATGGCAACCCACTCCAACTGTTCTTGCCTGGAGAATCCCAGGGATGGGGGAGCCTAGCAGGCTGCCGTCTGTGGGGTCGCAAAGAGTCGGACACGACTGAAGCGACTTAGCAGCAGCAACAACAGCAGCTTTCAATTAGAAAAACAGAAACAAAATAAAAATTTTATATATTTCATTCCACCTCATATAGTTGTTCATTAAGCATGCTTCTTTTTTCTCTGTAAGAGTACTCTCTTCATAGCAGAAAAGACATTGAGTTACTTACTTTTCACAAAAACCAAGATGTTGATCAGGTGGTCAAAATATGTTCATTTCATTTAATTTCAGAATTTACAAGTAAGAGTCACTGAAAACAACAGCTTATGTAATCAGAATTTTAGTACTTCACCATCAAATATAAATAGATGAAAAAGAACTAATTTTTTTCTTATAGAAATCTCAGGGACAACATTTTAAAGGATTGTATGCATAAAAATTTAAAGGAATGTATGCAACATTCCCTGGTAGCTCAGAGGTTAAAGCATCTGCCTGCAGTGTGGGAGACCTTGGTTTGATCCCTGGGTTGGGAAGATCTCCTGGAGAAGGAAATGGCAGTCCACTCCAGTATTCTTGCCTGGAGAATCCCATGGATGGAGGAGCTTGGTGGGCTACAGTCCACAGGGTCGCAAAGAATTGGACACGACTGAGCAACTTCACTTTCACTTTCACTTTACATGCATAAAAATAGAATCCTCTAATGAAAACCATTAAAAGAATAAATAAAACTGTGTAATGTCTGCTATATAACTATATATTAAAACACAGTTGATGAAAATTTCAGTTTATAAAACAAAAGACATGGGAATGTGCCTTAATAAGGAAAAATATGTCAAAGTTAGAGGACAAATCTGGAAGTAGAAATATCTAATAATAGGAGTTCCAGAAAAATGTAACAGAAAATATGGAAGTGAAAATCATATTTAACTAGTATGCAATTGTCCTATAGCTTAATAATAGTTTCCAGGATTTTCTAAAGATTCCCCATAAAAATAATTGGAAAAAGAATAGATGCTTTTGAACTGTGGTGTTGGAGAAGACTCTTGAGAGTCCCTTGGACTGCAAGGAGATCCAACCAGTGAATCCTAAAGGAAATCAGTCCTGAATATTCATTGGAAGGACTGACGATGTATATGTGCATCAACATCTATACCAAAACCAGTCACCTAAAATTTCATAGTAGTGGAAATAAAGTGAAGATTATGAATTCTTAGGGGGAAAAAAGAAAACAGGCCCCCTATCAGGGATCATGAGAGAATCAAGAAAGAAAACAGAGGGAGAGGGTGGGAAGATTTGGGAGAATGGCATTGAAACATGTAAAATATCATGTATGAAACGAGATGCCAGTCCAGGTTCGATGCACGATACTGGACGCTTGGGGCTAGTGCACTGGGACGACCCAGAGGGATGGTATGGGGAGGGAGGAGGGAGGAGGGTTCAGGATGGGGAACACATGTATACCTGTGGTGGATTCATTTTGATATTTGGCAAAACTAATACAATTATGTAAAGTTTAAAAATTAAATAAAATTAAAAAAAAAAAAAAAGAAAAACAGGTTCCCTGGAAAGAGAGCTTTCCCAGAAAATAGAAAGGAATTTCCAAGTTGATGGGCAAGAGAAGTCCCAAGGTAACCACCAAGCCATAAATGTAGAAGTCCAATGGTTCAGATTAAGGCTGGAGGACAAACGACTTCAGGCAAAAGTGAAAATGAATGGGAACATATTTGGGTTATTTGAGAAGATATTTAGAGATTATCTGAGGATGACCTTTTGATGGTCACACTGAGAGATAACCAAATGAAAAAATTAGCTCCAGGGCAATAAAGACTCGAGGAAAATATGAAGCATAATGTTAATAGATTACCTGGAATATTCTACATGGCTTAGCTATGAGTATTAATTTACATAGTCACAATACACATATTGACTACTGACTTAACCATTAAACAGTAAAAGTCAGATTTATGTAATCCTGTTGGAAGAAAGTTTGTGTGTGTATGTGTTCACATAGGCATATGATTGTGCATGTGTTTCTGTTTATGTGCTTTAGAAAGAGGTCAGAAGAAAGTTCAATCCTTCTCTTCCATTTTCCATTTTCAGAGGTCTAAAGATACTGATTATTGAACAATCAATCAAGAACAGAACACTTATGCAATTCAGAAAACAAAGGCAAAAAACAGAAGGAGTGGGCACAATGTTGAATGCGGTATGAAAACTGAAATTTACAATCTAAGAAGAATAGAAGAAGAGTGTTGTCTTAGTGCAAGATTTGTAAAACTGTCAAACGTTTTCAACAATAAATAGTATAAATTTGTTAAAAATGAAAACTAAAGAAACAATAGATCACACCTGCAAACAAAAGGCAAACTTATAGTTGCTGCTGCTAAGTCGCTTCAGTCGTGTCCGACTCTGTGCGACCCCATAGACAGCAGCCCACCAGGCTCCCCCGTCCCTGGGATTCTCCAGGCAAGAACACTGGAGTGGGTTTCCATTTCCTTCTCCAATGCATGAAAGTGAAAAGTGAAAGTGAAATCTCTCAGTCGTATCTGACCCTCAGCGACCCCATGGACTGCAGCCTACCAGGCTCCTCCATCCATGGGATTTTCTAGGCAAGAGTACTGGAGTGGGGTGCCATCGCCTTCTCCGAAACTTACAGTTAGTAGTCTCC
>NW_011495026.1:2080079-2139476 GCF_000754665.1 Bison bison bison | reverse complement strand
AGTAGTCTCCAAATGAAGAAAGTGAATGAATGGTCATGGAAACAGTTTTGTTTTTCATTCTTCAATTATTTTATACTTATGGAAAATTGTGCCATGTATATGTAAATAGCCTCTTCAAAAATTATTAATATGATATGTAGAGGAAAAAAAGACCAAGGACTGCCATAATATATATAACCACCCTCCTCCAAAATATATACATCGTTTTAATGAAATGATACTTGAAATATAGGCACAAAATGGACAATAAGTACGTATAGGACACCCTGAAGAAAACGTCGTATGATGAAATTCTCACCTTCCACCCTAATGGTTTTTAATTACGAAATATACATTTTTACGGTAGAGAATAGATGTTGAAAATACTGGACACTTGCATATCTTTCACATTTTCTATTCAAAAAAAACAAAGGGTTTTCCATATTAGTGATTGTGTAACTGATTGTTCTGAAAGATTAACATTTTCAGATTTTGATATTTTGTACAAGAAAGGCATTTTGTTTTTATAGTATTTGTATTCCACCGAGGGAGTTAGTAGATAGAACATGTGTCTATCCCAGAATAGCAACCACCTAGTAAATAGGTCCAGATGTTTAGGATAACAGCTTTCCACCTGCATGTATTTAGGACTCCTTTGCCTTCTCCCTCTCCACCTCCCACCAAGTTCCCTTCTGTCATATCTTATTTAATGCAGCAGATGTGGGTTAACTAGAGACACACAACAGCTTTTTAAAAATTGAACAATTACAGATTTTATCAGCATGGCAATAAAAAGTTATCTTTTAAACTCTCGAAAACCACTGGGTGTTAGAAAACATTTAAATAAGTTTATATTTCTTACGTTAGGATTTACTGATTTTTTTCAAAGAATAGTTTTATATGAACTTTTTTATAGTTTACAAAGAACTTTGAGGAGAGGGGAACGGATTTTTGTAAAATGCACAGTCCAAGCCAAATGTAATGGCTGCATTTGAAGTGAAATAGAGTTAGAGGGATGGGAAGTTTGTTGAATGACATAAAGATAGCTGTATGTAATGTAATGTAAGGAGTGTGTCTTTAGAGAAACCTCTCCTGTCCAGATAAAAGGAACTTCAGTAATATCTTGAGAGTACCCAAGGCTGGATCTATGCTTATACAGATGCAATAACCATGGCTGTGTATAAGAAACTCCCTTCCATGCCTGATGCTGGTTCCTGTGACGAGCTACTGAGGGAGAGAAAAATGATTACGCTATATGTCCAATTGATTCTGCCTCTCTTGTGGAGTGTGTCAAATAAATTGCATTTTTCCTGAGCCCATTTAGATGGAGTATTATCCTGCTGTGTTCCTTTGGATCCTGTACAGATTTCTGATTGCTGAATTGTAACACTAATCATAATAATTATCTATGTAATAAGTTCACAATATGAATTGTTACAGATGGTCACATTTTCTATCACAGAGTAATCAAGCTTATTTGTACAATCTACTTGCTCCTAGATAAAACAAAAGGCAACATGTAAGTTTCTGTATGTTCATCACACATTATAAGTGGCAATTTAGGTCTAGTACATCAGAGAAAATGAGAGATGATAAGAGAGAGTGCTAAAGAACTTTTCAATAAAGCATATTTGGATTTTGCTATTAGTTTTACAGATATTATCATTATATATCCAATTAAATACTAAAGATTTGTTGTTTTTTCTTCACTGCGACCAATTTCATTTTTTTCTATCTAGAATCTGAAATTCATTTTGACAAAAGAGGACATGCAAATGAATTATAATTCAAATACAATACTATAAGTTATTGAAATAGAACTTAGAGCAAATTTGGTGGCACAGAGCAAATTTATGACCTTCCAAAAACTGGTCTTCTAGAATTGACTGCAGTTGGAGCGGTTTACCCTCTCTGTCATTTTAACAGTCGCCATGTGGACCTTTAGTTAATGAGCCAAATCTGGTTACCATTTACAGGTAATGACAGAACTGATGCAGATACTTTGCTGAAGAGATATTTTAGTTTTGTCTTGTTGCTGATTCTGAAATATGGCCCATTTTTCTTACCAATGTTCTTTACTACTATGCCCAAAAAATTCATTACAGCAAATGGAAAATTACTTTTCCTGTGACTTTTATTTAATATTTCATCAGAGTCAAAGGAAACTTTTGCAATATGAGGGTAAGTGCACAGCTCATACTTGAAAAGACTAGCAACCTCTGTTGAGTGTTTTAGGGTGCCTAACTTGTACCTATTCATGACCAAATAGAAGCACATATTCATGTATGTATCTATTCATCTATAAAGGTGATGACATCCCATTTCTCTGCTCTGAGGTAATTTCTGATTTTATTAATAGTTCAGTTTTTAACCAGTAAGATTTTATACTTGTCCATCCTGAAATAAAAACCAAATATGACTTATGCTTAGGAAACTTTATACCCTAGTTACAATTATATACTGAACTATTTGCATCATATCCTCAGTACTGACATAGTTGTTAGAATTATCAATTGTAAAATTAGTTAATAACTCTCTAATTGCACAAATGACTTACACATTTTAAGCTGAATGTCATAAATCCATTTGAATAGACACAAAACCATTGTGATACCTGAGAAGTGAAGGGTTCACATATTCTTCAGAAAATAAAACATGCAGAATGAACCTTTAGGCCTATCTGATAGTTTAATTTTTTCACATTAATATGTATATGACACATTTCCTAAAATGAATGCTATCTTCTAACTCGCTTTTTTTGAGCTAAAATTCTCATTTGTATTTTCTGAAAATTTGATTTCTTCTTTATTATAAAGAACAAGCTTTACACTTCCTAACTTTCTAATTTGAAAACTAAAGAAATGAAAATTCTGTTCTGGGACAGCTAGAAGATATTGACTAATTCATTTAAACTCCAATAGAAAATAACAAAGTAATGGACATCACGTTCCTTTGGATGTCTGGCAGATAATTAGCTGAATGATTTCAAAACATTCAAATATAAATAAATAATTCACAGTTAATTTTATTTGCTTTAGATATTAAAGGATGCATAATGCAGTAAAAGTCATATAAATATGCCACGGGGATTTCCGTAACTATTTGCTTTCTCTTTGCCTCTCAAGGATGTGCCTTCTTTCAGGAATATGTTACATAAATGATTTTTAGATTAATGTACCTATATTTTTTTGTTATTTTTCAAGAGTAAAAGTTAAAATAGCTAACATTTATTTTGTGGTTATTCAGCAGTGTATTGTGGTAAGTGTTCTATAGGGATTATTTTCATTTAATTTTCATAACTTCAAGAAGATTTACAAGTATCATTCCAATTTTCAGTTCAGAAAACTAAAGTTTAGTGCCATTACTTGATTTACCCTAGGTGCATCATGCAGCTGGACCTAAGCACTTCTCTTTCTTATTCCAGAGTCAGACATCTTGCTGCTGCTGCTGTTCAGTCGCTAAGCTGTGTTTGACTCTTTGTGACTCCATGGACTGTAGCTCACCAGACTCCTCCGTCCATGGGATTTCCCAGGCAAGAATACTCGACTGGGTTGCTATTTCCTTCTCTAAGGGATCTTCCCCACCCTGGGATTCAATCCATGTCTCCTGCTTGGCAGGTTGATTCTTTACCCCTGAGCCACCTGGGAAGCCCCAGAGATCTTAAAGATGGTTATTTAAAAAATAAAGAAGTATTCAGGGATGTAAAGGGTATAGATGTACAAAATCATCTGTAAATACATTTTCTTACAAAATATGGATCACAGGTTCTAGGTATCAAATCATAATTTTCTCAAGTTAAAATATTTAGTGACCTATAAATATTGAATGAATGCTTGTCAAAAATTTATTAGCTCATTAATGATTGAACTAGTAAAAGGGTAAAGCTGTTTCAAAGAGAATTTGAGGAAACAGATATATACAGACATTTAGAAGATCAGAACCAGTTAATCACCATCAGAGCAATAAAAAAAAAAATTGAAGACTATTTCTAATAGACATTATTTTCACTTTTACCAGACAATAACAAGTTAATGCATATCTTCCAGAGTCTAAAGACAGACAAAAGTGCATTCTTCTAGATGGTGGAAAGATCCTTGAATGAGTTTGATAAATGATGTTCCTGGATTCTCTAGGCCTTATTCATATAAATTTTCAATAATTTTTCTTTACACAATTATTAACCCTAATTCCAGACATCGTGCTTGTGGCTCTGATGTAATTCACACTCTGAAGCTCCCTTATCACTCAATCTTTTCATTTAAGCCCTCCTTCCTCCTTGATAGTGTACAATTTGTCTATACAGGATGAATGGGATTTTCTTTTCTGAGGGCCCTTTTAATTTGAGATTTCTTTTGTAAAAAAAAAAAAAATCTGTGAAACTGATATCCATTTTTACCTCAAAAAAACTATTATTTTTATCTTTATTTCTTCTGTTTTTGAAAAAAAATCTTATTTTCCAGATATCAGGACTTTTTCCCTAACATTCCTATGTCTCAGTTTATGTTTTAGTCTTTTGTGTTTCTTTCTTGTTATTTCTTTTTCTGAGAAATTTTTTTTTATTATTCATTTATTTGGCTGTGTTGGGTCTTAGTTATGGAACACTGGTTCTTTTTTTTTTTTTTTTTTTAGTTGCAGCATGTGGGATCTAGTTCCCAGTCCAGAGATTGAGCCTGGCCTCCCAGCACTGGGAGCTTGGAGTCTTAACCATTGGACCACCAGGGAAGTGCCCTTCTGAGTAAATTTCTTAATCTGACCTTCCAGTTTGCTAATATACCTCCTCACCTGTATGTATTTGTTTCCAAATTCCATCTAATTCTAATGTTATATATATATATATATACACATAAATGATAATATATATTTTAATTAATAATAATATATTTATGTTTTTGTTTATGTTTTCTTATTCCTGTTCCATCTTAACAATGTCTTCTCTTTTATCTTTTAGTTTATTATTTGACTAATATTAATCTTGATATGTGTTAGTCACTCAGTCATGTCCAACTCTTTGTGACCCCATAGACTGTAGCCTGCCCGGCTCCTCTGTGCATGGGATTCTCCAAGCAAGAATACTGGAGTGGGTTGCTATTTCCTTCTCTAGGGGATCTTGCCAACCCAGGGATCGAACCCTAATCTCCCACATTGCAGGCAGATTCTTTACTCTCTAATCTTAATAAATAAGTTCTAATATGTCTGTTTCTAACACAATCATATTTGTTCAGAGGTAGGTTTGTTTCTCAAGTGTCTTGCTTTTATCTGTGAGTTCATTTTCCTTTAGGGATAGAAGCCCCTCTGTCTTTCCATGTTTATGAAGGAAAATTAGACTTTCACATCAATGTGCTTAAGGGATTTGGAGGCAGGAGGACAGATGAGTCTCAGTGGAAAATCTCAGTGACTAAATAAACCATTAGTCATGACCTACCCTATTACACAAAGCCTTAGATAAATGGCTTCACCTTTTACCTTCCCAGAAAAATCAGCATTAGGACAGACAATCCCCACAATAGATTATATTTAACAACACAGGACATTTGAAAACAGTGTGGAAAAGTGGCTGTCCACATTTTTTCTTCATCTGTTTTTGTCAGCTCTCTTTTGTCAGGGTTTCTGTGCTGTTCTGATTTTATTCTTGAAGACACCTGTATTGGAGTTCTGAGAAGTCACAGGAGCCAGTGCTCTTTGTCCCCAGATGATTTTATGGGAGAACTTGAAGAACTGCCATGGACCCTCCTACTGCTTGCTCTCACGTTTGCCTCTTACCCCGTTAAAAGCACCACTCACACAGAGCAGTGCAAACTTCTGTCACCATGAGATTTTCTTATATAACATTTCTAGTTTGATTTTATTTTAAAGTCATATAAAATTTCAGATATTACGTCAAACATTATAATGGCACACTGAGCTTGTATATAATAACCATCTCTCAGTCCACCGAATTTCTCCTGACCAGCTGTATCCCATACATTGAACTTAATAGGTCCTCTGTTGGTATGGAACACAATTGTGTTGTGTGGCAACAAAGTGGATATTAAGGACAGAAAGGTTAAGGCAAAGTCAACTGTCTTCCACCGAAAGAAGAATCTTCAGTACTATGACATTTCTGCCAAAAGTAACTACAACTTTGAAAAGCCCTTCCTCTGGCTTGCTAGAAAAATGATTGGAGACCCTAACTTGGAGTTTGTTGCCATGCCTGCTCTTGCCCCGCCAGAGGTGGTCATGGACCCAGCCTTGGCAGCACAGTATGAGCACGATTTAGAGGTTGCTCAGACAACTGCTCTCCCGGATGAAGATGATGACCTGTGAGAAAGTGAGGCTGGGGCCCAGCATCAGAAGTCTAGTTTTATAGGCAACTGTCCTGTGATGTCAGTGGTGCAGCGTGTTTGCCACTTTATTATATAGCTAAGCAGAACATGTGCTTAATTTTTGGATGCTGAAGGAGATGGATGGGCTTTGGAGTGAATGTGGCAGTTAAAAAAAAAGAAAACCTTCATTTTTTGGACCTGTATATTTAGGTGTTTTGGAACACAGTTGTTTCCTCCTTGAGTTTCAAATATAAGACTGCTATAGTCACATGACAATATTGAGAGGTGGAATCTTGTTTGTTACTGTCATTCCCATGACAGTAATCAGAATCAGAATAAAGTTGTATTTCAAATATCTAAAAAAAAAAAAATTCAGATAATGCTTTTTTAATCCATGATTATGGCAGAAAGTGAAGAAGAACTAAAAAGCCTCTTGATGAAAGTGAAAGAGGAGAGTTGGCTTAAAGCTCAGCATTCAGAAAATGAAGATCATGGCATCTGGTCCCAACACTTCATGGGAAATAGATGGGGAAACTGTGAAAACAGTGTCAGACTTTATTTTTGGGGGGCCCCAAAATCACTGCAGATGGTGATTGCAGCCATGAAATTGAAAGACGCTTACTCCTTGGAAGGAAAGTTATGACCAACCTAGATAGCTTATTCAAAAGCAGAGACATTACTTTGCCAACAAAGGTCCGTCTACTCAAGGCTATGGTTTTTCCAGTGGTCATGTATGGATGTGAGAGTTGGACTGTGAAGAAAGCTGAGGGCCAAAGAATTGATGCTTTTGAACTGTGGTGTTGGAGAAGACTCTTGAAAGTCCCTTGAACTGCAAGGAGATCCAATCAGTCCATTCTGAAGGAGATAAGCCCTGGGATTTCTTTGGAGGGAATGATGCTAAAGCTGAAACTCCAGTACTTTGGCCACCTCATGCAAAGAGTTGACTCATTGGAAAAGACTCTGATGCTTGGAGGGATTGGGGGCAGGAGGAGAAGGGGACGACAGAGGATGAGATGGCTGGATGGCATCACCGACTTGATGGATGTGGGTTTGGGTGAACTCCGGGAGTTGGTGATGGACAGGGAGGCCTGGTGTGCTGCGATTCATGGGGTCACAAAGAGTCGGACACGACTGAGTGACTGAACTGAACTGAACTGAACACAAATTTAATAGGAAGCAAGCAATATAAGGTGAAAAACGCTGCAGTTCAAATATAAATATTTCATTGCCAAATTTCTATAAACTGAAATAATAGTTCTATTAATGGAAATGTTTCATATTCTGTATACATGTCTCTGCAGTCTTTTAAATGTGCTTCCTGGAGGAAAAAGAAAACCTAAATATCTTTCAACAATGCTGCTCTTTATAGTGGCTATAACTGAATTATTACCTGGAAATGCTCTATTTTGCAAGGTAAGGAAATGCAGCAAGAATCTTTAACATTTATATAGATGTAGTTGAAAAGTGGCATAAAAATCTAAGCCTTTCATCTCTTCTTGAGTGATTCCTTATTCAAAATGAGCTGGAGTTCTGAGAGCAGAATACCATGCTTTCTTGGGCCTCCATTCAAGGGAATCTTTGGTTCACTGTGTTTCATAATAAATCTTGGGAGAACCAGTTGTGACAAAACTTCTGACAGTGTGGCCTACCTGAATAGTGCATAGAGCGTGGCTTTCAGTTCTGCAATGCTATATACTCTCCATCCATTGATCTATTTTAGGCAAAAAATATGTAAAACAATAGGCTAATGATATGTCCCCTGATTGATTTTACCTATAGTTAAGCTATTACAAGCAACTTTAGGTTGAAATTTTTTTCTGTTTGTGATGGTTATGAACAACTGAGTTACTTCGCTATTGTTACATGGGACTCAGCACTCAGGTTCTGTGTATTAATTATTTTACAAGGTATATATGAGGCTAGTCTAAAAGTTTGAATTTTTTTTCATGTTTAAGTTTTAAAATACAGCATGTGCTTATCTGACAAACTGATAAAAGTACTCATGACATTTTCCCTTGAAAAATAATACTTTAAAGTTAAATTTTATTTTAGTTTAGTTTTGAATTTGAATGATAAAGGATATAACTTTCAGTATTTTTTGCGTGGCTTTAATAGTCACTTGATATTAATTTACTTTTAATGAATATAAAATTTAATTTTAAACATTTACTGAGCTAACAAATCACTTATTTTAAAGATGCCTTGTGCTAGGATTGGAGGCAAAGAAAAATTTTAATTTGAAGAGAAACTCCACATCTTAGAATGTGACAGAAAAAGAAATCAGTAACATGATTCTGTAGAAATAAATTGGGGAAATAAATTCCATTTGATGCTGAATACTACAGACTGGAAAGAATAGATTTGCTATCTATAGAATCAGAGTCACTGTATATCAGGATGCTACACTCTAGAGCTACTGGTTCATTTGTACGTGAATGCTTGATCTATTTACAATAGTACTGGGTGTTTTCTTATATGAACTCTGGTAAAGGCAAAAAGGGATGGGGATGAAAATGGTTTAATGCACAAGTGCTTCAGCTACCATTGTATTGATACGTTTGTGTTTCAGGTTATACTACATGTCCTTAACACAAATCTCATTTTTTATATAGTGTAATAACAACACTACTCTTACACAGTGATTGGTATTATAAAATGTGCTGTGAGATAAATGCTGTTAGTATGAAAATCCCATTAGCAAGTCCCTATGTACTATACATGCAGGGCAGATTTATTAATATACACTCTGTAGTCACTTTCCTGAAAATAGTTTTACCAGCTATGAAATACTATGCAATAATGCCATTAATAAATGTATCTAATTGCAGTATATAAAAGTTAAACTTTGAAGAGCTTAAAACGGCTTCTGTGAATGGTGAGATTATTTCAAGTAGATGTACTGGGCAATGGATATACTGTGTTACCCCTTTTTTATACTGCCACATGTCAAGTAATAGATCATTAAAGTCTGCAGTCAGACAGTTAGGCTAATGAGAAAATGCTGGTTCTTTTACAAAAAGTGGTCAGTAGATGGCAATGTGACTATTTTATAAGGCATTTTTATTCCATATGGAGCTAAAAACTTGAGATCATTCACGTTTTCTACCTAAATTACTGTAATTTTTCCCCCCCAAAAGGGTTCCAAGAGCCATTTCAAACTATTCTTTAAATAATTGATAGTTACAAATGAAAAACCAAGCCTAGAATTTCCAAAGTGATCAAAGTTGCTTTAATTTTCTATTGGTCATGGCTGAATAAAAATAATGTTACAAACTACATCATCAATAACCAGGAATTGCAGAACATCCATTTCAAAATAAAGCACTTTTAGCAAATCCATATTGTGCCCTCGCTTAGGCACTGTGAGTGACTGGCTATGGCCTGCTGGTATACTATTTATCACAAGAATCTGAAGAAAAAGATTACATTGAACATTTTTATTTCATTTTTTTCCATCTTCTTTTTTTTTAAATCCTTTCAGCTCTCTTGTCATCCAAATAAATCATGTTTGTTTTTCTGTTATGTTTAGTGATATTTTATAGAAATACTCACAAGCCTATATATTACATATATGCCTATGTAATAACATACAATATTAAATATACCTGAAAAGTCAAAGCATGGGAGGCAGTCTGCATATAGGAGACCATGGCATCTGAGTTCATTATAGCTTATAAAAACCAAAACAAGAATAGTATATTCTGGAGAGAAATTCTCAGAATTGAGTTTTGGCAACTATGGAAATTCTACAAAAAAGAAAAATATTTTTAAATTCTTGGACAATTGTATTAGAAGATACAAAGATAGTATTCAGCTCTACAGAATTATTTTAATCATATTGTGCCTTAAACTTGTGATTCCATATTAGGATTACGAGGGGTAAAGAAAAAGATATATTATCACGAGTGGGATTTTATGAATGTGCAGTGTGCTGTGGTGGGGAATCACTGGTCAGTTAAAAACATGATTGGTAGTCATGGTGTAACCTGAGTTACTGTTTTATCAATAAAGTGAATGGAAGTAACTTTTCAATATCAAATATTTCTTTAGATCTCACTAGTGATTGAAGGTTTACTCTGATCCCAATTTGATCAGCAAGGCCCACTAAAATGGGAAAATTCCAATCCTGGAAATTCTATTCAGTACAGGATCCCTGAGCCCTAAATATCATTGACCCAAAGGAACAAGTACAAATCAGTTCACATCTCAGAAATTAGAATTTTCAAAGCTTGGCTCCTTTTTTTACATAACTCCTTAAAATAGGTTTTCTTGAATATGACAATGGAAAATCCATAAACTACAAATGATTCTTTTTTTTTTTTCAAATGATTCTTGAATTTGTAATTAGGTATATAATTTAAGAGTAAGTTTGCCAGTAACAAAAAGCAGGGGTAATACAGAGAATAAAACATATTTTTCTTCCATCAGTTAACATAAAGAAAAACCAAGAATATGAGAATTGTGAGTTTACATTTAATCCAAGGTATTACTGAGGACTATAACCTGGGTGTTATTTACTTAGCTATTGAGTTAGCTCAGAGGAAGTGCTCTGAAGAGGCAGGAGACAGGCCTATTCATATATAAATTTTGACGGTTGGGAAACACATGTATGAAAAGTTAAAGTGTTAGTCGCTCATTAATGTCCATCTCTTTGTGACTCCATAGACTGTAGCCCGGGCTTCCCAGGTTCCCAGTGATAAAGAACCCACCAATGCAGGAGATGCTGGAGACGTGGGTTTGATTCCTGCGGGGAAGGTCCCCTGGAAGAGGGCTTGGCAACCCACGCCAGTATTCTTGCTTGGAGAATCCCATGGGCGGAGGAGACTGGCAGCTATAGTTCATGGGGTCGCAAAGAGTCAGACACAACTGAAATGACTTAGCATGCATGCATGCAGACTGCAGCCCACTAGATTCCTCTGTCCATGGAATTCTCCAGGCAAAAATACTGGAGTGGGTAGCCATTCGTTTCTCCAGGGTATCTTCCTGACCCAGGGATCAAACCCAGGTGTCCTGCATTGCAGACAGATTCTTTACCATCTGAGCCACCAGGGAACCCCTAAATACATGCATACATCTTGCTAATCACGAAGAACAGATATCTCAAGTTAATGATTTTAGTGTTTGCATAAGTATGGGAAGATGCAAGAATCTGGTGTCATTAATTTCACCATGAGATATATGTCTATGTAAGGGCCTATGTATCCAAAGCACTGGGTACCTCATCCTGTTTTTCATCCAGAATTCCTCTCAGGTTACACTGTTGGTGGGCCACTGAAGAGGGGTGTGACTTAACCTTTGAAGAGTGGTGAGTGATGCCCTTTTGTTCTTTGTTCACATTCCCTTCTAGGTTCTTGGTAAAGACCCCCCTCACCACCACCAACTCACCTATAATAAAAGACAGATTAACAGGAGAAGAAGGGGACGACAGAGGATGAGATGGCTGGATGGCATCACTGACTCGATGGACGTGAGTCTGAGTGAACTCCGGGAGTTGGTGATGGACAGGGAGGCCTGGCGTGCTGCGATTCATGGGGTCGCAAAGAGTCGGAAACGACTGAGCGACTGGACTGAACTGAACTGAACAGGAGAAAGACAAACAGAATTTTAACAACTTGTATACTTTCCATATAAACATAAATATCTCTTACAAAAGGGTAACCTCTACTCAGTTTTCCAAGCTTTTCCTATGTCTGCTCTTTCTTAAAAATAGTCAGCCTAAAAAAGTTCTTATGCCAAAGAGGCATACTTTGGGGGGGGGGAGGGTGTGAAATTCTGCTCACTCTCAATAGCATCCCTTGTAGAAATATGCAATTATTTACATATATTAAATAATTAAAGGGCTTCCTTGGTGGCTCAATGGTAAAGAATCTGCCAAATTAAAGGAGATAGTACACTGGCTTTGACAAATTAAAATGATAAGTTTTATAATTCTAATACTTTATAATTTTTTATAATTTGAATAAAATCAGTCCTTCTCTCTTATGATTAATGTTCAGTGAAGCTTAGTAGTTTGTATTATAGGACAACAAATGAAAAGTATGAGGTTTAATTATCCCTGTCAAAAATGGGGGAAGAGATTTTTCATCCCCTTCTTGAAGCATTTACCTTAGAAAACTTGCAACTGTAGTACTTTCTTGTCTCTCTGAATGTATGTAAGCCCTTTTGAAAACTAGATAGGCATTCTGTGTCTTGGTCTTTTGTCAGCTCTTTGGACCAGGAAAGTTTTTGTCAAGAACCTGGAAGCCATCTCTTTGAAATGTTAGCATTCAGGGAGAGAGTGCCCCTATCTCTCACTTTCTATGAGAGAATAGGAACCTAAATTCAAGGTTGTCTCCTGATTCCAAAATGCAAAACCACCTTTTGTAATAAAATTGTGAAGTTTGTTATTCAATCAGATAAAACTGGCCTTCCCTGGTGGCTCAGATGGTAAAGAATTTGCCTATAATGCAGGACACTGGGGATCCCTGAATCTGGAAGATCACCTGGAAAAGGGAATGGTAATACACTCCAGTATTCTTGCCATGGGAAATTCCATGTACAGAGGAGCCTGATGGAGTCTCAAAGAGTTGGACACTTTTACTTTTTCTCAGAAAAAACTAGCTAACACAGATGGTAGATACAATTATCAGGTAAAGTTAGTATGAATAATATGTGACAGTGTATGCTGTCAATTCCTTTTACTTGAGGACTAGTTATTGTTTATCTGAAATACTTTGATATATCTTGTCACATCCACTTGGCTGTATGAAACAGTGAGATTTTTTTTTTTGCCTTTGCAATCACTTAGCTGATTGCCTGAGATGGTCATTACATTCTGCTGTAATGCTTATTTAGTAATAGAAAAGTTTTCTCTCTCTACAAACTTTGTGGAGAGGATTTCTAGGTTGCGTGACGATTTTGTTTTTAATTATACTTCCCTTATGGTATTTAACCAGAATTCAAATTTGATTTTCTTGCTTCACATTTTTTTCCTGCCATTGCAACTCAACCTTAACTATTGCTCTGGGCAAGAATCAGATTCCTATATTAGTTACCAATTCCTATTGATATAGCTGCAATTTATCTTCATGATCTTTCATTATTCATTGAAGATAATTGTGTGCCTTATAGCATGCCACTTGATTCGAATAAAGCAGTCAAGCAAAACATAAAGAGGAAAACTATCAGAGGAATTCTTTTACTTTTTAAAGTAAGAAAGCAAATCCTTTAGACGAGTTTCCAGTTTTTGAAAAATCCATGAAGTAGTATGTGAATTGTTTTAGGCAATAAAAATAGCTTTGTTTGGCAATATTTGTGGTTAAACCAAGGTTAAAAGTAAGTGTACAATGAATAAAATACTAATGAGAATTCTATCATTTGATTTGTGAATGAAATATTTTTCATTAAAAATGATTTATGCATATTTCCCATTAAAATAGCATCTTTTTTCAAGGAAAAAATGAGAAGACAGACAGTGGAACTTCCTGTGGAAGTTATCACATTAAACTAATAAATCATGGTGAAACCTATGTATTTTAAAGTATCTTTCCTTAAAATAACCTTGGAGCTGCTCTTCAGTCAATACTTGCATTAGATATTTCTTCATGTGCTATCATTGAGGAGGAAACAGATAGAACAGGCTCCATCTTGAAAGCAGGACTCCATCTTGGGCCGGACTGTGGCCTTGGAGCTATATGCCCAGTATCTATGGAAATGACATACAAACTGGAAAACCAGGCCCGCCGGACTGAAGAACCCCAGGGCTCATACTTAGACTCTCCATTGCCTGAAAGAATACCCTAATTATCTGTGTAACCAAAGTGAAGTCGCTCAGTCGTGTCCAACTGTTTGCAACACCATGGACTGTAGCCTACCAGGCTCTTCCGTTCATGGGGTTCTCCAGGCAAGAGTACTGGAATGGGTTGCCATTTCCTTCTCCAAATAGAATCATAAATTCTGTTATGCTTATTGCGGTATGACCAGAGGCCTATTGATAATTGTCCACTGTTAACTACCTAGGCTTAAGGCATATGAATCATGGGTTAACTTTGATTGTATCTTTCTCTTCCTTTGTTCAGACTCATTTCAGGGAATTTGGGGAGGTGGGTTTGGGCACTTACACTTAGGGTATATAAAGTTTTCACAAAAACTGGTTGGAATCCTTGGCTAAGAGGAGACTCTGCCTTGGGCCTGCCGTTGTAATAAACTGCACTCCATTATCTGCATTGTCCTTCTGAATGAGTTTGTTTCCTGGAATGCGTGGCTACAGCATCATCAGAGATACATGTGAGTGAGAAAACCTGTTTTGTGAAGTGATACTATAGTAATTATTTTTAAATCCAGTGTCTGGATAGAAGGTCATATATCTTCAGTTTTGCAAGGTTTTCTTAGAAACCAATTAGAATACAAAATTACACTTTCCTTCTATAAATGGCAATGTTTCTACCTTTTAAAAACAGATTTTTCTTATTGTAGTAAATAGAATAATAGCCATAAAACATCCATAGTGCTCTAAGTTTTATAATTCTTGCTGTTTTTGTAACAAAATTGCCTGTAGAGACATAAGGTGAAACCCATCGACTCACTTTCAGAGCTTTAATGGAGTTTGGAAATCAGTCTTAAAGCACAGACTTGATTTTTCAAGAAAAGGGAGTTGAGAGAATAGCATATGTAATCTGAGTATTCTTAATATCTGAACTCTATGCTTTCCAGGACTTCTAGATGATTAGGTCTTGAAGGTTAGCTTGGACGTTATTTGAAATACAATTTTCCTTGGACTGGCAATAATACCATAGACTGGCCTAAGACCTCAAAGTCATAAGTTATTATCACTCTGTCTTCAGAAAAGATGTCATTTTATAAAAATCTCTAAGGTTAAAGGAAGACATTCAACTTGCATTAAATATCTTTTACCTCCCTTGTTCGCAGAGAGGTACACAGCAAATTTTCTATTCTCATTTCGCCTGGAAAATTCCATGATGAATTGACTGTGAAACATTACTTTTAGGAAAACTATATGTAAACACTAGTTTATACCCAGTATACTTTTCATATGTAATCAAGCTTCATTGATGACATTAGTGTTCTATATATTGTACTAGCTCGGTTTGACTCTTAAAATTATACTCTACCAAGTTTCTACTACTGAAAATAAAAGCTTCTTCATTTCTTAATATGCTTACTCTGACTTATACATACTCAAAGTTTTAGATGTAGCTTTAATATCATACTGAGGTATAAAAATTTGAAGAATAAATGGAATCACAGTCCTATAGAGTTGGGAGGGTCCTGAGAAACTTAGTTGATTTTTTTCCTTCAGTGAGAAGTACAATTAGTGTGTAGCACCCTTGAGTCTAAGGAAACTGTTCATATAGCCAAATCTGTTACATAAGAAAATTTTATTCACTTATTCTCTCTTACATGGAGTGGAAGTTACTGAAAGCTTCTTTGATAAAGTTAGAGATGGTTAATAAATTACAGCTCTCAACTTGTGACTTTCCTATTTGAGTAAGTAAATTCTTTTATTTTTCTATGATTTTAGTTACGGACGATAAATACACTTTATTTTTCAAGACATATATTAATTTTGAAATAAGATCTTGATTTCTAATCATATTCAGATAGGTATAATTGCATTTTTAGGGAAGTCATAGAAATTTTTAAAATTTCCTTTTTTGACTTAAAATATTTTTATATTAATAAAAAAGGATAAACTTAATGCATGCCTCTCTAATTTTTTTAACTTCGGTTTTTGGTTTTGTTTTTAGTAAACTAAGTATACTCTACTGTTTAGATATTTATTTTGAAAGTCTCTAAGACATTTTTGGGAACAAAATATTTTTTATTTACTAAGAACTGCAGCTACATATTTTATAAGTAGTACTTTTAAATGCATAATTGTTATGATTGCAGATATACAATAATTATTCTCACTCCAGACTCCTAACAATTTTTTTTTTTTTTTTGTAACAGCTTCAACTAAAGTTTATGTTCTGATCTTATGGAAGCCAACTTGATTTTGTATGTTATCAACATGCTATAAATAATGAAATAATTATTTACTTAGGGTTACCTAACTTACTTTCATACCAGTCATAACGAAATAAAAAAAGAAACTGGATTGATCAAACTGAAACATGATTACTATTTTTATGTGTCATGAACTCCATAGTGGAAATTCTTTATACCCCATGGCGTTGGGTCCTGAGTTTGTTATAATTCCCCCAGGGCTCCATTGGGAAGGATTTTAAGCAGTTTTAAAAAACTGTTTTATTTATTCTCTTTTTCTAAAGATAATTGGTGGTTAGTAGGAATGACTAGATACCTGTAATGTCCAAAGCTTAGGAGTAATAAAACATGACTGTACACTTTTCTAAGATTGGCTATGAAAGGTCGTTGGGTACAGGTATTTGCCTTGGGAGAAAGTAACTGATTAACAGTGCACACCAGGAAGTAGCAGCTACCTGGCAAACAAGGAAGTACTGGAAGGGAACATTTTAAGTAAGAGAGGAATACATCATGGTCCTGGAAACTATATACTGTTTTATCTCTGAAATGGGCATAGATTTAAAAATATATGCAAAAGTATGAACACAATAACATTATTGAATTTATATCTGAATCAGATATGTATTTCATATGTAATGTTTACATTATGATTTCGTTATTACTATTTCATTTTACATTACTCATCTTAAAGATCATTCTATGTATATTATTGAATATTTTATATAGCTTCCATTCTGATCTGTTAATGCATTTATATGGGCAAATAAAAACCATTTCTACCAACTCTAACAAATTTTCACTGTAAAATTTGAAGAAAATTAGCTAAAGTTTTGCTCAGAAGTAATATCATTAATGATATTGTTTTGCTAAATATATTGTGGCTGTACAATACTATAAATCCACAATCCATTATCCATCATGCTTCAGTCCAGAAGTATGAAAATCAAAAATATTTTGGAACTAATTTTTAACAGATTATTTCCCAAATGGATATCACTGTTTAGTGTTTATCTCTCTTCATTTCACAGCATATATATTAAGGTGTGATTACTGTGTGGAGTGCCAACCCCTCTGTGAGAATTACACAATATATGCATCAAATTAACCTTACAAAACCGGGTGAATTTTAAATTATGAAGCACATCTAGCCCCAAGAGTTTTAGATAAATAATTGGAACTTGTGTTATTTAAACCAAGGTGAGACTTTGAACCCTTCAAATATGAAGTTGCATATCTTAATGAATTTGTAAACTATCAAATTGTTATTGAAGGTCATATGGAGAAATAAGATGTTAAAGCTGGAAGTAGTTAGAAATCACGTTCTCATTCTCAGCAAAAGAAACTGCTGGTCTTGGAAGTATCAATAAATTATTTTGTTCAAAATCATGCATCCAATAAGCCAACAATGAAAGGACTGAATGCAACTGTCCATGCTACTAGTATCTCCTGTAAATGAAAAATGAAAAGTAAAGGTGGGAAACTTGGTATGGTAGTGAAAGGTTGTTGCTGAACCATGAAAGATGCCAGGATTCTTGGCCTCCAGAGAAGAATTCAATCCAGGGCCAGAGACAAGGCTTGATTGCTCAGAGCTTTTGTATAATAAAGTTTTAATAAAGTATAAAAGAGATAGAGAAAGCTTCTGACATAGACATCAGAAGGAGGCAGAAAGAGTGCCCCCTTGCTAGTGTTAGCAATGCAGTTATATACTTTTTTATTACTTATTACAGTGAATCAAAAGACTCTCTGGAGGTTGTAAAGCCCTTACTAGATCCACTCCCATAATTTACATTTTAAGACAATAGAATTAGCCAGATGGTTTTTACCAAAAACTGTCCTCAAGCAGGATACATTATTGTTATATAATCCTAAGGAATGTAGAGGGGGAAAAAATGTTTGTCCTTTTCTCCTCCTTGAGAATCCAGACCCTTCTCTCCTTGGGGACCCCTGGACTTCTTATCAACCTGCCTAGGAATTGACTCAGTAGCAGCAGGTGAAATTGTGGTGAGATCCTGCAATTTAATTGGGGAAATGGTGCTGGAGCAGTTGGATATCCATATGGAAAAAATGGTTTTTGACCCCTGCCTCACATCAAAAACAAAAATCAATTCAAGATGAATCGTGGCCCTGAGTGAAAAAAAATCAATAAAGCCATAAGAAGAAAACATAGGAGACTGTCTTTCTAACTTTATTATAGACACAGATTTCTTAAGAAGAATAAAAAAAAAAGCACTAACCATATAAGGAAGACAAAGGATAATCTGGACTTTAAAAAACCCACCAAATTTCTTTTTATAAAGTGACACAATAGAGAGAGGGAATTACAAAACACAGGTTAAAAAAAAAAAAAAAAGTCTGACAAATACATCAGGAATATATAAGGAACTACTACCAATCAATAAGAGAGATAAACCATCATATTAAAACACACACAGTTGAATTCACTTCACAAGAAAAGTTATCCGCCCCCCAAAAATGAAAAAGACCTCCAAATATTAATCACCAGAAACCTGCAAATTAAACCAAAATGAGATAGTACTACATACACTCATATTGGGAAATTTAAAAAGACAAACAATATCAAGTTTTGTCAAGCTTGTGGAGAAACTGGAACATTGTCTCACTCCGGACTCACTCTGGCAGTGTAAATAGGTACAATCACTTTGGAATACTGGAAATATTTGCTAACTCTAGCTATACATGGGTAAATTTCACAGATTTTATAGTGAGTGGGGAAAAAAAAAAAGGCCTAAAGGGGACCTACTGAATGATTTGAGTTATATGAAGTTCAAGACTTGGTGAGAATAATCAGTTAGAATAGTGGTTGCCCGGTTGTGGAATCCAGAGTCGCAAAACACACCTCACAGTGTGGAGTACAGTTTATTATGCCAGCAGGTCCAAGGCGGATGGGTCCCCAACAAGGACCTTGATGTTTCTGAGAGACTTAGTTTTATACCCTTCTCTAAGTGACCGGTTGCATGTTAGCAACCTCTTTGATGTATATGATTGAGTTTTACAACAAGCAGGTGCTAGGAAACAAACAATTAAGTTTAAAGGGGAGAACAATGACTCTACATAATGGGAGGGATGTCTCCATGGTTAATCTAACAGGGACAGCCTGACCTCAACTACAATCTCCATTTGCCATCTATCAAGTGTCCAGGAGACCTGATTTTCCTTAGCATCAGTTTCCTTATTCTTGGGAGAGTTCAGGCCCAGTTCACATCCTGTCTTTAAGATGGATGACAGGCTTCAAGATGGAGTCTCTCTTGCTTTTCTCATAGTGGCCCCAACAGCCCTGGAAAACACATAGATTGGGAAGGCACCCAAGGGAAACTTAGGAGGTAATGAAATGTTCTATATTTTGATTTGTGATTAAGGGGGTATGTATATGTTCAAACCTCTCCCGGAGCTGCAACTTTAAATGAATAACATAAAATACTATGTTTATAATGTACCTAAATAAATAGGTGGAAAAAAATGCAGTGGAAACTAAGTTCATTTCAATTTGAAGTTCTAGAATATAATTCAAAGAGGAAATGGTACTTGAACTAAGCATTCATTAGATAAATGATCATTATACTTCTATTCACCAGTCATTTATTAGGTATTAAGAACACCTAGAAGATAACACAGTTGACACCCTCAAGGAGCTTAGACCGGCAGTCATAGATGGTGAATAGATTGCCTGTGTATAAAAGGGAAGATTATTCCAGGCTTGACAAATGGGCTATAATAGGGAAGTGTGGGAGTGCATGAATTATTTATATTTTTAATTTCTTACTATATAAGAAATGAAAAATAGTTCAGTTTTATGGAGTACAATTGCATTGAATAATATGATAATCCCAAATCCAAGTTTCTCTACCTTGTGTAGAAATAAATTCATTGTCTTTCTTTGTCTTTGTCTTTTTTCATTTTTCCTTCCTTCCTTTTTTATATTCCCTTTCTTCCTTTTACTTGTTTCTTTTTTCCAATAAACCTACATTGAATAAACCCAAATCACATGAATTATACACTTTGATGGACTCATTATATTAATATTATAATCATCTATCATTTGTATCACTAGAAAGAAGTTTAACAGGATTCTAAATTCCTAAGTAATCAACCTACCACAAATTGCCACATTGGGTTTCAAAGAGTGATATGCAAAAGATATTTGGAGATAATAACTCAAGTTACATTATTTTTTTCACCCTTAACTCCAATGCAAAGCTCTTATCCCTACTGTATCAATGTGAGATGGACAGTAGTAGGCTATGATGATTCTTTTTAACAGTCTGACTTGAGTCTTTGGTCTCTTTCCTCCAAGCCCATACTCTAATTATGATCTCATGGAAAAATTAATTTTTTTTTCCATTGAGGTCTAGGACAAGATTGGCACACACTCATTTAACCCCAGGCCTTCTCAGAACTGCAAAAGCCTTCATATCACAAAACATCACAGCAAAATAGTTGCTAGAAACACTTTGAAGATGGAGATATTTGGATTCTAAGGCCAATTCTGCTACCTGCTTGACCTTGAGAATGCTGTTTACCCTCCTGATCTTCAGTTTCTTCTTTGGAAACCATTGTTGCATTTATGGCAACCAGTGTTTAAAGAGTTCTATAGACACTCATTTAATGCACAAAACAATGGGGGAAAAGGGCGGTTATTTTTTATTTCATTTTACAAATGAAAACCCAAAGAAAAGTCAGCTTAACTATTAGTACCTTGCCAAGGTCCATAATTTGTGACAAAGAGACCATTTTGAAACCTAGTCTGGGTCCAGAGTCCACATTTTTTATGACTACTATGGAACCCTCTTACACTGTTGGTGGGAATGCAAACTAGTACAGCCACTATGGAGAACAGTGTGGAGATTCCTTAAAAAACTGGAAATAGAACTGCCTTATGATCCAGCAATCCCACTGCTGGGCATACACACTGAGGAAACCAGAAGGGAAAGAGACATGTGTACCCCAGTGTTCATCGCAGCACTGTTTATAATTGCCAGGACATGGAAGCAACCTAGATGTCCATCAGCAGATGAATAGATAAGACAGCTGTGGTACATATACACAATGGAGTATTACTCAGCCATTAAAAAGAATACATTTGAATCAGTTCTAATGAGATGGATGAAACTGGAACCTACTATACAGAGTGAAGTAAGCCAGAAAGAAAAACACCAATACAGTATACTAATGCATATATATGGAATTTAGAAAGATGGTAACAATAACCCTGTGTACGAGACAGCAAAAGAGACACTGATGTATAGATCAGTCCTATGGACTCTGTGGGAGAGGGAGAGGGTGGGGAGATTTGGAAGAATAGCATTGAAACATGTATAATATCATGTATGAAACAAACAAAAAAAAAGATAACTGGTATTGAAAATAACAATAGTACTTTCTCCTAGACTTATTTCAAAGATACACTCAACACATGTAAACTTCTCAGTTCTTAGCCTATAGTAAATATTCAATTTAGGGTGGTAATCATTCTCAAATGCAAAAATAGTAATACTATCATTTTCTAATGAGGGTTAAATAAAATGATGAATATAAAGAACTCAGAAATTAATAAATAATGATCAATAATAATTATTGTTATTATTATTTTACCAGTTATAAAGGGGGCTTCCCAGGTGGCTCTAGTGGTAAAGGATTTGCCTGCCAATGCAAGAGACATAAGAGATATGGGTTTGATCCCCAGGTGGGGAAGATCCCCTGGAGGAAGGTATGGCAACCCATTCAGTATTCTTGCCTGGAGAATCCCATAGACACAGGAGCCTAGCAGGCTACTAGGCCTAGTGGGGCCATAGGGTTGCAAAGAGTCAGACACTACTGAAGTGATTTAGCACCTACACACAGCCATAAAGGGCAGTCTTGAAACAAAGTTCACAAGAGGGAAACCAGACAGGTGTCACTTCCACTTCCTGGGCAGTATGGGAGCAAGGCTTACTTCCCTTGCTTGTAGCAGTGGCAGTCAAAAGGAAAAAACAAAAAACACAGGGAATCCAAATTGAGCTCATTATATGAATTGAGAAGGAATTACTCTTTCACTTCCACCTGACACATCTATCCCCCATAACTATGACCTCATAATGCTCTTGATCCATATCATTATTATTATACTTGGAGGGGTGAGAAGGTCGGCAGTAAGCACCCTTTAGTTGTTGAAGTGCTTCACCTAATGGGAGAAAGAAATTATTTTTGCAGTTTCACATGGATAAGACACTGGGAGAATGCTTTATGCTACCAGCAAATCCAGTCATTCAAGCCCCAAGTATGTCTTTTACTTACAATTCCAGTGTTAAAGTAACTTTCTAGGTCCAAGAGAGAGGTGTTCCTGCCCAGGGTCCATGTCAGCAAATGGAAACCTGCATACCTTTCTGTGCCTGCAAATACTCTACTCGAACACAGTGAAAGGATTTCAATCTAAAATGATAGGAAATGGAGAATCTGAGGCATGTGCTCTCAGAAAAAGGAACCTTAAGAACTGAGATTAATTTTATGTAAATTCCTGTTTTACAGACGACAGAAACTTAGCTCCTGAACCATGAACATCTGCCAAGAATCTCTACCCATCCTCAGGCCAATAAACTAACTTTCTGGACTATGGCTGGACTCTCCCTGGCCTGCACCCCTTGCTCCTAAACGCAGCCCACGCCAACCTTCAATGGAGGTTCCCGGTAGCTCAGGGGTAAAGAATCCGCCCGCCAATGTAAGAAACTCAAAAGAGGACAGCTGGATCCCTGGGTTGGGAAGATCCCCTGTAATAGAAAATGGGAACCCACTCTAGTATTCTCGCCTGGAAAATCCCAGGGGCAGAGGAATGTGGCGCGCTACGGTCCTTGGGATTGCAAGGAGTCTGACAGGAAACACAGCCCTCAATGGATTTTCCCAAAGGTTAGTACAGCAGGTTTTGCCAATTGCAGATCCACTATCACACGGAATGAATTTCTACTTCTCAAATCGTATTTTGTAAAAAAAAAAAAAAGTATGCTTTGGAACAGGCCCTCACTAAATGATCACTAAATGAATAAATAAATAGGTCGCCCAAGTTTATTACTGAAACTAAAGACTGAAGAAGTAGAGTTTTTTTTTTTTTTTAATTGCCCTATGAATTTGAGAATGTGGTCAGTCACTTCAGTCATTTAGGATTCTTTGCAACCCCATGGACTGTAGCCTGCCAGGCTTCTCTGTCCCTGGGATTCTCCATGCAAGAATACTGGAGTGGGTTGTCATGCCCTCCTCCTGGTGATCTTCTCGACCCAGGGATCCAGCGGGCATTTCCTGCACTTCCTGCACTGCAGGCAGATTCTTTACCCACTGAGCCAACTGGGAAGCCCCCAAATTTGAGAATAAATAGATCCAAAAGTGAAAATTTTCTTCTTCACTGTAAGTACTTAGATAACATATGCAAACCGATGGATACAATGTCTACATTCTAGTCCCTTTCCCTTTTTATAAAAAATGAATTTCCACGCCACAAGCCACGTGGCCGCGGCCGCGGCCGCAGCGGGTGCTGGGAATCCCGCCGCCAGGTGTTCAGCATGCGCAGTCACGGCTGGCCGGAACTTTGTCCGCGGCTTGTGGAGCGAAGGGCTTGGGGAGGAGTTTGAGGAGAACCTGCGTCAATTGTGATGAGAATCCTAGTGGATGGACAGTGACCCCTTCCTTTTTAAAAATGTCTCACTTGGCAGAGTACTGTGACACCAAGAGGAATTTAATGAAATTTCATTATGTCTGGGGGGGAAAAAAGTACTTTCTTTCAGTGAAGAAACAGCACGTCAGAGGAGTGTGGAGAAGCCCTGAGTGTCTCAAACCAGCCAAAAACTCAGGTGGCCCTAGGCAGGGAGGATGACGTTCACCTACGATGGGTAAGAAACTCCATTTGTGTCTCATGTTCCTTTCTACTTGGTGCTGAAACTAGACTTATTATATGATACCTCTTCTGGAAGTAAAATCTTAAGTATTTTAACAGAGTTCATCTGCTACTACCAACCCTTATTTTTTGCTGTTTTAATTGCAAGGTGCTTCTGACACATCTAATCCAAAGAGCTCATTAAATACCAGCAGTAAAAGCTTTAACGTCAATCATGCAGAAACTATTTGGATATGACGAATTATTTTTTATTATTATATAAATTTATTAAAAGCACAATTTCATGGCCAAGGAATTTAAATCAGATGAACCAATTTATACTTATGTAAACAAATATCATAAGAACTACATAAAAAATTAAACATCACCAGAATCAAAGTTACATCTCTTGCACATGGAATTAAAAGTTTTTATATTATTTTTTTCTACCAAATGTTTGTCACTGTTCATAGATATAAATTAGTTAATCCTTGTGATTTAAAACTCAATTAAACTTTAGGATATTTTCTTGTTTAAAATTTAATATAAAGTGATAAAAATAAAGATATATGCAAAGAAAAATTAGTTATAATATGAACATTTTAATGAATTTTCTTTGCTCTCATATAAAAATATAGACTTAAATATATCCAAATTTCAACACTTGGCCTCCTTCATTGATTTCATCAGTTATATTTGTGGCCCAGTAATCCAATCTTGCAGAAAAGGCAATGGCACCCCACTCCAGTACTCTTGCCTGGAAAATCCCATGGATGGAGGAGCCTGGAAGGTCACAGTCCATGGAGTTGCTAAGAGTCAGACAAGACTCAGCGACTTCACTTTGACTTTTCACTTTCATACATTGGAGAAGGAAATGGCAACCTACTCCAGTGTTCTTGCCTGGAAAGTCCCAGGGCGGGAGGAGCCTGGCGGGCTGCCTCTCTGGGGTCGCACAGAGTCCGACACGACTGAAGCGACTTAGCAGCAGCAGCAATCCAATCTTGAGTCACTTTTCTAATTTATGTATGTAATTTAAGTTTAAAATTTGCCTAGTGGCTATTTCAATACTTGTCACTTCATGAATTGTAAGGTAATATATTTACATGAAAAGAAAGATGATAAGTCAGTGGTATGAATCATTATATTAAGGTCGTAATTATGAGCCATTAACTTACATTCTTTTGAAAAGCTTTCAGAATCCCTAATACAGTTCAGACTTATTTTGTAGATGGAACTCTTCTGTTCCTGGAGTTGCCTTTTACAGACTTGATTGTAAATTTCTGTTCCATACAATGCCATACTACCTTTTTAAATAGAAAAGCACACGATAATAAGTCTATTATTATTTATTATGTTTTTAACTTTATTTGGCTGTCTCATTCTTAGTTGTGGCATGTGGCACCCTGAATTGGAAGCATAGAGTCTTAGCTACTGGACCACCAGGGAAGTCCCCAAATATATTATTATTAATGATTTAGGTTGGCTTAATTTGGAGGTTATTCCTTAGAGTTCAATTACATGAGTTGAGAAGTTATTTTAACTCTGTGTTTACAGAGTTATATTGAAATACAACATTACCTTCCCCCACCAAGGGAGTAAATTTTTAATAAATAGGTATCAGGACCAGATTTTGGTTCCTGTCTTAAGAAAATGTATGTTGGATTTTAGTTTGAGATTTAGGATAATTTTAAACAAAATAATATCAAACGTTGAACTATGACTTGAAACTGTCCACATCAGTACCAGCTCTTATGTATGAAACACTATAAAGTCTATCTTCTCTTTCTAATTTATTTGACTTGCTATATTCTAGTGATATGGAAATGCCACACAGTATCCAAAATCAGGGAATAGTTTAGGTGCTGATATCATTATTTTCTCAGAATCATTACCTGTTATGATCCTCTGTTTTCTAGTTCAGTTCAGTCGCTCAGTCATGTCCAACTCTTTGCGACCCCATGGATTGCAGCATGCTAGGCTTACCTGTCCATCACCAACTCCTGGAGCTGACTCAGACTAATGTCCATCAAGTCAGTGATGCCATCCAACCATCTCATCCTTTGTCATCCCCCTCTCCTCCTGCCTTCAGTCCTTCCCATCATCAGGGTCTTTTCCAGTGAGTCAGTTCTTTGCATCACGTGGCCAAAGTATTGGAGCTTCAGCTTCAGCATCAGTCCTTCCATTGAATGTTCAGGACTTATTTCCATTTTGAATGGACTGGTTTGATCTCCTTGCCCTCCAAGGGACTTTCAAGAGTCTTCACCAACACCACAGTTCAAAAGCATCAATTCTTTGGCGCTCAGCTTTTTTTATAGTCCAACTCTCACATCCATACATGACTACTGGAAAAACCACAGCTTTGACTAGACAGACCTGACAGACAGGCAAAGTAATGTCTCTGCTTTTTAATATGCTCTCTAGGTTGTCACAGCTTTTCTTCCAAGGTGCAAGCATCTCTTAATTTCATGGCTACAGTCACCATCTGCAGTGATTTTGGAGCCCCCCAAAATAAAGTCTCTCACTGTTTCCATTTTTTCCCCATCTATTTGCCATGAAGTGATGAGACCAGACGCCATGATCTTAGTTTTCTGAATGTTGAGCTTTAAGCCAACATTTTCACTCTCCTTTCACTTTCATCAAGAGGTTCTTTAGTTTTCTTCTTCACTTTCTGCCATTAGGGTGGTGTCATCTGCATATTTGAGGTTATTGCTATTTCTCCCAGCAATCTTGATTCCAGCTTGTGCTTCATCTAGCCCGGCATTTCACATGATGTACTCTGCCTGTAAGTTAAATAAGGAAGGTGATAATATACAACCTTCACATACTCCTTTCCCAATTTAGAACCTGTCTATTGTTCCATGTCCAGTTCTAACTGTTGCTTCTTGACCTGCATACAGATTTCTCAGGAGGAAGGTCAAGTGGTCTGCTATTCCCATTTCTTTAAGAATTTTTCACAGTTCATTGTAATCCACACAGTCAAACCTTTGATGTAATCAATAAAGCAGAAGTAGATGTTTTTCTGGAACTCTTTTGCCTTTTTGATGATCCAACTTTTTCTGCTTTCTATATCACATTCAAACAGGTAAAATAATGTAAAATAAAAATTAAGCCTAACAAAAAAAAAACGTTTCTCATAGGAATACAAGTGACTATGGTATCAGCACTGTGGAATGCATGTTGCTATTTATTTTCTTTAAATACTTACCTCTGCAACTGGACTCCTAGTTCAGTAGAGAAACAAAAATTCAGGTAGCTTTATTTCCCCGAGATATAGCTGTCATTTGGTTTGCATACTGTATTCTGCACAGTAGAAGTAAAGCTTTCATGATAATTGTTCCATTATACTATGTATTGGTTTCTTGATCTCTCACAAAATTGGCATTGAAGATTGATGAAAAATTGGCGGTAACAGTTTATCAAGAAGTGTTGTGGATTGCTTTACTGAACTCTATCACTCACCTTTTGTTTATTTGCAAGTCATCGGGATTGATTTTAAGATATATGCCATTTTTGCTTTATTTGAGTGTGAGTAGAGCTTTATTTGAAACATATATTATTAATTTGAAAAGTCGGTTGTATTAGAAAGTGGAGATAGAATCAAGCAAGTTGGTAGGTATTACTAGGGAAAACAAACAAAAAACACCAAGATGGCATGCCCTAAAATTCTGCATTATTACAAATGCTAAAGTTTTGTTATCAGTCAAGTTCCCAGTAGGGAGTGGATTGCATTGTCAAGTTGGGCATTTGAAGAAGGTTTAATAAAATGATTGAGAAAGATGTAGCAAGTTATAGCAGAATTTAAGGGGATTATGTTGTAACATGAAAAGTAAGGCAAAGGTGAAATTATAGGATGATCTTGTCAAGGAGGAATAGCACCTTGACAAGGTCTGTGATCATCATCTGTTGAAGTACAAAGTTGGGCAGGGAAAAAGCTCTGGGGATGAGTGCTACAATCTTCTTCCTCTCTCTAAACTCCTGAAGTGTTCTTGGCTGGGTCTAACTGGTAGCCAGAGAAGAAGATTTGTTAAACAAGCAGGGTTTGAAAGGTTAGGACAGCAGAGAGGCACAGGGAAACATAAGCTGTACACAGTAATTCATGATGGAATGATAAAAATTGTTTGTTTCTTTTAAACCAACTCTTGTAGCCCCCAAGGCAAATATAATATATCTTGATTTATAAGACAACTCAAAATATATTATTCTGTTACTCCCTTTAACTTCCTGTGCTATAGAAATAGAAGCCAGGTAATACTGACTTAATTTTATAAATGATTAAATAGCCTAGCAGAAATTGTGTAGCTGTAGGCATTAGAACTTGGATTCAAACTCACCTTCTACTTTTAAATCTAATATTATTTCCATTAACTTCAATTTATTAAAAATATTTAATAAGATTAGTTATTTTTTCACCATTAAAAAGTAAGTCTTTTTTTTTTTTTTTTGCATACTTAAGCATCCACCCCCAGTTAACTGAGTATTTGGTACATGAAGTCAAGTAACTGTTTTGGTTACCAACTACTGGAACATAAGTGACTATTAATCAATTAAGCTAATGGCTTACACTCAGTTTTAATAATGTTAAACTAAAAGACAAAAACAGTCTTGAATTCAAAATGGGCTCCTTCATCTTGTATAATACTAGAGAATGTATTTCTGAAATACAGTCTAACATAGTCATAACTATTGTTACATTTTGGGGGGGACTTATTTAATTGTATGTTTGTTCAGGCTTTGTGTTAATAATAGCAAAGTGATCTAGTATGAAGTAAGGCAGAATCCTTCCCTGGATTGCTTTAAAAAATTAATGGCAGGGAGATAATTTACCATTTTGGGCTGTCCTTGGTTATAGCTACATTTTATACTCATCAATACACCATAAATGTTCTGATTATGCAATCTCATAGTATGATGACTCTGTGACATGGTGGACAGAGAACTTGATTACTGTAAGAGCTGGTTCCAGTCTCAACTCTGTTACTAAACGTTATGAGAGAGAGTTAGCTTCTCAATCTATAAAGCATACTTTTTAAAAAATTCTAGAGTGGTTTTTCATCATCTAAAAATTATCTTCCACCTCAAGTTTTCATTTATTTTAAAATTGTTTCCTTGAATACAAAGTATTGAATTCATATAAACACGGGAAGTGCTTCCTTTGTATTGTTTAAAAACAAGTAAACCAAATATTGGTTCTAATCCCTGTAATGAGAATTTATGTCCAATAGTAATTATTCCCTTGTTTTATGTTAATTAAATGTACACTTGCATTGGTAGCAGTAGTAGAAAGAACTGCTAATTTAGTTTCTTTCCTCTTTTTAATTAGCATATTTACATAAAAGAGAAACTATATAGTGGCACAATAAAGGCATAATATTTCAGTTTGGTGTAAGTAAATATATGCAACTCCATATATCTTGTTCACTGAGGATAAATATACTATATTAGGTTTCAGGTTCATCAAAAAGCAAAGTAATGTTGAAAGGTTAGTTCATATGCTTTTATTATGTTAGTTTTAGTAAGGGATGAAAAGAGCATTAATAATTTAAGAATGTATTTCTTATGAAACTAAGCACTTTTAAATTGAATTACTCTAGTGGAACACTGACTAAAAACTTGTCCTCTAAACACTTCTTAGTATCTAACACATCTTAGTGTTAACACATTTTGCAAAAATATTTAATGATTTTGTTAATATGTAAAATTTGGTTGCATGTAAATATCAAAAAGTATTGAATTTAGCTTGCAGGGTTATTTGTAATTATTTCTAGCTGGGTCACTCTTTAGCTAGTTATTATACAGGTGGATATTATGGGGGTTGGTAAGTATTTCAAGTCAAAAAGAAAAGCTAGTGGAGTTTTATTACACCTTCAGCCTATGGGACGTCCTCTCTGGGAAGGTATAGTGCTGTCCTAAATGTCTACACTCATCATTTTTCATTTGGTTACTTTTCTTTAGAGAAAAATCTCATCTTAAATCTCAAATTATGTTTCCTAAGCCATGTGTAGTAAAGTCTTGCCCAGGTGTCCCAAATGCGTGACAGAAGACTGTCTCTTCTGCATCTGCATTCAGCTGCTCTTTTCACGGCCCCTGTAGCACACATGTCTTAAAATCAGGCTTTCTCCCGTGGCATTCCTTCTGGGTAGAGCACGTTCCTCCCCTCTACTCACCCTTTAAACAGTTTAATATAATTTTCTTTCCAAAGTTTTCTTGCAACATTCTGGCCCCATCTGTACCTTCCATTTTCTAGACGCCCTCCAATCCAGGTGATAATTATTAAATGATTGTCATCTTTGTGTTGGAGTCAGTCATCCTTAAAGATAAGTTTCAGGAGGGCATGGATTTTGTTGAGTTTGCTGTCGTTTAGATTGTTACTTGATACTGATTACATTTTTTAAATGAATAAGTGTCTCTTTTCCTTGAGGCTAAGCTCTGTTCTCTGTAGAGGGATTTTCTTTTACATACTAGAGTTGTTAGACTTGGAGGCTTCAGGCAAATATTAGGTGGTTTAACTCTCTGACCAGAGATTTCCTGAGGATATTTATGATTATGAAATACATGAAATAGTTGTAAACCTGTATCTTGCTCCTAGAGGGGAAAAATAAAAAAAGAGAAAACAAAAACAAAAACGTGATGATTATGTGTCCAGAAACACCATTGCTCTTCCAAGGAGACAGTTGTCTTATTCCTAATTATCTTTTTGAAATTCACCAAAGTGAAAATGAGTACTTAGTAGAACCACATAATACTTTGAGTTTACAGATGGAATACTTGGTACAGCATATATTCTTTTTTTCTCATAGATTTCACACTCTTGCAAAAACCTAGGGACAAGTGCTAAGTCATTTGATTTATTTAACTCTGAATTTCTTTGCTTTAGGATTATAAATCAGACTCTTATTGTCACTTTAATGCAGAAAGTGTTCTTTTGTGTTCATAATGTAGATCAAGATGTGATTTAAGTCGAATCTTGTCAAGGTAACTCCTTTTTAAACCATGAGAAGAGACTTGGCTGTAGCCCAAAACTAATGGGAGTCATATTTTATAATAAAAAGCAATATGTTAGTAATAGAGGCTTTGCTGCTTCTTGCAGTCTCCACAAGCACAAATTCTTGTCAGTTTTCACAGCTAATGCATTTTTTGTCAAGTCATAAGCACTTTTAAAAAGCCTCTTAATATTGTGGAAGACAGAAATTCTAATTTTCTGAAGGAAGCAGTGAAAATAGAGATCTTAGCCTGGAGGAATAAGATATAAGATGCCTGACTATCAAAGGAATCCCATTTTGAAAAGAGACCCATCAGAGAGTAGAGTAGTGTGAATATAGAATTGAACAAACTTTCAAATTGAACATAAAGGGGTGTCATATTGCCAGTACTTTTCCTCTTCCTCACGTTTTATAAAGGGATCCTTCAACTGAGCAAATGGCAGAGATGACAAGAAGTAATTTATATTGTTCACATCTACTATTTAATGACTCCTGGGAGAGAAATGAAAGCTAATTTCACTTGTGTTTGCATGTACTACAGACACTTGTCACACATGGCTTGTAGCTCTTGTAAGGCCACTTGTCTCTAATGTAGAGTTGGATAGTGATGTGAAATTATAGCAAAAGTTTCAGGAAAGCTAGTTACTTACACTTTTAACTTCTGTGACTGCCAGTGTGAGAAAACCAAAGATGTGTGAAATAAACACCAGTGTGAGCAAGTCCAATGGGGGAAGTTCATTTTTAAAAATACTGATTACATTAAGAAGTTATCCTCCTAGAATAGCAAGCGGTTTTATTTATTAAACTTACAAATTTAATGAAAAGGAAAGGCTAAATCCATTTACAATTGTACCTTAAGGAAACTCACTTTATTCTTCAGTTTTTATGTAGTATGTGACATGTCCAAAGCCCTTATTTGCCTCTGAACTTTACAGGTTTTCAGAGTTTCAACATTTCAAGGACATTCATATAGCTTCTCTTTAATATTTAGTTTTGAATTATGCAAATCCACTTTGTTCACATTGTTATTCCTGTCTTCATGTGGTCCTCCTTCATGAGGTTGGCACAGATGGAGGTGAATAGTGTTCTTTGATGTCAGTGTGGCTTTCTTTAAGAAGTATCATCAGTAGATTAGTACATGTGATCTTTTTCCTTTGCTCTTCTGTGTTCTAGCATAAATTTATTATGTCACAGATGTCTTTCTCTTTTATTTTCTCCTTGAATTGTGTGATGATAATATTCTTTATTTACATGACCAAATTTCAAATAGAAATTAAGCTGCTTTGCATATTGTAATAAAATCGTCTCACTTTCTTCTTCACAGATTGGTTTGTAATCTATTCACCAGGTGAAAACCCTGAAATTAAAAAAAGTAAATGGTAAAATCAGGATATTAATATAGGTCTTATAACTGTAGTGGGCTTTTCCCCCTCACAAAGTTAGTCCAAATTATTTTAAAGACAAAAGTACCAAATTTTCTTAGGATCATGAGCTTAGTAACTAAAGTAGCTCTAAGTATTAATAAGAGTAATAAAGGTAAGTCTTAAAGTTAATTCCTAACAAAATGCACATGTATGCCTTGTTACTTTATTTTTTAAGAAATGTTGTTCCCAATAAAACATTTCAATAGAACCTGAAACTTGACCTTCGCTTTTCCCTTAGTTTTTCTTGAACACAACTAGAGATTATATGCAAAAGAAAAAAAAATGTTTTAGATAAAGAACCTTCTTTAGAAAGAGTTTCATTCACTAACAGTCTGTTACTGGGATACATAATATCATTTTAATAGTCCTAGATTATTATATTTAATGTCTGAGTTAGGTCATTTCTGTTGGATTTAATTGCTTATATTACCTTGCAATTTAAAATTATTTAATTGTTCTATTCTTTAATTCTTCAGACTGTTTTAAATTGACAGTTTTTGTGCTTGATATCAGTACCTATTATTAAAATTCATTAATTTTTTAGAAAAGAAGGTTGCTCTTTTTGATCCATATGGTAAGAATGGAGAATTGTGTAAATCACTCCATTAAGATCATTTAGTAAAATGAGAGAATATCATTCACTGAAATTTTTGTGTCTTAAACTATTTTAACATGTATTTGTTGTCTGTTAATCTTCTCCCTATGTAATCTCATCTACTTCTGAAGGATTCAGCTACCAGAGGGAGGCTGAGAACTGTTGAACTTCCATTTTCAATCTAGAAACTGTCCTTAGCTACAAATTATATAACCCCTGCCCCACTAGATCTTCCTACTTAGATGTCTTGCTGCTGCTGCTGCTGCTGCTAAGTCGCTTCAGTCGTGTCCGACATCGTGCGACCCCATAGACAGCAGCCCACCAGGCACCCCCGTCCCTGGGATTCTCCAGGCAAGAACACTGCAGTGGGTTGCCATTTCCTTCTCCAATGCATGAAAGTGGAAAGTGAAAGTGAAGTTGTTCAGTTGTGTCTGACTCTTAGCGACCCCATGGATTGCAGCCTACCATGCTCCTCCATCCATGGGATTTTCCAGGCAACAGTACTGGAGTGGGGTGCCATTGCCTTCTCCCACTTAGATGCCTTAAAGACTACTAAAACTAGTAAGACTCAAGACCCTTCTCTATACTCTTGAACTAGCCTCTCCCTCTGTTTTCAATCTCATTCAAAGGTAACACATTCTCTCCAGTTGAAGACAGTAATTTGGGGATTATTCTTGACTCCTCCCTCCTCCTTCAGTTTATCACCAGATTGTATTGATCATACCCTTCTCCATCCTGTCACCGTCTCCTGATTACCACTGCTCTCACTGTAGAGCAGAGAACCACTTCGTTTTATTATTGAGACTAGAGATAGTCTTGGCCATCCTTCCTAATTCCTGATGCCATTAACAAAATGTTCCAAATACTTAAGATGGATGACAGGTATTATTAAAATATTGTCTCTGTCCACCTCTTAGAATTCGTCTCTCATTCCTGTCTACTTCCACATCTTTGTGTACTTCAGATCAATCAGACTTCAGTTGTTTCTATATGTGCCTTCTCTTTTCACACCTACTCACCACAACAGGAAATTACTTCTTCCAGAAGCTCTTCACCTTTGCTACTACATCTTCACATACATACGTTTACACCATCCTTTCTGTATTATCCGAGATGTCACTTCCTTTGTTCATCTCCCCAAAGAAGATTAGGTACCTCAGTATATGATCTATTTGTACTTTCTTTTTTATTTATTTTTATTTTATTTTATTTTTAAACTTTACAATATTGTATTGGTTTTGCCAAATATCGAATCCGCCACAGGTATACATGTGTTCCCCATCCTGAACCCTCCTCCCTCCTCCCTCCCCATACCATCCCTCTGGGTCATCCCAGTGCACCAGCCCCAAGCATCCAGTATTGTGCATTGAACCTGGACTGGCAACTCATTTCATATATGATATTATACGTATTTCAATGCCATTCTCCCAAATCATCCCACCCTCTCCCTCTCCCACAGAGTCCAAAAGACTGTTCTATACATCAGTGTCTCTTTTGCTGTCTCATATATAGGATTACTGTTACCATCTTTCTAAATTCCATATATATGTGTTAGTATACTATATTGGTGTTTTTCTTTCTGGCTTACTTCACTCTGTATAATAGGCTCCAGTTTCATCCACCTCATTAGAACTGATTCACATGTATTCTTTGTAATGGCTGAGTAATACTCCATTGTGTATATGTACCGTAGCTTTCTTATCCATTCATCTGCTGATGGACATCTAGGTTGCTTCCATGTCCTGGCTATTATAAACAGTGCTGCGATGAACATCTTTGTACCTTCTTTTATGGCACTCATAAAAATTGTAATCATGTATTTATTACCTATTGTTCCCCCTAGAATTTAAATTTACTTAGGGCATGAAAGTGAAGTCGCTCAGTAGTGTCCAACTCTTTGCGACCCTGTGGACTGTAGCCCACCAGGCTCCTCTGTCCATGGGATTCTCCAGGCAAAAATACTGGAGTGGGTTGCCATTTCTTTCTCCAGGGGATCTTCCTGACCCAGGGATTGAACCCGGGTCTCCCACATTGCAGGCAGACACTTTACCCTCTGAATCACCGGGGAATCCTTGGTCTATTACTTAGGGCATAGACCATTTTATTTCCTCTGCTGAATTCCTTGTATCTATCATAGAACACTAACTGACAAAAAATGAATGCAGTGAGGGTATGAGTATTTATTGAGTAAGTCAATATCATTTGATTCTTGATTAATTCCCCATATTCATTTCTGAAACCATCCTGCCATCAACTTTGTGGAAAAATATGTAGTTACACATTTATATCCAAATCCTACTATGCAAAATAAAATTGTCAAGACAAAACAATTCCTTTATCTTGGGTCAATTATTAGATTTCTTTCAATCCTGCCATTCAGTCAGTGATAAATTTGGCTTTTAAGAACTGGCAGTCTTCTAAAAAGCACAATTTATTTCCTTATAGTAAACTTATCCTTTAAGTTTATTTGTTGAATATTATTATAATTAATGAATTATTTGTTGAATATTATTATAATTAATGAAATTGGCAGAGTATGTCAGTCTAAAACCTAATATCTGTTGAATATTATTATAATTAATGAAATTGGCAGATTATGTCAGTCTAAAACCTAAAGATTTAAGAAACCAAATCACAAAGTTTAAACCTCATAAATTGAAGTCCCACCTAAATAGCCTACACTGATTCCCCTTATTTTTTAATGACAGCAGATATATTAGTAAGACTCTTTATTATTTAGAACAAGTCAGAACTGATTACATTTGAAAGATTTAATCACATTCCTAGGGGATTTTGGCATTATACATTAAATAAAAATATACGTTTTCATATTACAGAACTACGATTTGTCATTTTCTGTGGTTTTGTCAAATATACCCTGAATTCTAATCTTCATTATGTCACAAAGCTACATTCCACTACTCATTGTAAATTATGTTGAGATATTTAGTTGCCACATAATGTGTAGAAAGGAGAGCGTCATTAACCATTTCTTTTCAAAATGAGTGTGACTTTGTTGATGTCTACATGCTACCGTCATAAACTGTGGAGCACATACAATAGACTTTAATTTATAACCTTGACTTTGATAAAGCAGATGGCCCTGGGAGGGAGAAAATTCTTTAGCGACTTAAGTTTTATGCAGTGCTAATTTTAAAAAGTCTTAGTGACTAGGAAACTCTCAAAGTATGATAGATTTCCTTAGATGATGAGCATTTTAAAATTATTAAAATTTCAAATTAGAAATTCATCAGTATGACAAAGCTTAATACCTTTCCTCTGGATCCATTCTCATACTCTCCTCCTTTCACACTTATTTATGTAGGGTCCTTGATAGTCCAGCTGGAGGGTACCCTTCTCAGCTGTTTTGTCTGTTTTCGTGTGACTAAGTTCTCACTAATGTAGAATAAGCAGCAGTCAAATAGACAAATCCAATGCCAATTTATTTTTAAATTTTATTTTTAATTGTGAGGAAATTGCCTTACAATGTTCTATTGGTTTTCCATACCAATTTCTTAAGAGAATAGTGCTTCCTCTCTATTTCTTCTCTTTCTCTTTTCTTAGGATTGATAGAGTTAGCCAGTTTCAAACTTGTAGATAGGACACTAGGGTAGCAAAGTGAAAAGTCAGAAGAAACTTGGGTCCACAGAACATCTGTGAAGAAGATGACCTACCTAAACTGGAACTGAAATGCAAAGAGAGATAACATTTGAAGAGAAATCTTATTTTATATCATTTCTCATAACCAGTTTTTGATTGACCAAATAGCACAATTAAAATATAATCTATATAGATACAGTGGTGAGGGAAGGATTGGGAGTTTGGGATTAGCAGATGCAGGCTAGTATATATAGGATGAATAAACAACAAGGCCGTACTCTATAGCACAGGGAACTATATTCAATATCCTGTGATAAATCATAATGGAAAGGAATATGAAAAAGAATACAAGTATATGTGTAACTGAGTCACTTGCTGTACAGCAGAAATTAACCCAACATTGTAAATCAACCATGCTTCAATACAATTAAAAAAAAAAACAAAAATGCATATGGATACATATGTATGCATACCCGTGTATATATGTATATATCCATTTTAAAATCTGCTGGCCCATAGGTTAGATAATGTGTTCTGTGGTAAATTAAATGTAGAAATCCTTGCAATTGTAAAAATATAACAGGCAAGGGATTTTCACAGGAAGTAACTTGAATCTTTTTCAAACTAATTCGTTTTTATTTCCTTTTTTTAATGAAAAATGGTTGAATATAGACTCCTCTGTTGTAGGAAACAGAAATTGATTAAAAACTACTAACTCTTAAGAGTTTGTTAACTGTTCTCTTTTTGCATAGTGTTGTGCAGCTCTCAAATAGATGATGCTTTTCTCTAAATGCCTAGGCTTGATGAAGTTATCGTTAATCTTCTAGATTCTGATACAGTTTTATATAAAAGCTTGAGGAGGATATATATACCTAAGAATGACTTGATAACATTAACCTGAATTTTAGCTCTAACTCCTAATCTTTAAATAGCATAACTAAGTCATTTAAGTAATAAAATGACTTGTTTCTTTTAAAAATATTTTTGAAACTTTCTGTGGTTGGTATATGTTAACATCTGCATATTAGTTATGTTCATTCATGACATTCATAGGGATAGTTATGTAGTTAAACTCTCTTTGTCCCAAATGCTATATAGTATCTTTGACTTCCTCCCTTTTAATTATGTCAATTATTAAGACATAATTTAAGAGTCTGTGGGTGAACCACTCATTAGTCATTCCCAGAGCAGCAAAAAGTCATACACAAGAATAGATGCTACATTAAGGGTCTTGCTAACTTGGGATTCTTCTTAAGATGCCTTATGTTTACAACTTTAAAAGGTAAAATATAAATTTTGATTTCATAGAAGCCAGTGTAAGCATGGTGGTCTAAATGCGGCTGTTCAGATAAGTATCATTACCAGAAAGCCTGAAAGCCCACAAGATGGGCTGGTGACAACTTGAAATTCACATATTTTCCAAATTAGGTGCTGTGTTTGAAAACTTGGCCAAGTGAGATTGACATAAGCTTCATAGGGAACAGTGAGAAAAGCAGAAGGCAGATCAAATTTGAGCCTGCCAACCTTTGACAGGCTTGCTTTAACTTTCTCTGCCTGAAGTTCTTTGTCTTATATTATCTTTTACCTGAAATTGTGACACAAAGGTTATGACAAGCATGTGAAAATCACTAGTGACTTATTAATGTTGGCTATGACTTGAGCATCACAGAACAGCACAGGGTGGCTCCCGTGATTGCCTTTCTTTCTTTCCATATATTGCAGCCAGTCTCTTGAGCTGTCCAGAAGTGTCATATTCCTTCAGGAAATAAGATCAGTGCATTAATATGCTCCTCTGCTTCGAAGCTCATAGTTACTTGTCGCATTAATGTTTTGCTTAAATCAACTTTCCCTGAAATATAAGAATGCAAATTACTCAATTCTTGACATTCCTTTGCAGACTCTTTTTCCAACATCCAATTTACACATATATTAAAGAAATGGACACTTTTAACAAACAGGAGTTTTCATTTATTTATATTCATCCAAATAGAATTGAAAAGACAATATTGAAACAGGCTTTTTAATGAAGGATCTAATAGTTAATAGCCTCTTTACAATACTAAATTTTAAATCTTAAAAAAACTCTATATAATTCAGTTTGGGGACATGACTGCCTTTATTCTTTTACCCGTAGTTATTTTGTTTTAATAAGACTGTCATTTTTATTGGCTTAAATTTAAGTATAGATATGTAACCGCTGTCCTTGTAGAGCTGTAGCTTATTTTGTTTTCCTTTCTCCAGAAATTGAGAACAAGTTATTGTCAATAACAATAATAATGCAAACTTTTGGGAGCGAGTCTGTCACTGCTCAATGATAGTTTTGAATTTAGAAGATAAATGAGGGGAATTTTGGAGCACAACTTAACATTCCTAGGGCAAAACAATTCTTATTTGCCTTTGAAGAAAGTAGAAGACATCTAATAAAATAGCATCTTTACTTTATTTTTTCCATTTTTAGTTTTTTACTGTTCTTTCAAAGCTATATCATTTACCTAATAGAAGTATATGTACATTTTGATTCTTACTGTCTTTTCTGAAATATAATTTTTGTCCAATATTGCTGGGGTTTTTTATATCTGTATTCTTATTATGCATTTTGATTGAAGTAATTGTGAAATAGATTAGGAGAGCGACTCATTTATCCAAGTCTTATGTTTTACTAAAGTTATAATAAGACAAACTGATCATGTAATGTTTCAATATATAGATACTAATAAAAGTCTCAGCATGTGTTCTCCATCGTGTCCGACTTTGTGCGACCCCATGGACTGTAGCCCTGCCAGGCTCCTCTGTCCATGGAATTTTTCCAGGCAAGAATACTGGAGTGGGTTGCCATTTCCTCCTCCAGGGGATTTTCATGACCCCAGGATGAACCTGCATCTCAAGTCTCCTGCATAAGCAGGCAGATTCTTTACCACTAGCGCCACCTGGGAAGCCCACTAATAAAAAAAAAAAAAAGTAGTAATATTTAAATTTATTGCTGTTTTGGAGTAGGCAATGGCAAGCCACTCTAGTATTCTTGTCTGGAGAATCCCATGGACAGATGAGCCTGGAGGGCCACAGTCCATGGGGTCGCAAAGAGTCAGACACGACTGAAGGGACTTACCATGCATGCATTGCTGTTTTACCATACAGAAGACATTTGAGGAAACTCCAAGAGATAGTTAAGGACAGGGAAGCCTGTCATGCTGCAGTCCATGTGGTTGCAAAGAGCTGGACATGATTGAACAATAGAATTTATAATCATGTATATAGCCGTGGGGCACCCATGTGACTCATAAGCATTTTTAAAGATTTTTAAAAATTATTTATTTGTTTACTTTGGGCTGTGCTGGGTCTTTGTTGCTGCAAGCAGGTTTTCTCTAGTGATAAATGGGGGCTACTCTCTCCTTGTGAAGCACAGGCTCTAGGTGTGTGGGCTTCAGCAGTTTTAGTACAAGGGCTCAGGAGTTGAGACCTGAGGGCTCTAGAGCGCAGGCTCAGTAATTGTGGCACATGTGCTTAGTAGTTCTGCAGCACGTGGGATCTTCCCAAACCAGGTATTGAACCCACTTCTCCTGCATTGGTAGGTGGACTCTTAACCACTGGATGACCAGGGAAGTCCTGACTCATAAGCATTTGAAGACTTTCACTCTCCTTAAAGTCTGCAATATCCTAAAAGTCTGGTAACTACTTATTCCATGCCAAGAAAATAAAATGGATTGACTTCCATGGTCAGTTTGCATTAACACTGACTTCTTACTTCTGTGAAGTTTTATATTCTGACTGAAAATAGCTGTGTCTTCTAAAGAATTGGTGTATCTTAAGTATATTAAGTTCATACAACCAAGAATCTCTTGAAATACTGATTAGGGGATCAAGTAGCACTTCCACGGACTTTGTATCCTGTGAACTTCTTAGTAATCACACAGAGTAGGGGGACACACATGCATAAAATCTCGGTATAATATAAGGAAACCAGGGCTCTGGCAGATCAGGTCATTCAGTTCCAAAGTCTAGGTCTCTTGACTCACTGTTTCTGTACACATACATTTTTATTTGAAGCCTTAAACAACCACCACAGCCTTTTGTGCTTGTTGTATCTGAGAAATGACCTTGCTCAAATTTTTAATTTTACAGAGGGACTAACTCATAACCATAAAAATAATGTGGTGTGCTCAAAGTTTAGAGCTTTTTATCTTACTGTGCCACCAACTATCTTTATGATCTTTTGCAAGTCACTTCAGTTCTCCAAGTTTCGGGTTAATAATACAAGCAGGGGTTAGTTACGGACTTTCTGTTCTCTTGCACAGTCCTAGGGCATAATGCAGTATGCTTGTTTCCAGGTCTACCATGGCAGAGCCGAAGCAAGAGCAGATCTCATGGCTCGATTCCTCTTGTTCTTATGACTCATGTTTTTCCTTTGAATCTGCATCACTGAGATAGGCTGGCTCATCCTAATTCTAGGTGAACACAAAAATTATGTGCAGATATCTCCATGTTTGGGCTTCACTGGTGGCTCAGTGGTAAAGAATTTGCCTGCAGTGCAGGAGACGTGGGTTTGCTGGATTGGAAAAATCGCCTGGAGGAGGAAATAGCAACCTACTCCAGTATTCTTGACTGGGAAATCCCATGGACAGAGGAGCCTGGTAGGCTACAGTCCACAGGGTCACAAAGAGCTGGACACGACTTACTGGCTAAATAACAATATTGTCTCCATGTACACTGATTCCTGGTAAGAGAAGGGACAGTGCTGTGAAATCCACTGGGATTCTAAGTCTAAGGCTTTAACACTTCATAATAGAGAACCTCAGATTAATATATTATCCACATACTGAAATGTTAGCAGATTATTTAGTGTAGCCCTAATGGTAATATTTAATTAAAACAGAATTGTGGAAGAATAATCAGCATTTAACTGTTCCTAAAATATGAGCTTTACTTTGAATATGAATTGAGTTCCTTTGTCCTCTATATAAAACTGCTCCACTGAAAGAACATTCACCTTTCATTTGGCCATTTGTTGTGGTTTATCTGTAGCACACCCACATATGGAAGATCATTCTCTCCTTTTATGTTCTTTAAATCACTGTCATGTGCCAATATTCTGCTGGCTAGAAACCAAAGAGTATGTATGATGCACAGAGTTTCTTAGTTGACTAAGGTTCTGGAGACAAATCTGGATTGAGTGACCTTGAACTTTGTTTATCTGATTGTGAGGTTTATGTGAACACAACGTGTATGTGCACCCATACACATGTGTGCACACACACACAGGCTCTTAACCCTGTTCACAGTACCTAGTAAATGCTCGGTAAATGTGAACTATAGTGTTTGGAATAATCTGGTATAAGGACTAGATTATCTCTGTGGATGCTTTCATAACTGAGACAAATATTTTGTTGTTGTTCAGTCACTCAGTCGTGTCCGACTCTTTGCGACGCCATGGACTTCAACACGCCAGGCTTCCCTGTCCTTCACCATCTCCCAGAGCTTGCTAAAACTCCTGTGCATTGAGTTGGTGATGCCATCCAACCATCTCATCCTCTGTCGTCCCCTTTTCCTCCTGCCTTCAGTCTTTCCCAGCATCAGGGTCTTTTCAAATGAGTTGACTCTTTGCATCAGGTGCCCAAAGTATAGGAGCTTCAGCTTCAGCATCAGTCCTTCCAGTGAATGTTCAGGACTGATTTCCTTTAGGATGGACTGGTTGGATCTCCTTGAAGTCCAAGATACTCTCAAGAGTCTTCTCCAACACCACAGTTCAAAAGCATCAATTCTTTGGTGTTCAGCCTTATTATATTTTGTTGATAAATAATAAACAGTGTTATAACTTGAAATATTTTGTAATTAACACAGAGCAAGCTATTTTCAAATGAAATATAAAGCTGAAAATCATCTTTGGGAAATTAAACACATTAAAAAAGAGTGTGTGTATACACTAGATAGCAAGCATACTTGAAATCAGAGTGGCACTTTTAGAGTAACTATTTCACAGTTCATTCATATTTTTCAATAAGAAGTTACTATTAAAATATATACAACAAAATTCCCCTGCACCTCAGATTTCCAACTATTTCAGCATCAAGATCTGCCTTTCTTAGTGGACCTGACCCTCAGTGTATCTGTCAAAGTGTTTGCTATGCAATGTATATGCATCCATATCCTGGATAGATATAAGATTTCCACTGATATGGAAATATCAAAAAATCTTATTATATTCAAGCATTTCTGTGACTTCTTAGAACTATTTATTAGAAACCTTGTACTGAAGTGCACACTCTGTTGTGTCTGACTCTTTGCAACCCTGTGTTGCAACTGTAATCTGCCAGGCTTCTCTTTCCATGGAATTATCCAGGGGAAAATATGGGAGTAGGTTGCCACTTCTTTCTCCAGGGGATCTACCCAACCCAGGGGTTGAGCCTGCAGAGTCTGCATCTCCTACAGAAGAATCTGCGGGCAGATTCTTTACCACTGAACCACCTGGGAAGCCCTTATAACTTCTTACCTGTGTATATCACTTTGAAGTATATAAAAATGTTTACATGCATTACCCATACAGTTCCACCAACAGCACAGAGTAAAATCTTATACTTTTAAAATTTGGTGTAACTAGCATTCATTAAGAGACATAAAGTGATCCTGTCTGGTTTTGCTAGTAAATGCAAGAATGAAGCCTAATACTGTGACTTTTTTCTCACATATTTTATCTATTTCTTACTGCCTCCTAAAAGGATCTAGAATGTAAATGGGATGCCCAAGAGCCACTTGGAAGCTGAGAATGTTTATTAGACAAAAACAGGGCCTTTGATTTATGACTCAGTTCTTTGCTGATTCTTTATTGGAATTTTCAATGATTCCTATTCTCTTGTCAGATGACATATACCGTGAGAACTCTCAGTCCACTTAGCCAGATGGTACAGCCAGGAGACAGAGGGAAGACCCAAGGACTGATTAAGTGTGGAGCTAGAGGCAGGCATATGATTAGAATGCAAAGCCTCCATTCTCCTCCCGTTTCTGATGCTGGGTTACTCTCTCCAAATGTTTTACATAGTTGCCAAAAAATCTGCATAGAAATAATATTCATTTGTGCTTGCAGCATTCATTAGTTACCCTGAATTTTCTCTGAATATCAAATACATGCCCAAGTGAGATGAGATATAAAAGCAGCAGGCAGTGCAATCCAATTACCCAAGGAATAGTGCCAGTCCTTAGCACAGCAACTGAATGGCTGAATCTCAAGGTCTCTATACATCTATTTCTGATTGCTTATACTTTGGAGTTTGGTCATCAACTTTAAAGAACCTAATGAATTGCTTGAAATAACACTTGGGTTTTTTTAAATTGTATATGCATTTGTACTTTGAACATAGATCTCATTCACCCTACTCCAAATGTCTCTATTGTGACAGCCCTTCCTTGACTTGTCCTGTGAGCCCCTGTACATGGCCTCATATTTAATAATTCACACATTCCTTCTTATACTCCCGTATCCTGCTTCCTCCACTCTGTAATTCTAGTCAACTTAACATTTATTCTTTAAGTGACAGCATGCCTCAACATAGTTTTCATTGTTTACTGATTCATTTATTCAGCTGAGCTACAGGGTGTCAGTGAACTGACTGCAAGATGACACATGTAGTACTGGCAGGCAGGGCATGGAGAAAATCAAGGGAATGTGGGCAGGCGTTAGATGGTTCAGCTGAGGAGATCTGTGTTCCCCAATCAATATTCTTTGCTTTAAAATGGCTCCTGGATTTATACACAGTGATACTATCCAGAGCCGTATATTTCCATCTCTGCCTATAATTGCAGTTTTGATTTTTCATTTGGATTATAAACCTGTCCCAGCTGGGTTTTCTTGTGTGGCTTCATTCTCGATGGCAGAAGTGGGATCGATTTAATATTATAACCATATTGCAGCTTAAGTATTTTTGCATTCTACCCTAGGGCAGGTGGCTTCATTTACATTTTAAAAATAAGGAATTAGAGGTTATTGATTATAAATCACTATGCAGTGCAGTCTAATTTCTTTTGATTGTACACACTGCAAATTTTAGCCTTTCCTCAACAAGTAGTCTGGGTTTACTAAGAAGATAACCATTTATAATTATTGTCTTTCTTCTTCATTTCTAACAATACTTCTCTTCACTCAGTAACTCTCTTCTGGGCACCTTCTAAGTGCCTAGCTCCATGCTGGCTTGCTGAGTAAATGCTGGTGTTGTAGATGCCTTGTGGACAGTAACAACCTAGTTTATAGCTTGATAGTAGTTGGTGCCATTTTCCAAATAGTCCAGTTCTTCCAGGAGTGTGTCAGAATTTCACTTGCTATCTCCCTTGTCTTTGCCTGGTGTGTGAGACCAGTTCTGTCCAATAGGTTGTAAAGATAAACGTCACCTCAGGTTGAGTTTTTGTCATTGTGATACTAGGCAGTATCTTTTTTTCCATGCTACTGAATGTAGCAATGATCTAAGTAGGGTAGGGCTATTCCATTAGCCTGGTTCTTAGAGTGACGACAGTGTGGAAGAGAGACCACAGTTTATACATGATGGGAATTTGGTGTGAGAAGAGATGATATTTTGTTTTTTAAGCTACTGAGGTACGGAGGACATTTGTTACAGTCGTATTACTTCACTTATCTTGATGACATAGAAAACTTTCAAATGAAATTGTAAACTTTATTCCAAAGGTTCATTATGATGACTAGATGACTGTCTGTCTGTCTCTCTCTGTAAAACATAGATGGTGATGGCACCCCACTCCAGTACTCTTGCCTGGAAAATCCCATGGATGGAGGAGCCTGGTGGGCTGCAGTCCATGGAGTCGCGAAGAGTCGGACACGACTGAGCGACTTCACTTTCATTCACTTTCACGCACTGGAGAAGGAAATGGCAACCCACTCCAGTGTTCTTGCCTGGAGAATCCCTGGGACGGGGAAGCCTAGTGGGCTGCCGTCTATGGGGTCGCACAGAGTTGGACACGACTGAAGCGACTTAGCAGCAGCAGCAGCAGCAATATTTATAGCAACTATATCTATCTATCTGATTGTGTATACTTTGTGCACTTATCTTTATCACTTAAAACTATTTCAAGATTAATTCCAAGATTATTGATTTAGGCAAGGAATATTATAATTTGCTCCCAGTCTTCCAAAACTAGCACCATTTTCCAAATAATTCATAAGATAAACTTTTATAAATAAGCAAATATAATTGATTTTCTAAAGATATCCAAAACATAAAATTATGAGGGAAGCCCCAGAAAAAGGATAGGCTATGGGAAAATATTTGGGATAAAATGACTAGCAAGTAATGACGTAGACAATGTAAACTCACTTTCTATTTTTATTAAGAAGGCAGAGAAAACTATTTTTCTTAAAATTTGTTATATATAAAGTATAGTTGATTTACAATATTGTGCTAATTTCTTCTCTATAGCAAAGTGATTGCATTTACTTGTATACACATTCTTTTTAATATTCTTTTCCATATGGTTTATCACAGAATATTGAATATAATTCCCTGTGCTATAGAATAGGACCTTGTTGTTTATCCATTCTGTACATACTAGTTTGCATCTGCTAATACCAAATTCCCAATGCATTCTCCCCCTCTCCGGGCCCCTTTGTCAAACACAGATCTGTCCTCTATGTCCCTAAGTCTACAGAGAAAACATTTTTCTGCATCTCACTCTCAGTCTTTCTTAAAAACTTGTAGATAATAGAAATAAACAGTTGCTGAAAACTCAAACTTTCTCTTCAGTGGGTCAAAGTTTGAGATATTATAAGAAGACCAAAGCAAGGAGGTTGGATTATTTAATTAGAAGGCAAGGGTGAATAGATTAATCTTTGAAATACATCTAAAATATTTATGAGTGAGTGTTAGTTGCTCAGTTGTATCCAACTCTTTGTGACCCCATGGACTCTAGCCCACCAGGCTCCCCTGTCCATGGAATTCTCCAGGCAAGAATACTGGAGTGGGTTTCCATTCCTCTCTCCAGGGATCTTCCTGACCCAGAGATCGAACCCAGGTCTCCTACGTTGCAGGCAGATTCTTTGCCCTCTGCTCCACCAGGGTTTATACTGGTGCTTGAATTCTGTTCAGCTTCTAAGTCACAGTAGACCTGGAATATAATATCTAGACCCATCTAGACGTTTTGAAGTTGGAGGCTTCTTTTCATTACTGAGGAAACTACTAATTGCAAAAATGAGAATGCGTTCTTCTTGCAACTACTGTGAAAAAAAAAAAGTAATAAAAATATTCATGAATGAAGAGACTTGTGCTCATGTCTGTCAGGACGCTGCTGGGTATTGTATATGTACTATTTCATGTAAGTCTCAAAGTTATCCTCAAAATTGATACTATTCCTTACATTGTTTGACATTCCTCAACTAATAAATAGAGGCCCACAATTTCTTGTCATTTCTGTGCGACTACAAAAGCTATCCTCTTTCCACTAGGAAGGCCCAAATAACAATGGTTAGTTTTCAAAATACCATATCTGTCTTTTAACTACAGAAAAGTGAATTTGTCATTGAATGCAAACTTCCAGGTTTTTTTTTTTTTTAATTTAGGAATATTAGAAATTTATAGAAGTTTGCTGTCTTCATAATACTTATACTTTGTAATTAAAATATCTGATAAAGTTGCTGAGCTAATATCAGTAAAAGTCTCCAAAGGGAGATTTTAAATCACAGGGTAGACAAGTGGTAATGTGCACTGTGCTCCCTGTCAGCCCAGCTGTAAATGATTATGCACTACTCCTAAACTCCATAAATTCAGAAAGGAAACTCATTGAGAGTCCCCTCTTCACAAAACACTCGGCCCTCTTTTGCATAAAAGCAGGAGACTCTGGGGAACCTTACACATTAATACCCATATCTGTAAAGGGAATAAAAGTGATTTAGCTAGCAGTATACAAAATTGGGGACATCTGAAAGATTCATATTTCTGCCCTATCCACTGAAAAGCGTCCAAATCATTTTCCTTCATGCTGTGAATGAGAGTAACTGTAGTGGAGGCTATTCCTGTAGCTGTCACTAAATAACTTGTCTCCTGGTGAAACCAAGGGATGGGACAGCATGTCATACCTCAGAATGAAATTAAAATAAAATGGAATAAAATATAAATAAAAGAAAAGGACCCTTTTATCTATTGTGAAGTGTGAAGTAGTTGAGTTTTATCCCCAAATGGCTTTTAAGTCAACCTGCTGAATTCTAAATTATTAGTACCAGAAATAGTATTTGGCTTAAGTTTTCAATACCCTGACTTAATCCCTGGCAGATTTTTCTGTATTCGTGCTATAGAACTGTGTCTGCTCGAAACAGAAAGTGACAGGTGAATGGGACCTGTCCCCTCTCCTCTTTTTCTGGCCTGAATAGTGTTGGCATTAACTAAGTAAAGCAAATTACAGTAGTAAAATAGAAAGTAGCCACTTTTTGGGTTCAAGCTATTTTATTAGTTTCTTTCAGCTTCTCTTTCGTGGTAATAATACCTAAAGGAAACATTTAAATAAAAATACATTTATTTGAATATTTAAATCAAGAGGTTTTCCATTTTAATGAAACAAAATTTCCAGAGATGAGGTATTCTAGTCACTTGCCACAGTGTTTTTGTAATGTCACTAATTCCCCTTCACTGTAATGGGATTTTGTGTCATTGACATTCTCATGAGATTTTTATAATATAAATCCACAGACATCATGTTACAATGTCAAATGAAATAAGCTGGCGAGTGTATGGAGATGTATGTCAATGATGCAAATATTTCTAACCTGTAGAAGTAGCAATATGTCAAGATGATGGCAAATAATACCAGGGGATTTCTGGGGATACTATTTTCTGGAGCAAAAACAGTGCAAAAAAGAATGTCAGTATAGTTCTACTGAGACAATGATCTGATTATCGAGGCTATAATAAAAGAAAGATTGCTAGTGTTTGTGCTCATCCAAATTATTTTTTTCTATATTTGGGGAATTGATATTTTTATATGCCCCATTGCATATAGAACTTAAGATCTTCTTATATCTTGAAAGGAAAATTTCTGGTTTCATAACAGTTCAAATCGAGAGGAAAGAGACTGTCCTGATTTTAATGTCAAGAAGGTTACATTCTTTTACTCTGTGCCTTGTCTGAGTTTGAATATCAATGAAACAATCATTAATATTCTTAACTTTGGTAAAATCTGAGTTTGACGTGGTCAAATGTGTTCATAAAACTTTCAAAATACGATTTTAAATATGAAGCATGACCTTAATCAGATAAATGGAGGAAAATGGGAGGGGTGTGTCATCCATGATTTGTTTAATTCCTTAAGTGTATTCAAGATGTTACAAGGAGAGTGATTTGACCTTACTTGGTAAAAGTAATTTATTATAAATAGATATTTTTGGTTTAATTTATTTAGGTAACTGAACATGGATAGAAACCAAAATAAAATATTGAAATTCATCATTTTGAATTAGGTGAGCTATTCAGTTATTACTGCTGGAGCACCAGACATAAGGAGTGATTTCCGACAGCCATGCTGTTATTACAGTGATAATGAAGTAGCTGAGAGAGCCTGTTCTGAAACACCACTTGAAGAAACAATCAAAATAATGTCATAGCCCCTCAGGAGGAAAAGGAGCTTATATACATACAAACACGTGCTTAGTGTACTTTCAAGAATGTTTTATCTTCTTTTATTATAATCTTGTGATAGAGATAAGCACAAGGATTGTTCTATTTTTGCATAAGGAACTAGACATAAGCCATGGTCATTGTAGTTCTTTCTTATAATGAATTAAGTAGCATCATGTAAAATTTGAATGAGTAAATGTTCACTTATTTCAGGGTAGTTTGAATGTGCACCTACAATGAAACTGTTTTTTTTTTTGAATATTATTTCTTAATACTACATTTCTACAGACAGCAACTTGGGATTAATTCTAGTTTTTAAATGTCCCAGTTTAGTTTCTTTTTCATAAAATTCAGTTTTAAGTATGTTCATACTAACATTATGACTTACTATAAAGTTACAGTAATCAAGACTGCAATACTGGCAAAAGAATGGACAAATAGATCAGTGGAACACAATACAAAGTCCTGAAAGAAACTCGTATAAATATAGTCAGTTGATCGTTGATAAAGGAGCAAAGGCAATGCAGTGATAGTCTTTTAAAAAAATGGTGCAGGAACGATTGGCCATTCACCTGCAAAAAATAAACACACACACAGATTTTAAACCCTTCAAAAAATTAACTCAAAATGAGTCATAGACATAAATGTCAAATGCACAACTATAAACCCTTGAAAGATAGCATAAGATAAAGCCAAGATGACCTTGTGTATGTCAGTGACTTTTTATATATAACTAAAAGACATAATCCATGAAAAAAAATTAAGTTGGACTTCATTAAAACAAATAAACAAAAACTTTTGTTCTGTAAATAATCATATCAAGAGAATAAGAAGGAAAGTTATAGACTGGGAGAAAATATTTGCAAAAGACACATCTATTATTCCAAGTACGTAAAGAGCTCTTAAAACTCAACAATAGTAAACAACCTGATTAAAAAATGGGCAAGAGATCATTAAAGACATACAGATAACAAATACACACATTAAAAAGTATTTCAAATCACATATCAGCAGGGAAATGGAAATTAAAATAGCAGTGAGATAGCACTACACACCTATCAAAATTGCAAAAACCCGAAACACTGACAATACATAATGCTGGCAAGGATATGGAATAATAGGAACTCTTGTTCATTGCTGGTGAGAATAAAAAATGGTATGGCTATTTTGAAGGACATTTTGATAGTTTCTTATAACACTAAACATAGTCTTACTATATGATCCAGCAGTGATAGCCACGTGTCAGTGTAAGTTCATCAGTTGTAGCAAATGTACCACAGGAATGTTAATAATGGGAGGTTATGCATAATTGAAGGCAAGAGGCAAATAGGACATCTCTATACCTTCTGTTCAGTTTTGCTCTGCACCTAAAACTCTTCTAAAAAGGACTGTCCATTATTTAAAATGTATGTGTGTATAGTATATATAATACATATAAGTGTATATATATATATTATATATAGATAGATAAGTCTATACAGGTTTACAGCAAGGCACTTATATAAGTACTTATATACTTATAAATATATATGTGTATATATAAGTATATATATGTGTATATATAAGTATATATATATGTATATATATACACACTTTCCAAAGAGGAAAAGGAGTATGTCAAGGCTGTATACTGTCACTGTGCTTATTTAACTTATATGCAGAGTGCATCATGAGAAAATGCTGGGCTAGATGAAGCACAAGCTGGAAACAAGATTGCCGGGAGAAATATCAATAACCTCAGATATGCAGATGACACCACCCTTATGTCAGAAAATGAAGTAGAACTAAAGAGCCTTTTGATGAAAGTGAAAGAGGAGAGTGAAAAAGTTGGCTTAAAGCTCAACATTCAGAAAACTAAGATCATGGCATCCAGTCCCATCATTTCATGGCAAATAGATGGTGAAACAGTGGAAACAGTGGCAGACTCTATGTTTTGGGGCTATAAAATCATTGCAGATGGTGATTGTAGCCATAAAATTAAAAAAAGCTTGGAAGGAAAGTTATGACCAACCTAGACAGCATATTAAAAAGCAGAGACATTATTTTGCCAACAATGGTCCATCTAGTCAAGGGTATGGTTTTTCTAGTAGTCATGTATGAATGTGAGAGTTGGGCTATAAAGAAAGCTGAGTGCTGAAGAATTGATGCTTTTGAACTGTGGTGTTGGAGAAGACTCTTGAGAGTCCCTTGGACTGCAGGGAGATCCAACCAGTCCATCCTAAAGGAGATTAGTCCTGGGTGTTCATTGGAAGGACTGATGTTGAAGCTGAAACTCCAATACTTTGGCTACCTGATGAGAAGAGCTGACTCATTTGAAAAGACCCTGGTGTTGGGAAAGATTGAAGGTGGGAGGAGAAGGGGATGACAGAGGATAAGATGGTTGGATGGCATCACCAACTCAATGAATGTTTGTTTGAGTAAACTCCGAGAGTTGGTGATGGACAGGAAGGCCTGGCACGCTGCAGTCCATGGGGTCGAAAAGAGTTGGACATGACTGAGCAACTGAACTGAATTGACTTATACACACACACACACACACACACACACATCAGGTAATTGCCTTGCTATAAACCTGTATAGATTTATTCTCATTTAGCACTTGCTATGTTCCAGATAAATTTATTTATCACAATAATATTCTTTAAAAAGAGCTTATAAACCTTATTTTGTAGATATGAAACTTAAGACTTGGAGATAAGAGTAGATTGCTAAAGTTAAGTGGGTATAATTGAGAATGTTCATGGTGTGAGTCATTTATGTTTGGGTCCTAACTTGTGCCCTTCAAAGAGACTCCTGACTTCATCTGTTTATCCAACCATCCATCCAGTAAACACAATTTTTAGTGAGGAAAATATTTAGTCAACCTGCCCTTATTAATTGTGCTCAGTTCAGAGAATGAACAATTGCTGAACTTCCTGTCTTCTTTCTGCTGCCGCTAAGTCACTTCAGTCGTGTCCGACTCTGTGCGACCCCATAGACGGCAGCCCACCAGGCTCCCCCATCCCTGGGGTTCTCTAGGCAAGAATACTGGAGTGGGTTGCCATTTCCTTCTCCAATGCATGAAAGTGGTCAAAGTGAAGTTGCTCAGTTGTGTCTGACTCTTAGCAACCCCATGGACTGCAGCCTACCAGGCTCCTCTGTCCATGGGTTTTTCCAGGCAAGAGTACTGGAGTAGGGTGCCATTCTACCACTCAGTAAACCATACCAGCTGAGATATTTAAAATCCTAAAGTATGATGCTGTTAAAGTACTACAGTCAATATGCCAGCAAATTTGGAAAACTCAGCCTTGGCCACAGGACTTGAAAAATCAGTTTTCATTCCAATCCCAAAGAAAGGAAAGGAAAGCCAAAGAATGCTCAAACTACCACACAGTTGCACTCATCTCACGTGCTAGCAAGGTTATGCTCAAAATTCATCAAGCTAGGCTTCAGCAGTACATGAACCAAGAACTTCCAGATGTATGACATGGGTTTTGAAGAGGCAGAGGTACCAGAGATCAAATTAACAAATTCCATTGTATCATGGAGAAAACAAGAGAGTTCCAGAAAAAAACATTTACTTCCGGTTCACTGACTATGCTAAAACCTTTGACTATGTGGGTCATAAAATCCTGGAAAGTTCTTAAAGAGATGGGAATACCAGACCATCTTACCTGTCTTCTGAGAAACCTGTATGCAGATCAAGAAGCAACAGTGAGAACTGGACATGGAACAACTGACTGGTTCAAAATTGGGAGAGGAATATGCTAAAGCTGTATATTGTCACCTTGCTTATTTAAGTTATATGCAGAGCACATCATGCAAAATGCTAGGCTGGATGAATCACAAGGTGGAATCAGGATTGGTGGCAGAAGTATCAACACTTTCAGATAAGCTCTATGATATCACTTTAAAGATGGCAGAAAGTGAAGAGGAACTAAGGGTCCTCTTGATGAGACTGAAAGAGGAGAGTGAAAAAGCTGGCTTGCAACTCAGCATTAAAAAAAAACTAAGATCGTGGCATCTAGTCACATCACTTCATGGCAAATCAAAGGAAGCAGTGACAGATCTTTTCTTTGGCTCCCAAATCACAGCAGATGGTGAGTGCAGCCATGAAATTATAAGACACTGCTCCTCCTTGAAAGGAAAGCTATAACAAACCTAATTCAGTTCACTCAGTTGTGTCCGATTCTTTGCGACCCCATGAATCGCAGCACGCCAGGCCTCCCTGTCCATCACCAACTCCCGGAGTTCACTCAGACTCACATCCATTAAGTCAGTGATGCCATCCAGCCCCTGTCGTCCTCTTCTCCTCCTGCCCCCAATCCCTCCCAGCATCAGGGTCTTTTCCAATGAGTCAACTCTTCGCATGAGGTGGCCAAAGTACTGCAGTTTCCTAGGCAGCATATTAAAAAGCAGAGACATCCCTTTGCCAACAAAGGTCCATATAGTCAAAGCAGTGGTTTTTCCGGTACTCATGTACAGATGTGAAAGTTGGTCCATAAAGAAGACTGAGCACCAAAGAATTGATGCTTTCAAATTCTGGTGCTGGAGAAGAATCTTGAATGTCGCTTGGACTGCAAGGAGATCAAAAGAGTCAATTCTAAAGGAAATCAACTCTGAATATTCACTGGAAGGACTCTTGGTGAAAATGAAGCTCCAGTAGGTCAAGAGCGGACTCATTGGAAAACACCCTGCTGGGAAAGATTGAAGGCAAAAAGAGAAGGGAGTGGAAGAAGATGAGATGGTTAGATAGCATCACCGACTAAATTGACATGAATTTGAGCAAACTGGGAGACACTGGAGGACAGAGAAACCTGGTGTGCTACATTCCGTGGGACTGTGAAGAGTCAGACACAACTGAATAACAACAAAACTATGCCATATATATTAGGCTGGGATTAAGAATAATAGGACTAGTTATGTCTTGTGTGGAATTTTTATATTCAACAGTTAATGCATATATGCATTATCTAAATACAGATGGGTTTTTAGGGCTAGCATACAATATCATTTCTTAATCTACCTCATGTTTTTCCTCAAGTTTTTGTTGTCTTGAATAGGAGGGCAGCCTGGACATGATACATTTATAAATGGAATTGTTTTCTAATAAAAATATTTAAATATGTAAACTCTATTTTATCTGCACTGGACCTTAATGTAGGATCAGTTGGTTCCTTGTTTAGAATGTAAGTGTAATCACTTTCATTTCCAACATGTGCTATTACATGGCAAATCGTTCTTTTAACTAAAGCAGTGAGTCATTTTAAGAGAAACAATGGTTCATATATATAATTTTGCTCTATGTTAATCTACTTTTGTTATCCATAAATTCAAGTTAAAGGAGTAATACTCAAAGTAAATGGATGATGTTAGGTTTATGTGGAAATATTTTTGTGGAATAGTAGATGCGGCAACTGCTATCATTTTATGGGATGGTTTTTTTAATAGGATTTTATGAGAGCTTATCGGGACTAAAAGTGTATATGTGTGCAGAGTGTATATAGATAGGAATACTGTTTGCAGATAATTGAGTAAAATTTTACAGTCATGTTTTCTTTACATTAAGTCAAGGCAGAACTAAAGGCAGTGCCTTGTGATTCCATTAAAATTTTGACTTAGAATTTACCTGTTAGGAGCTTTACTCAGGACTTTAAATGCCAAACTTTATCTATCTATCTATCTATCTATATATATATATAATGATAAAATATATTACTTGCTGATACTAATGGTGTTTTTTGATAATCAATATTACTTTATAGCTGCTGCAAAGTGTTATACATGTCATTTTGTGATATGACACATTTTGTTTTTTTATGAATCTGTCTTACTTTTTTGAGGGAAATCAGTAACTATCTCCTCACCCATATATTTCTCATGAGTCCTAGTGCTTATCTGAAATTAAAAATTTTATAACACTTATTTTCAGAAAGTCCTAGAAATCAATACTCCCCCCCACCCCCATTTTTTTTTTTTTTCATTTCCTGATATCTAAGCAGCATTCTCCCCTTTCCAGAAAGCTTCCTGCTGTTGTTTCCAGCTCTTTACTAGACTGGGCTTCAGACACCACTTCTCCAACTTGCATTTACAAAGGAAATGCATTTTGTGTTAGCCTGTTCCAGGAACAGGGTCCACTACAAGGCCAAATGTAGGCCCATATCCAGAAGTTATTAATAATTTAACAAAGGCAGCAACAGAAAATTAAGCCAAGGGCAGAGCCCTTCTAAACATGGGGCGGTATGTACCACACATGTTCTGGATTCATGAAACTGACCATGACCTGTTCTCTTGGTTGTTATGCCCTAAAATCCCCTCCTCTTTTATATTCCCTAACCTGACTATGTCTTTCTTTTCCACATTCTGAGTCCAATTTTTCCTCTCTGTGTAGGGCTTCCCAGGTGGCGCTTAACCCGAGACTTGAGCTTCAGAGAATCTTACATGCCCTCTTTCTGTTTTCTGAGACAGAAAGCCAAAAAAGAGCAAATATTTTGGAATTAAAAAAAAATATATATATATATATCAAATCACAAGAACATTTTTGGCATTAATTCTTATTTGATGGTTGTAGTAGTATAAGAGTTCTGCTGTGAAATACTTCACTATGACTTAGCTTTGTGACTTCAGTTCATTTCAGTTGCTCAGTTGTGTCCGACTCTTTGCTACCCCATGAATCACAGCACGCCAGGCCTCCCTGTCCATCACCAATTCCCACAGTTCACTCAGACTCACATCCATCGAGTCGGTAATGCCATCCAGCCATCTCATCCTCTGTCGTCCCCTTCTCCTCTTGCCCCCAATCCCTCCCAGCATCAGAGTCTTTTCCAGTGAATCAACTCTTCGCATGAGGTGGCCAAAGTACTGGAGTTTCAGCTTTGGCATCATTCCTTCCAAAGAAATCCCAGGGCTGATCTCCTTCAGAATGGACTGATTGGATCTCCTTGCAGTCCAAGGGACTCTCAAGAGTCTTCTCCAACACCACGTTCATAAGCATCAATTATTCAGCGCTCAGCCTTCTTCACAGTCCAACTCTCACATCCATACATGACCACTGGAAAAACCATAGCCTTGACTAGATGGACCTTTGTTGGCAAAGTAATGTCTCTGCTTTTTAATATGCTGTCTAGGTTGGTCATAACTTTCCTTCCAAGGAGTAAGCATCTTTTAATTTCATGGCTGCAGTCACCATCTGCAGTGATTTTGGAGCTCAAAAAATAAAGTCTGCCATGAAGTGACGGGACTAGATGCCATGATCTTAGTTTTCTGAATGTTGAGCTTTAAGCCAACTTCTTCACTCTCCTCTTTCACTTTCATCAAGGCTCTTTAGTACTTCTTCACTTTCTGCCATAAGGGTGGTGTCATCTGCATATCTGAGGTTATGGGTCTGGTATTCCCATCTCTTTCAGAATTTTCCACAGTTTATTGCGATCCAAATAGTCAAAGGCTTTGGCATAGTCAACAAAGCAAAAATAGATGTTTTTCTGGAACTCTCTTGCTTTTTTGATGATCCAATGCATGTTGGCAATTTGATCTCTGATTCCTCTGCCTTTTCTAAAACCAGCTTGAACATCTGGAAGTTCATGGTTCATGTATTGCTGAAGCCTGGATTGGAGAATTTTGAGCGTTACTTTACTAGCGAGTGAGATGAGTGCAATTGTGCAGTAGTTTGAGCCTTCTTTGGCATTGGCTTTCGGGATTGGAATGAAAACTGACCTTTTCCAGTCCTGTGGCCAGTGCTGAATTTTCCCAATTTGCTGACATATTGAGTGCAGCACTTTCACAGCATCATCTTTCAGGATTTGAAATAGCTCAACTGGAATTCCATAACCTGCACTAGCTTTGTTCATAGTGATGCTTTCTAAGGCCCACTTGACTTCACATTCCAGGATGTCTGGCTCTAGGTCAGTGATCACACCATTTGATTATCTTGGTCATGAAGATCTTTTTTGTACAGTTCTTCTGTGTATTCTTGCCACCTCTTCTTAATATCTCCTGCTTTGGTTAGGTCCATACCATTTCTGTCCTTTATCGAGCCAATCTTTGCATGAAATGTTCCCTTGATATCTCTAATATTCTTGAAGAGATCTCTAGTCTTTTCCATTCTGTTGTTTTCCTCTATTTCTTTGCATTGATCACTGAGGAAGGCTCTTATCTCTCCTTCCTATTCTTTGGAACTCTGCATTCAGATGCTTTCCCCTTTGCTTTTCGCTTCTCTTCTTTTCACAGCTCTTTGTAAGGCCTGTTCAGACAGCCATTTTGCCTTTTTGCGTTTCTTTTCTTGGGGGTTGTCTTAATTCCTGTCTCCTGTACAATGTCATGAATATCAAGACAATATCATTAATAATGTAGGATATCATGATGTGTGGCATTTATAGAAATTTATTTGCGTAAAAGTTTATTAAATGTAAAAATGTATTTAATAAGTAAGCATACTGCATTTGATAGATCAGTATAGACATCAGACTTTTTTTTCTGGCTCCTGCTACTTCTTCATTATATCATTAACATAACTTTTCCTTAACTCCTTTTTTGTAACACTACTTTATCATAGAATGTAAATTTTTAATGAGAAAGCAAAATCTTAGTTTTTTTAAAAAATATGCTTTTAAGCATTTATTCAATCAATAAGCATTTTAAAGTCCACCAAGAGGTGGCCATCTTAATCATATTTTAACTCTTTGCCAATCCTGTTTATGGTAGCCTTTATCTTCATTACCTCCACCATAGTTTGGCTCTAGGTAAATAACAGGGAGGTAGCAAAGCTCCAGCCATCAACAGAAAATTGGATTAAAGATTTTCTGAGCATGGCTCCACCCATCAGAACAAGACCCAGTTTACCCCTCTTCAGTCTCTCCCATCAGGAAGCTTCCATAAGCCTCTTATCCTTCTCTATCAGCAGACTGATGGAAAACAAAAATCACAGAAAACTAACCAATCTAATCACATGGACCACACTTTGTCTAACTCAGTGAAGCTATGAGCCATGCTGTGAAGGACCACCCAAGACAGATGGGTCATGGTGGAGAGTTCTGACAAAATGGTGATCCACTGGAGAAGGGAATGGCAAACCACTTCAATATTCTTTCCTTGACAACCCTATGAACAGTATGAAAAGGCAATAAGATAGGACACTGAGAGATGAACTCCCCAGATCGGTAGGTGCTCAATATGCTACTGGTGATCAGTGGAGAAATAACTCCAGTAAGAATGAAGAGATGGAGCCAAAGCAAAAGCAACACCCAGTTGTGGATATGACTGGTGATGGAAGCAAGGCCTGATGCTGTAAAGAGCAATATTGCATAGGAACCTTAAATGTTAGGCCCATGAATCAAGGCAAATTGGAAGTGGTCAAACAGGATAAGGCAAGATCAACATTTCAGGAATCCGTGAACTAAAATGGACTGGAATGAGTGACTTTGATGCAGATGACCATTATATCTACTATTGTGGGCAAGAATCCCTTAGAAGAATTGGAGTAGCCATCATAGTCAACAAAAGAGTCCAAAATGCAGTACTTGGGTGCAATCTCAAAAATGACAGAATGATCTCTGTTTGTTTCCAAGGCAGACCTTTCGGTATCACAGTAATCCAAGTCTGTTCCCCAACCAGTAATGCTGAAGAAGCTGAAATTGAACAGTTCTATGAAGACCTACAAGACCTCCTAGAATTAACCCAAAAAAGGTGTCCTTTACATCATAGGGAAATGGATTGCAAAAGTAGGAAGTCAAGAGATACCTGGAATAACTGTTAAATTTAGCCTTGGAGCACAGAATGGAGCAGGGAAAAGGCTAATGGAGTTTTGTTTTTTTTTTTTCACTTTTTTTTTTTCTTTTAATTAATTTTATTTTATTTTTAAACTTTACATAATTGTATTAGTTTTGCCAAATATCAAAATGAATCCACCACAGGTATACATGTGTTCCCCATTCTGAACCCTCCTCCCTCCTCCCTCCCCATACCATCCCTCTGGGTCGTCCCAATAGCAAATGAAGCAACCGACAAACAACTAATCTCAAAAATATACAAGCAACTCCTACAGCTCAACTCCAGAAAAATAAATGACCCAATCAAAAAATGGGCCAAAGATCTAAATAGACATT
>NW_011495026.1:2074933-2079979 GCF_000754665.1 Bison bison bison | reverse complement strand
ACCCAATCAAAAAATGGGCCAAAGATCTAAATAGACATTTCTCCAAAGAAGACATACAGATGGCTAACAAACACATGAAAAGATGCTCAACATCACTCATTATCAGAGAAATGCAAATCAAAACCACTATGAGGTACCATTTCACACCAGTCAGAATGGCTGCGATCCAAAAGTCTACAAATAATAAATGCTAATGGAGTTTTGCCAAGACAATGCACTGGTCATAGCAAACATCCTCTTCCAACAACACAAGAGAAGACTCTACATGTGGACATCACCAGATGGTCAATAATGAAATCAGATTCCATTAAAGATGGAGAGGCTCTATACAGTCAGCTAAAACAAGACTGGGATCTGACAGTGGCTCAGTTCATGAACTCCTTATTGCCAAAATCAGACTTAAATTGAAGCAAGTAGGGAAAACTACTAGATCCTTCAGGTATGAACTAAATCAAACACTTATGTTTATACAGTGGAAGTGAGAAATAGATTTAAGGGACTAGATCAGATAGACAGAGTACCTGATGAACTATGGACAGAGGTTGGTAACATTATACAGGAGACAGAGATTCAGATCATCCCCAAGAAAAAGAAGTGCACAAAATAAAAATGGTGTTTGTGGAGGGCTTACAAATAGCTGTGAACACAAGAGAAGTGAAAAGCAAAGGAGAAAAGGAAAGCTATACCCATTGGAATGCAGAGTTCCAAAGAATAGCAAGGAGTGATAAGAAAGCCTTCCCCAGTGATCAGTGCAAAGAAATAGAGAAAAACAATGGAATGGAAAGGCTAGAGATCTCTTCAAGAAAATTAGAGATACCAAGGGAATATTTTATGCAAAGATGGGCTCAATAAAGGACAGAAATGGTATGGACCTAAAAGAAGCAGAAGATATTAAGAAGAGGTGGCAAGAATACACAGAAGAACTGTACAGAAAAGATCTTCATGACCCAGATAATCACAATGATGTGATCACTCACATAGAGCCAGACATCCTGGAATGTGAAGTCAAGTGGGCCTTAGGAAGCCTCACTATTCAAATCTAAGGAAGGTGATGGAATTCCAGTTGAATTATTTCAAATCCTAAAAGATGATGTTGTGAAAATGCTGCACTAATATGGCAACAAATTTGGGAAACTCAGCATTGGCCACAGGACTGGAAAAGGTCAATTTTCATTCCAATCCCAAAGAAAGGCAATGCCAAAGAATGCTCAAGCTACCACACAATTGCACTCATCTCACACACTAATAAAGTAATGCTCAAAATTCTCCAAGCCAGGCTTCAGCAATACAGAACCGTGAACTTCCAGATATTCAAGCTGGTTTTAGGAAATCAGAGTAACCAGAGATCAAATTGCCAACATCCGCTGGATCATGGAAAAAGCAAGAGAGTTCCAGAAAAACATCTATTTCTGCTTTATTGACTATGCCAAAGCCTTTGACTGTGTTGATCACAATAAACTGAAAAATTCTGAAAGAGATGGGAATACCAGACCACCTGACCTGCCTCTTGAGAAACCTATATGCAGGTCAGGAAGCAGCAGTTAGAACTGGACATGGAACAATAGACTGGTTCCAAATAGGAAAAGAGTATATCAAGGCTGTATATTGTCACCCTGCTTATTTAATTTATATGCGGAGTACATCATGAGAAACGCTGGGCTAGAAGTACAAGCTGGAATCAAGATTGCCGGGAGAAATATCATTAACCTCAGATATGCAGATGACATCACCCTTATGGCAGAAAGTGAAGAGGAAATAAAAATCCTCTTGATGAAAGTGTAAGAGGAGAGTGAAGAAGTTGGCTTAAGACTGTTCTACACATCAGTGTCTCTTTTGCTGTTTCGTACACAGGGTTATTGTTACCATGTTTCGGGAGAATGGCATTGAAACATGTATAATATCATGTATGAAACGAGTTGCCAGTCCAGGTTCAATGCACAATACTGGATGCTTGGGGCTGGTGCACTGGGATGACCCAGAGGGATGGTATGGGGAGGAAGGAGGGAGGAGGGTTCAGGATGGGGAACACATGTATACCTGTGGTGGATTCATTTCGATATTTGGCAAAACTAATACAATATTGTAAAGTTTAAAAATAAAATAAAATTTAAAAAAAAAACTAAAAATAAATAAATAAAATAAGTGTTTTTCAGAAGAGTTGATAAAGAAGATGTGGTTCATATATACAAAGGAATACTACTCAGCCATATACAGAACAAAATAATGCCATTTGCAGCAACGTGAATGTAACTAGAGATTATCATACTAAGTTAAGTCAGAAAGAAAAATACTATATGATATTACTCATACGTGGAATAAAAATACGGCACAAGTGAATTTACCTATGAAACAGAAACTGATTCATAGAAAGACTTGTGGTTGCCAAGGCAGAGGGGAGAGGGAGAGGAATGGACTGGAGTTTGGGGTTGGTAGATGGAAACTATTACATTAAAATGGATAAAAAACAAAGTCTTAATATGTAGCACAGAAAACTATTTTCAATATCCTGTGATAAACTATAATGGGAAAGAATACAAAAAAGAATGTATAGATGTGTTTGTGTCATTTTGCTCTGTAACAGAGATTGGCATAACTCTGTAAATCAACTATACTTCAATAAAAATAAAAATAAATTGTCAAAAAAAAACCAAAGAAGTTGGCTTAAAGCTCAACATTCAGAAAACTGAGATCATGGCATTTGGTCCCATCACTTTGTAGCAGATATATAGGGAAACAGTGGAAGCAGTGTCAGACTTTACTTTTTTGGGCTCCCAAATCACTGCATATGGTGATTGCAGCCATGAAATTAGAAGACACTTAGTCCATGGAAGGAAAGTTATGAACAACCTAGATAGCATGTTGAAAAGCAGAGACATTACTTTGCCAACAAAGTTCCATCTAGTCAAGGCTATGGTTTTTCCAGTAGTCATGTATGGATGTGAGAGTTGGACTTGAAGAAAGCTGAGCACTGAAGAATTGATGCTTTTGAACTGTGGTGTTGGAGAAGACTATTGAGAGTCCCTTGGAGTGCAATGAAATCCAGCCAGTCCATCCTAAAAGAAATGAGTCCTGAATATTCATTGGAGGGAGTGATGTTGAAGCTGAAACTCCAATACTTTGGCCACCTGATATGAAGAACTGACTCATTTGAAAAAACCCTGGTGTTGGAAAAGATTGAAGGCGGGAGAAGAAGGGGATGACCGAAGATGAGATGGTTGAATGGCATCACTGAATCAATGAACATGTGTTTGAGTAAACTCCGATAGTGGGTGATGGACAAGAAGGCCTGGTGGCCTGTAGTCCATGGGGTCGCAAAGCGCTGGATATGACTGAGTGACTAAACTGAACTGAACTGTACCATATTATATTGCTAAATTCTTACAGTTTAGTTGACCTGCAATGTTGTATTAGTTTCAGGCATATAGCAAATTATTCATTTATACATGCATATATATATATATATATATTCACATTTATGTATGTATGTGTTTTCTTTCCCATAGTCTTTTCTATTGTACTTTTTACAGGTTTTTGAACTTAGTTCCCTGTGTCATATAGTAGGACCTTTTTATTTATTAATTTTATGTATAGTAGTGTTTATCTGTTAATACTTCTAATTTATCCCTCCCCTACCCTCTTTCTCCTTTGGTTGCTGTAAGTTTGTTTCCTATGTGTTCTAGTCTGTTTCTGTATCATAAATAAGTTCATTTGTGTTGTATTTTAGATTGTAATGTAAGTATTACCATGTGGTATTTGTTTTTCTCTTTCTGCATTTACTGCACTTGGTGTAATAATCTCGGTCCAACCAAGTTGCTGCAAATGGCATTATTTCATTCTTTGTTTTTATGGGTTATTCGTGTTCTATTGTATATATGTACCACATCATCTTTGTCCTAAATGTTTAGGTTGCTTTTGTATCTTGGCTATTGTAGATAGTGCTGCTGTGAACATAAGGGTACATGTATCTTTTTAAATTGACTTCTCTAACGTTCTATCCCAGGAGTGAGATTACTGGATTTAAAAGTTTCTAACAAGTAATATAAAACTTCTTACTGTATATTATAATTTATAATTGTCCCTTGCAAATTGTGCTTATTATAACTTCTATTGGTTTTGTTTTCATGACTTCTTGTGATTTTTAGTTATTTAAGAGTAACTGATGTGCTTTCTACATAGAATAATATGATATATTAAATTATATGCTACTTTTTATCTAAATAATTTTGATAGAATTTTGCATGTGGGTTTTAGACTGAATTATTTTTACAATTGCTTTAATTCTTCATTTGCTATTCTATTGTGTAAGAATAAATATACTTCAAAATTGGAGGTACTCTTGAACTTCCATATGATCAATATTTATATTTTGTGAAAAATAATATATTTGATGGTGTGGATCACAATAAACTGTGAAAAATTCTGAAAGAGATGGGAATACCAGACCACCTGACCTGCCTCTTGAGAAACCTATATGCAGGTCAGGAAGCAACAGTTAGAACTGGACATGGAACAACAGACTAGTTCCAAATAGGAAAAGGAGTACATCAAGGCTGTATATTGTCACCCTGCTTATTTAACTTCTATGCAGAGTACATTATAAGAAACGCTGGGCTGGAAGAAGCACAAGCTGGAATCAAGATTGCCGGGAGAAATATCAATAACCTCAGATATGCAGATGACACCACCCTTATGGCAGAAAGTGAAGAAGTACTAAAGAGCCTTCTGATGAAAGTGAAAGAGGAGAGTGAAGAAGTTGGCTTAAAGCTCAACATTCAGAAAACTAAGATCATGGCATCTGGTCCCATCAATTAATAGGAAATATGGGGAAACAGTGGAAACAGTGTCAGACTTTATTTTTTGGGGCTTCAAAATCACTGCAGATGGTGATTGCAGCCATTAAATTAAAAGACCCTTACTCCGTGGAAGGAAAGTTATGACCAACCTAGATAGCATATTCAAAAGCAGAGACATTACTTTGCCAACAAAGGTCCATCTAGTCAAGGCTATGGTTTTTCCAGTGGTCATGTATGGATGTGAGAGTTGGAC
>NW_011495026.1:2061467-2074833 GCF_000754665.1 Bison bison bison | reverse complement strand
GACAGACCTAGATAGCATATTCAAAAGCAGAGACATTACTTTGCCAACAAAGGTCCATCTAGTCAAGGCTATGGTTTTTCCAGTGGTCATGTATGGATGTGAGAGTTGGACTGTGAAGAAGGCTGAGTGCCGAAGAATTGATGCTTTTGAACTGTGGTGTTGGAGAAGACTCTTGAGAGTCCCTTGGACTGCAAGGAGTTCCAACCAGTCTATTCTAAAGGAGATCAGTCCTGGGTGTTCTTTGGAAGGACTGATGCTAAAGCTGAAACTCCAATACTTTGGCCACCTCATGCGAAGAGTTGACTCACTGGAAAAGACTCTGATGCTGGGAGGGATTGGGGGCAGGAGGAGAAGGTGATGGCAGAGGATGAGATGGCTGGATGGCATCGCTGACTTGATGGATTTGAGTTTGAGTGAACTCCAGGAGTTGGTGATGGACAGGGAGGCCTGGCATGCTGCAATTCATGGGGTTGCAAAGAGTCGGACACGACTTAGCAACTGAACTTCACTGAATACATTTGAAACAATTCATTAATAATACATGAACACATTAATATAGTACAACTCACATATAAAGGATGATAAATTTAAATAAATATCCAAGTGAATAGATAACAAGAGTATGTTAATTACTGCAGATAGCAAGAGTAAGTTAATTATGGCATCTGAATTTAATTTTAAACTTCCCAAAGTGAAATCTATCTAGAAACCCTTGATCATGGAATAAAGAAATTTTAATGTTATTTTTTATTTTATTTTTTGTGGGGTATGCATAGAACAGGTTTGAAACCCAATGAGCATATATGTATAAACCCAGCTGTGAATTTTTTTTACTAAAAATGTTTACCTACATTTAGTTTGATTGACACATTATATTTGAGTACTTTATTAAAGTCCATAAACTGTCATAACTATCTTATTAGTAGTCCAACTAAGAATCAAGCTTATATTATTGGAAGATTTTATAATCTTTTATGTCTGATCAAATGATATCACTGTAAATGCATTTGGTGGTATTTAAATTATCTGAATGAAATGTGCATTCATAAGAAATGTCATACTCTCATAGGTTTAAGATGTTTTAATTTTTTTGATGTGAACACCGTTTTTTAGTGAGAACAGCTTTTTGGTCAACAGCATTTTATCTTATGTAAAACTTGTTATAAATAATAAACTTTATAGTTAATTTAAGCAACTTTGGTGATTCAAAAAACTGTGTAAAGTTCTTTAATGGCAATTATTACCTGCTTTAAACATTTTAATAAGGCAGTGTTCTTATCCTTAAAGGAAAATACAGGATGTGAGATGTTGCTAAGAAAAATTTGTGTCTCCAGCATACAATTTATATTTAAAGATTGAATAAAGATGGGTTTCACAGTCATAATTTGTTGAATAAGTTTGTAAATAACATTAGGAAAAATTCAGTTACATATACAAATTATTTCTTCATATTAGCTGTTCCTGTATTTATATTTTGAGTGATGCAGTTGAGAGGTGGTGAAAAATATCTTGGTGATCAGGATAAAATAGGGACAGTGAACTTTAATCACTTTATTTATTTTTTTGAAATGGGCTTAATGGAAAGAATGAATAACTGCCTTTCTTCAAAATTAAATTCTATTGCCTTGAGTGAAAGATTTGAGTATTAGCATAACATTCTATTTATGTGAGTTATGCTGTAGTTTTTGTCATTTTTTACATTACAGTTCAGGAAATGCTACTGATTTATTGTTGCATTTTTAAAGGGCAGTGCTGTGGTGAAACCAGAGACTGAAGGAAGATAAAAATCGTATTTGTCAAAAACTCAGCCTTGACATGGTTTATGATCACTGACTCTTGGCCCTGTTTATAGGGCTGTATTTAAAAGTAAGCTAATCTAGCGAGATCAAATATGATTGATGTTTTCTATTTATTATTTTCCAATATTTCAATTTTTGTCTTTAAGATGGTTATAAGACACAAGATACATGAAGTTATATGGAAGTTAAAGAATGCATAGTGCTTTCCATTTTTATTATGCTTGTTTGAAGAGAACTATTTTTTGAATATTCAACTTGGGTCCTATCAGCATCTGCTATAATCAGAGTAATTTTTTAAAATACCAGATGAATTATGAATATCCTCTTCACCTGTGCCAGCAAGATGTTAAATGGTTGTATGAGGATTTGAATGCTATGGTCTAGTATAATGGTAATTATCACCAATGTGAAAAACATTTCTGCTTATAAATTATAAGAACTTGAGACCTTGAAACTTTTATAAGATTACTTCTCAGTTGAACTGTAGGAAGCAGAATCTAACTGACAGCTTATTTGGCCAGATACCTGGAAACATAGGGAGCGAACTTATAGGTTACTGTTCAAAAGCTTTAGAGTATGAATATGTTTATAGTTTGCATTAAAATTAATTACTTAATTCAGTTTCTTTGACTCATAGAAAGTAAGAATAATAGCTATATTTTCTTTAGTTTTTAAAGAAGTTATTTATTAGTCATTTTTTATAAGAATAATACATTATTTTGATGGGTCTACAAATAAATTATACTACTTTGATATTCCATACATCACAATGTAGGCAGAGCAGGAAGATATAGTAAGTGACTTGCTTATTTCAATCATTAGATGAGGAGGCAGAAGAACCCTCCATTAAAGAGTAATGCAAACATCCATTAATGGTAATCTTAGAGATTAATGTGGATGAAACTGTCTAAACTACTATATCCAGGTAGGCTGATGGGATACTTACTAGCTTTGTCATTCCAAAGGGATTTTATTTCATCATTTGGATTAAGAATGAAATTAAGCCAAGATAAACTTTTATATATATCTGAGATACTTTACTGCACAAAAAAAATGATTTTGTATTTATTATGGGTTAATTCAAATGGTTAGTGTTTCTTGACTTCAAAACACAATGTAACTAAGAATAAAAATCTTTGATTAGTAAAACTCAAGCTGTACTGCAACTGACCTGAATAATAGAGTGGGCTAGAAGGAAGGAAGTTTATTTGTTTGAGACACCCCAAGTGATAACTATGAAACACAGAGGGGGAAAGACAGTTTCATTGAGAATAAAATATTCATGTTGATAACTTACATAAGACAAAAGATGGAGTGTTTTCTGCAGGGAAATTACTTTCTTTGATGAGCTCCATTTATGCATGATGGAGTTTTAAATTTTTGAAAACCCCCTTGGTTATTTTTTCTTCCTTTCAATTCTTGTGGTTTTAATTTCAGACATAAACAGATGTAAAATTTTCTTGCTAAAAGCTTCTTACTCTGTTTAAAGTCAAATTTATGACAGGAAAACAAACAAAAAGAAAACCAGAATGCCTTCATAGAATGACAGTGATTAGGAAATCAATATTTAAGGCATCAGTTTCATGACTTGCACGGTGAACAGTGACTCCATTCGTTTTGAAACTATTCTGTGATAAAATATATCTTCATTTACTTTGCTCATTTTTAGCATTGTTTGAAGCATATTCTTGAGGGATGCTGAGTATTATATCTGCTAACTAGCAGCTTGAGTTTGGAAGCAATTTTGTTTGAGTGAAATCCACTATATAATGACTTTGAGTGGTCTGCAAGCTGCATGTTAAATCTCAAATATTTACTTCTTGAGGATGGAAGGCTATTGGTTTTACTTGGTAATTTTATGTGGAAGCTATTTTAGAAGTTGCACTGGCAAGTAGTGAGGTGAATCTTACATACTGCTGATCACACGAATCAAAAGAGAAGGGGAAATAGAATATTGTCATTGAGTTCCAATGGTAGAACATGAAATTAGATGGGAAAATATTGGTGTTAGTGTGCAAACATATCTGTATATCACAGAGTCACCATGTAGTGTGATTTCTTTGAAGGAGGTTGCCAATATCAGCCTCACAAAGGACTGGAATAAAAGTGGGCAGAAGAATGACTGTTGATAAATTGATTTACATCAGCAAAACATTCACAGAGCCTGATTACATGCAATTGCCTGATGCATTAAGAACAAATCTTTAGGCAAATGTCTTTAGCAACAAAACCATAAACAAAGCCCTGTGAAATTACCAATTATGGTAAATAGATACCTGCACTGGCAGAATGCCTGCAATTAGGAAGAAGGGACTCCGAACTGCTACCTACATCATACATCAAGATAGTTTGCAAATCTGTCTCAGTGACCCAAATTTGCATTCCGTGACAGCAGGAATCTAGCTCGTAGACTCAGGCCTACATTTTCACACCTTATAGTCTGGCAAAATCAAGTGATTAAAACATGTTTTTGGAAATTCAGAAAATGCTGAACAAATAAATGACTACACACACATTTTTAGTATAGAGAGAGTAACTTGGAAATTTATAATACCATATGTAAAATAGATAGCCAATGGGAATTTGCTGTATGACTCAGGGAACTCAGACAGGGCCTCTGTGACAATCCAGAAGGATGGGATGGGAAGGAGATGGAAGGGAGGTTTGGGAGGGAGGGGCCATGGGTGTACCTGTGGCTGATTCTTATTGATGTAATTTATGTATATTATATGTATTATTTATATTAAATTATGTATATATAGTTATTTATATGTATATAAATAATTTCACTTGTATTTTTGAATTCTCACCTAGAGTTACATAACTGAAAAGTATGTGGATTCATAGAAGAATGATTTTGAGAAATTAAAGATATTGGAATGTCTGTTCCTCTAAATATGAGATAGTGGTTTTGCCAAACTAATGTGCATTTGACCAGTACTTATTGATTTTTAGTTCCCAGAGACTCAGAAACAACTGTGACTCATTTACACCTTTGAGAAGCATGCAATTAGCTGAGGTAGACAGAAAAATGTATCAGATTTTCATAGCCTAAAATGATAACTGTAAGTTAAGTAGAAGTTGTTATGCAAGTGTGCTTTGCTTAATCTAAGAAGTAAGAGGAAGGTTTTGAACTTGGTGATATGGAATTGAATTCTGAAGAGTAAATGAGTGGAAGGCTGTGATGGGGTGTGGGAATATAAGGTGAACAAGGTGGGGGAGTGGATATGAAAAAACCATGAAACGTGAACCTTTCAGATAAGAGGATATGGAACTGATCATATGTTAAGCCACAAAGCAAGCCTCAAAAAATTTAAGATTCAGACCATATCAAGCATCCTTTCTGACCACAAAAGTGTGAAACTAGTGTGAGACTCTTTTTAATTACCTGAAGAAAACAGGAAAAATCACAGCTGTAGTACTGAACAACCAATGAGTGAACAAAGAAATCAAAGGAGAAATAAAAAAGACCTTGAGAAAAATGAAAGTAGAAAGACAACTTACCAAAATCTATTGGATTCAGCAAAAGCAGTTAAAGAGGGCAGTTCACAGTGATTGGAGGCATACATCTAAAAACAAGAAAAGTCTCAAAGAAGTGTAACTCCACACATAGAGGAACTTGGAGAAAAAGGAACAAAGTTCAAAGTTAGTAGAAGAAAGAAAAAAAAGATGAGAGTGGAAATAAAATAGAGAATAAAAAGACAGTTGAAAAGACCAATGAAAGTTAGAGCTGATTCTTTGGAAAGATAAATTAACAAACCTTTAACTATATTCAATAAGGGTAAAAGAGCATTCAAGTAAGTAAAAATCAGAATTGAAAGAGAATTCACAACCATTATCAAAGAAATACAAGAGATAATAAGATACTACTATGAATCCTGGGTTGGGAAGATCCTCTGGAGAAGGGAAAGGCTACCCATTCCAGTATTCTGGCCTAGAGAATTCCATGGACATCCATGGGGTCAACTGAGTGACTTTCACCTTCTCATGAATCATTATACACAAACAAATTGGACTAGAAATAGATAAATTTCTAGTAAAATATGGTGTTCTAAGACTGAATCATGAAGAAATAGGAAATCAGAAAAGACTGATAATTAGGAAATGAAATCAATAGTCAAAAAATTCCCAGCAAACAAAAGTCCAAGACCAAACGGCTCTACTGGTATATTCTATAAAATATTCAAAGATTTAATACTATCCTTCTCAAACTCTTCCTAAAAACCAAAGAGGAAATTCTTCCAAACTCCTTTTATGAGACTAGTATTACCGTGATACCAAAACTAGACAATTACACCACACAGAAAAATAAAATTCAGACGTGAATCCCTACTAAACATAGGTGCAAAAGTCCTCGATAAAATATTAGCAAATCAAATTCAACAATATATCAAAAGGATAATGTTGCTGCTAGGTTGCTTCAATCATGTCTGACTCTCTGTGACCCATGGACTATATGTAGCCTCCCAGGCTCCTCTTCCCAATGGATTCTCCTGGCAAGAATACTGTAGTGGCTTGCCATGTCCTTTTCCAGAGGATCTTCCTGATCCAGGGATTGAACCCATGTTTCCTACAGCTCCTGCATTGCAGGCAAAGTCTTTACTGCTGAGTTATGAGGGAAGCCCTAAGAGGATCATACACCATAATTAAGTGGGATTTATCTGGGGATATGAGTGGTTCAGCATCCACAAGTTAGTACGATATGCCACATTAACAAATGAAGGTTGAAAATTATATCCTCTCAACAGATAAAGCATTTGACAAAATTGAACATCTATTTATGATAAAAACTCAGTTAAGTGGACATAAAGGTAACCTGGGCTTCCCTGGTGTCTCAGATGGTAAAGAATCCACCTGCAATATGGGAGACCTACATTAATTAATTAATCCCTGGGTTAAGAAGACCCCCTGAGAGTAGGGCATGGCAACTTACTCCGGTATTCTTCCCTGAAAAATCCCTATGGACAGAGGAGCTTGGTGGGCTACACAGTCCATGGGGTCGCAAAGACTCAGACATGACTGAGCAACTAAGCACAGCACACAGAGGTAACATAACCTCAACGTAATAAAGACCATACATGACAAACCCAATAGCAAACGTCACACTCAACAGTGAAAACTGAAAGCTTTTCAAGATCAGGAACCAGAGCAGGATTCCTACCATTGCCAGTTTTAGTCAATATAATATTGGAAGTGCTAGCCAGAACAGTCAGGGGAGACAAAGAAATATAAAGCATGCAAATTGGAAATAAAGAAATGTTACCATTTGCAGACAACTTTATTTTATATAGAAAATCCTAAAAAAAAATCCACCCCCCCAAAAAAAAAAAAAACTAAGACTAATAAACACAAGTTTCAGTTTATAAAATCAATATACAAAAAATGAGTTTGGAGGAATTTCCTCTTTGGTTTTTAGGGAGAGTTTGAGAAGGATAGCATTAAGTCTTTGAATATTTTATAGAATCTACCAGTAGAGTCGTTTGGTCCTGGACTTTTGTTTGCTGGGAATTTTTTGACTATTGATTTGATTTCCTAATGACAACAAATTATCACAAAAAGAATTAAGAAAACAATCCTATTTTACAATTACATCTAAAAGAATAAAATACCTGGGAATAAAGTTAGCCAAGCAGATGAAAGTCTTGTGTACTGAAAACTACACAACATTGATAAAATAAATTAAAGATGACACAAATAAATGGAAAAATATTGTGCTCATGGATCTGAGTAATTAACATTGTTAAAAATGTCCATGTTACCCAAAGCAATCTAGAGATTCTATGCAATCTCTATAAAAATTCCAATGGCATTTGTTTTTACAGAAATAGATAAAGCAATCCTGAAAATTTTTTGAGCCACTAAAGAGTCTGAAAAGTCAAAGTTATCTTAAGAAAGAACAAAACTGAAGGCAGCACACTCCTTAATTTCACACTATATAACAAAGCTGTAATAATCTAAAGAGTATGGCAGTGACATAAAAACAGGCACAGTGATCAATGGAATGAAATAGAGAACACAAATAAACCCATGCATATATGGTTAATTAAAGGATGTGAAGGAATCAAGAATATACAGTGGAAAAGGACAATATCTTTAATACATAATTTTGGGAAAACTGGACAGACACATGCAAAAGAATGGAATTAGATTGTTATCTTACACTATGAGCAAAACTTGACTCAAAGACTTGAATGTAGGAAACCATAAAACTCCTAGAAGAAAACATAGGGATCTCATTGATTGGTTATGGTGATGATATTTTGGAACTGATTCTGTACATCTGAAACTGATGTAATGTTACATGACAGTTATACCTGACTAAAAGCAAAAGATAATAGAACCTACAAATAGTTGCATATTGTTTCCACAAAGCAGCTGGGTAGGTAGAGAGAGCCCTAGATTGTATCTTTGCTCTGCCCAACCACTGTTTTGTGTTCTTTGCAAGCACTTAACTTCTAAGTTTCATTTCTTTATCAATAAAACATATTTAATAATACATTGCCTACTAGGGATAGTGCGAGATTTTTTTTTTTTTCATGGTACATACAGAATTTGTTGTTCAGTTGCTAAGTTGTGTCTGACTCTTTGTGACCTCATGGTTCCTCTGTCCAAGGGATTTCCCAGGCAAGAATACTGGAGTGGGCTTCCAATTTCTTCTCCAGGGGATCTTCCCAGCCCAGGGCTGGAACCCACATCTGCATTGGCAGGCAGATTCTTTACTACTGAGCCACCAGGGAAGCCCATATATAGAATAGGGATTGAATAAACAGAATTTAAAGAGATTATAATTATCAACAATGACCTTAACTAAAGGTTCCTAATCTTGACTGCATATTGGAATACTTTTAGAAACTTCCAAAAAGCATTTTATTTATTTTATTTTATTTTTAAACTTTACATAATTGTATTAGTTTGGCCAAATATCAAAATGAATCCATCACAGGTATACATGTGCTCCCCATCCTGAACCCTCCTCCCTCCTCCCTCCCCATACCATCCCTCTGGGTTGTCCCAGTGCACTAGCCCCAAGCATCCAGTATCGTGCATTGAACCTGGACTGGCTCTAATGAGGTGGATGAAACTGGAGCCTATTATACAGAGTGAAGTAAGCCAGAAGGAAAAACATCAATACAGTATATTAACGCATATATATGGAATTTAGAAAGATGATAACAATAACCCTGTGTACGAGACAGCAAAAGAGACACTGATGTATGGAACAGAAAGCATTTTAAAAATGCTGATGTTTGTATCTTATCCTTGAAGATTCTGACTTAACTGGGTGTGGTATAGTCTGGATATGAAACTTAAAGGAGAATACAAGGAAGTCTGAGAAAGAGTAAGTATCAGTAACAAAAGAGGAAATAATTGGGCAAGTGTAGTCTTCTGCAGAGGGGGCTTTATTAGTCTCCCAGTGCACTGATGAATGGGTTTCCTTCACACCATAGAACAGAAAAGCTTCTGCTGCTAAGTGTATTTGAGAAGTATTTCCAAATTTCATCTGTTCCAGAGTAGATGACTTTAGGGAAGCTAACCAGCAGAGGCACAGTTTCTGCTTTTTAGACATTTCTTCTATGCATCAATTCTCTGCTTTATACTGTGGTATACTAGGTGATAATTTTTATTCCTTGTAATGGTATAGAAGAAGTGTGGAAGAGATGATGAAGATATCTAACATTAAGAGTGAAGTTTCTTAGAATTCACTGAAGTACTTCCATCTAGTCTATCTAATTAGCAGGCATCCCCAAAAGAGACTGAGGCCCTCCTTTGAAGATGTGAAATACAGCAAAAACATTCTTGCCTAAGCCTTTAACCATATGTTTGATGACTGGCAATGACATTTTTAACTATGTTAGGAAAATAGAAATAGGCTGAATTACAGAAGAAGGAATTGTAAATACTTACTAGAGAAAGTGCAAGCTCAGGTTGAATCTTAAAACAATTTACTCTTTTTTTCCCCTGCTTATCACAAATAAGCCCTGCTATTCTAGCCTGGTTACCACAAAAGAGACTGCATGGCAGAATTATGTTCTCTAATATTGAACATCAAAGAAAAACCAAAAAGAAGCAAAATTGTTTTAATAGATTCAGATCCCTAAGCTCTACATATTATATTTTTTACATGAAGAACAACTGTGATGATATTTTGATTCTGTAAATATAATACATTATATTATAGTTTTGTGACTACTATCTGGAACCTCCAGATAAATGAACTCTTTTACCCATATATTGTTTTTCCAATGAAAACACTTCAGGCTAATTGGAAAATAATTAACTGCATTTATTTTCTCCCCATTGATATTACAGAAATATTTCCCTGTGAAACATATAATTGCTGAAATATTTCCCACTTAAAATCATTCTAGTTACTTTGTACCATTCTTAGGATAGAAGTACTTGAGATCTCATCATTATTTAAAGAGATTTTATTAAAGATCTTTAATTCAATGTATACTAAGCAATACCTGTAAGGTATTTTAGGAATGAAAATTAAAGGCCAAACTATACTTTGAACATATAAAAATAATCACTCATAAAATGTATCCATTTTTGCTCTTCATCACATAAAATTCACATACTTGCAAACTTGCCTATGAATGCTGTTTTTATTTCTGTACTCAGCATTTATACAAGATCTCATTACTGTCTGACAGTTGCTTCAGCTTCTCAAGTGGACTGTTCTTGTGGGTGTTTCATGTAAACCAACTATTTCATGTAAACAAATTCAGTGATCACTTTTCAGTCCCCATCTTATTTGACTCTCATCAGCATTTGATACAGTTAAGAGTCCTTTTTTAAGATGTCCTCTTTGTTGATGTCCACCATAAAAGAACACCTGTAGTTGAACAGATTGGGCATTTGCATGTTGGTGTAGGAGAGAGGCAGTATACTATGAGGAACTGTGTGTGTGGCTCCGTTGTGTCTGGCTCTTTGTAACCCCATGGACTGTAGCCTATCAGACTCCTCTATCCATGGAATTTTCCAGACAAGAATTCTGGAGTGGGTTGCCATTTCCTTCTCCAATGAGAAACTGAGGGGCATCTTAATAAGAGTGTGATGAGAAGTTCTTATTATACATTGTGGGTTTGTGTTAGGTGATTTGGAGGAAGGTTCAAGGAAATGAAGTCTGTTCTAGACTGATTGCTTTCAGGGAGCAATGGGGTTTTATGGCTGTGAACGTTAATAATACCTTTTATTTTGTAGGTAGAATAGAGTGAATCTAAAGCTATAATTCATGAAGTAGTAGTTGTCATTAGTTGGGAACTGGGAATTTTAGAAATAGTTGTAGTTTTCATAGAGTTCTTACATTTGTCTGTGTTCAGAAACAGTCAAAGAATCTTCCTGATTTTATCTCACTCCACTGTGGTTATATAGTGACCTTGTTCTATGAAACTGTCCATAATCAACAGAAAAACATCATAGCCTAGGTCTCTCCTAGCTGATGTTTGTTAGGATTGCCTTTTTCTTTCCAAAGATCATGGTAACATATTTTCTGGTTTCCTTCTACCACTTTACCTGTTCCCTTTCAGTCTTCCTCACAGTATCTTCTACTATATAATGTTTCATTCCTAGAGTTTCCAAGGTGTTATATCCAAAACATCTTTTATGTTATCCATTATTTTCTATGCAGTTTCACTCTTTTTTATGATTTTAATTATTATCTGATTTTTTCAGACTGAACCAGTTAGCACCTAAAAGATGGATTGGAAAACTACAGCCTATAGGTCCAATGTAACCAAAGTCTGTTTTTGTCCAGATATAAGAGGATTTTTTTATTGGTTTAAGTAATTAGATTCAAAAATGAATAATATTTCATGATGCATGAAAATTATATACAATTCAAATTACAGTGTGTAAACAAAAAACAATAAAGAACATTGCTGACTGCCCAGTTCTACAAGGATTAAGTCATGAGTCACTGCAGCAGTCCACCCACAGGGCAACTTGAGAGGAACTCAGGATGAAAAACAGGATAAGGCTCTCTGTACTCTGGGTAAGCAAGTTCTTAGACAGATGTATATTTCAGGAAGAATTTTAATGAACCCACATTCTTGCATCTTGCCATACTTGAAAAAGCACTAAAGTCATTAACTTGAGATACCTGTTCCTTGTGAATAGCAGTAATCTTTTACCAAGGGTACTGTATGCGCGACTGTATGTATTTCCTAGCCATCATATATAAACTGGCTTCTTACCAATCTCTTCAGAGCAGTTTTCTCACAGCTACTGAGCAGCTGTCTCCTGAGTTACATTCCTTTCTTTTGATCAAATATAGGGTTTTTTTTTTTAATAAATTTTATTTTATTTTAATTATTTTTGCCACATTGTGTGGCATGTGAGATCTTAGTTCCTTAACCAGGGATTGAACCAGTCCTCCTGCATTGGAAGTGCAGAGTCTTAACCACTGGACTGCCAGGTCCCTATAATCCTTTCTTTCTTTTTTTTTTTTTTTTTATGCTTGATACTTTTTTTAATTCACATATGGCAGCTATTTAAAATTATGGATAAAAAGAAAATTATTTAAAGTGTTTCTGATTAAGCTGAAACAATATTATTGAGGGGAAGAGAGAATCTACCATAGGCAAGCACAGTATTAATGATAACAGTGGGACACACTATCTTATAATATCTTTCTAAAAACTGCTTAAAAATAAAAAAGCTTTAACTTTTTGTTTCTTTAACTTCATAGTTCTCAAAGGACACCGCAAGTAAATGTTAGTAAGTAATTCAGATTACTTTCCCAGCATCGTCTCCTACCTGCCTTTTGCACTAATTCCAGGCCCAATCACTAACTTTCCCACCACTAATTTGACCACTCTTTAAATATCTAGTTGTGAGTACTCTGGATAAGAAATACAAACTATTAGGTGAAACCATATGAAACTATTATTTTAGAAGTTAAAAATGTCCAAATATCTGTATATCATATGTTACAGTTTAACGATCATGGAAGAGAAGGCTAGTTCAGTTCAGTTCAGTCGCTCAGTCGTGTCCGACTCTTCGCGACCCCATGAATCGCAGCACGCCAGGCCTCCCTGTCCATCACCAACTCCTGGAGTTCACTCAGACTCACGTCCATCGCTATAATCCTTTCTTAAGAAGATCCCTGAATAAAACTTAAACTTACAACTCTCAGGTTGTACATTTTTCTGTAAGTCAATTGGTGTCCAGAGATAAACGTTTATTGAAATCCAGACATGTTCATTTGTTGTTTTCTCTGTCTACTTTCTTGTTATAAGAACAGTGTTGAACAGTTGCAGTAGAGAAAGCCAAAATTATTTACCAGCTGTGCGACTGAGCATGCACACATGTCCCTTTATAGAAATGGTTTGCCAAGCCCTGCTCTAAAATCATGCATTTACCTAAAATGTAAGAATTTTTCAGTTGAATATTTTAGTCATCTTTAAATATTTAAAAATGAAATTTTTGTCACCTCCAATCCATACCGATGCCTGTGGAGTCGGTATATGGGTCTTAATATATGGAGCCACTGTCTACACAGTTACTGAAGCCAGAGACCAGACATCATCCTTACCTCCCTTCTAGCTTGTATTTCTAGTCCT
>NW_011495026.1:2052578-2061367 GCF_000754665.1 Bison bison bison | reverse complement strand
ATTTCTAGTCCTTCTGAAAATCCACTGTTTCTACTTCCTGATTATGTCACAGACAGGTTTTTCTGCCATCATTCTATATCATTCTCTCACCACCTTGTGACTGGTCTATGCAAGCAACCTTCTTATTGGTTTCCCACTTACGTCACTCTAACTCTCTAAACCATTATATTTTCTCTCATTATGCATAGTCTGCTTTTTTTTTTTTTTTTTAAATCATATTGATTACCATAATTTTAAGTGAATATTTGGGTTTAAATTCTATATTTATTTACTTATTTCTTGTTTATCCAAATAAGCTCTAAGAAAGCAAATTCATGCCTTTTTGTTCAATAGTGGATATAAACACTTTGAACAGTGATTGGCATGGAGTCAAAGGTCAGTAAGTATTTTTTTAACCAGCGACCAACTTGCTTAAAGACCATGTGGATAGAAGTACAGTTACCCACCCTCCACCCCCTACATGGGATTCCCTGGTGGCTCAGTGGTAAAAAATTTACCTGCTAATGCAGGAAACTCAGATTCAATCCCTAGGTCAGGAAGATCCCCTTGAGAAGGGAATGGCAACCCACTACAGTATTCTTGCCTGGGAAATCCCATGGACAGAGGAGCCTGGTGGTCTATAATCGGGTTGCGAAGAGTTGGGCATAACTTAGTGACTAAACAGCAAAAACACCCCTACATGCACATGATCGGTTTCTAAGGAACAAAAAATGTAGTCTTACCTATTTAATTGAGGAGTATATACATGTTCATCAGTTAAGTATGCATCACTTTAAATTTTATCCACATCTGTAGGAGAGGTTGTTTGCTCTGGGAAGGACGAGTTAATGCTGATTTTATCTTGATTTTTAAGAATTTAAACTTGGTCAGCTTGTGTTGTTCGTGGTAGTGCTGATGGTGATCTTTTTCCTTGCAAAAATGAAACAAGCAGTTCACTTACATCATTCTTATGACTCGAGCCATCTCAGAGTACACTAATCATTTACTTGATGATTTGTTGTCAAGCAGCAGAGGCCTTTCTTTTACATAGGAAAGAACTATCCAGTTATTTTTATGTGGATTTTAAAGAGGAACTTGTCTTCCAAAATATACCAAAATAAGAATGTAGACTAACTGTAGATAAGCACCATTTTTGTGTATTCAGAAACTGGGAGAAACTGCAGAATTCATAAATTTAGGTTTTAGGTAGAACAAACATAATGAAAATGGCCATAGGATATGACATGAAGAAGACCACTTGAGAACAGTTTTGTGAAGTTATCGGGAAAGAGGCCAGACTGCAGGACTTTACAGATAAATTACCTGATAAGAAAAAAGGCGGTGAGTTGGCAGTAAAAGGGAAAACAGAAATGGGATGGTAGACAGATGGAGAATCAAATACAGCAGGAAACAAGAGGGAATGGTCTCTGTGTTTGAAGACAGAAGAAAAGAAATCACTTCTGTGGAAAAAATTCAATTTGGAAGAGAGTGAGGAAAACATAAGAACCGTACACTAAGAACCTTAAGTGTCTTCCCAAGTTTTGCATAATAATTTGTATTTAAAAAATGTTTTAACATAATTTACATCATATGACCCTCACAAAAACTGTGTACGTCTGAGTAAATGGAGACAGGTGGTTCTATTCCCATTTCCCAGATTAGGAAACAGAAGTTCAGTTCCTAGGGTCATGCAGTGGGTAAGGAACATAAGGGAGAGCAGAAGTGTCCTTACACCTACAGTTTTATACTTTCCGCCACAGCATGCTGACAGTGTGATGCTAATCTTTAAACAGGAGATCAAAATCTGCTCTGAGAAAAAGGAAGTATTTAAGGCAGTGATCCAAAAGAAGTTGTTGCTTTCCCCACCCACTCAAACTATTAGGACATTTAAGTGAGTTTCAGTAAGCCAGGAGTGTGGAAAGAGATGATTCATGAAGAAGTGTGTGTAGCATTCATTTATTTTTCACATTATTGGACATACACCATGTACCAAGTGTTGGAGATATAATGGTGAATAGAAATTGTCAGAGTCCCAGTCTTAATGAAGTTTATTTGCTACTGGAAAGAATCAACTTTTGATCAAGTAACAGAATTAAATATTTGAGTAGAAAGTCAAATATAAAATGGTGTCGAGATTGCTATGAAAGATTGTTACATTGGGCCTCATTGAGCCCACAGGGATAGATGTTTGCTTAATGAGAGGATAACAATTGATCTAAACTTTAAAGAAGGAATAGGATTGAAAAATCTGAGGGAGAGGGGTACTGGGACCTTTTAGGAAGGCTTTTACATAGAAAGAAGTGAAAGGTTCTGGTATGACCAGAAAAGTTGTATCTTGCTAATGTTTGTTTGGCCTGAATTATAACCACCATATAGAACTCTGTCTTTATTCTAAATAGTTATGTAATGATGTGTGCGTGCTTGCTAAGACACTTCAGTCGTGTCCTACTGTTTGCGACGCTGTGGACTGTAGCCTGCCAGGCTCCTCTGTCCATAGGATTCTCCAGGCAAGAATACTGGAGTTGGTTGCTATGCCCTCCTCCAGGGGATCTTCCCAAGCCAGGGATTGAACTTGAGTCTCTTACGTCTCCTGCATTGGCAGGCAGTCTTTTACCACTAGCACTACCTGGGAAGCCCAAAGAAAGAAAGTGATATTGAACCATATAGTTCTGATTCAATAGTTTTTTCAAGTAATAACTTAAAAATAGAGAAAAATGACTGTTGTAAAATATTAATTTCTGGTAGAATATATATATGTATGTATATTTATGTGTTTAAAATAGTAGCCTACATGTAATGGTATACAATAATATTCTAGCAAAGGTCTCAAATAGTGTCTTGAACATGATAAACAGTTATGAAATAGTGATTAGCTAATTCTTTCAACCTATATTTATTGAAAACCGGGTAAGTATACTATGTATAAACACCACACTGAATTGTATTGTGAGCAACTTATCCTCCCTTTGACCGAGGAATAGTCAGGGCATGTTGTAAAGGAATTCTTCTTGCCATGAAAAATCCATTACTGTATGTGTTTGATGTACTTATAATCTCTAGATTTATGGTTTTATTTGCCTTAGCCTTAGGTAGAGCAGGACAAAGCCATTCTTGCAGAGCTATGGTGATGAAAATGTTCCTTATCTGTTCTGTTCCAGTGGTAGTCATTAGCTACATGTGGCTATTGAGCACTTGGAATGTGGCTAGTGCAACTGAGAATTAAATCTTAATTTATTTAATTTTAATAAATTATAATTTAAAAAGCTACGTGCAGCTAGCAGCAACTGTACTGAAGTAACACTTCAGAGGGATTCAATAAAAGACTTTGAGTTCCCACTGCAATACTTTTGATACATTTGACATGAACTTGATATTTCTTGTATCTGGTGGCCTGGATATAATTGAAAGAGATGTTTTCTTTGTATGAGGGAGAACTTATCTTAAGGTAACAGTGTAGGTGTGAACAGAAGCTCATTTTCCCAACTCACTTGGGGAATAACAACTGAACTTGTTTATATCAAAAAAATCTGCCAAAACATGTAGATAGAACTGCACAGGTGATTTCTTTCAGTGACCCAAAAGATTCAAAGTAAACAATTTTCTTTATGTTTACCATTTGAGTGACAGCCACATAGGAAGAGACAGAAACTATAAAATTAAACAAAATAAAACTAATTGTATAAAGAAAACCACTAAAAAATCTAGTAATCATATATAGGGAGCAGAGTAAGGAATTGATTTGTGGTCAGTCAACTCATTTCTCTCCATTATGTCCAATATTAATAGTTTCTAAGAGACATCCTTTCTGTCTAAAATATTTTTATTTGAATATGAATGCCCACAATTAAATATGTTTATTCAAAAGCTAGAAAAAGAGTGTATATAGTGAAAAATATATTTATCTTCCCTGTTTGTTTGATAGCTGTCTAGTATTACTGCTTAGAGACTTTGCTTGTGTTTGTGCTCAGTCGTGTCCGACTGTTTTAAACCCTTGGACTGTAGCCTGCCAGGCTCCCCTGTCCATGGAATTTTTCAGGCAAGCTTACTGGAGTGGGTTGCCATTTCCTTCTCCAGGGATCTTCCCAGCCCAGGGATCTAATCCACATTTTCCTGCATTGATGAGATGATTCTTTACCCACTGAGCAACCCTATCAATTTTCTTTTTCTTCAAGATTTTAGATATTCAATTTACACCTAAAGCATATTTACTGAGTGTGTGTTATATGCTAGGCATTGTTGTAAGTGCTAGCTTCAGTTCAGTCGCTCAGTTGTGTCCAAGTCTTTGCGACCCCATGGACTGCACACACCAACCTCCCTGTCCATCACCAACTCCTGGAATTTACTCAGACTCATGTCCATTGAGTTGCTGATGCCATCCAACCATTTCATCCTATGTTGTCCCCTTCTCCTCCTGCCTTCAATCTTTGCCAGCATCAGGGTCTTTTCAGTTGAGTCAGTTCTTCACTTCAGGTGGCCAAAGTACTGGAATTTCAGCTTCAGCATCAGTCCTTCAAATAAATTCAGGACTGATTTCTTTTAGGATGGACTGGTTGGATCTCATTGCAGTCCAAGTGAATCTCCAGAGTCTTCTTCAATACACAGTTCAAAAGTATCTGGAAAAACCATAGCCTTGACTAGATGGACCTTTGTTGGCAAAGTAATGTCCCTGCTTTTTAATATGCTGTCTAGGTTGGTCATAACTTTTCTTCTAAGGAGCAAGCATCTTTTAATCTCATGGCTGCAGTCACCATCTGCAGTGATTTTGGAGCCCCCCAAAATAAAGTCTGTCACTGTTTCCCTGTTTGCCATGAAGTGATGGGACTGAATGCCATGATCTTAGTTTTCTGAATGTTGAGTTTTAAGCCAACTTTTTCACTCTGCTCTTTCACTTTCATCAAGAGGCTCTTTAGTTCTTCGCTTTCTGGCGTAGGTGTGGTGTCATCTGCATATCTGAGGTTATTGATATTTCTCCCAGCAATCTTGATTCCAGCTTGTGCTTCTTCCAGCCCAGCGTTTCTCATGATGTACTCTGCATGTAAGTTAAATAAGCAGAGTGACAATATACAGCCTTGACGTACTCCTTTTTCTATTTAGAATCAGTCTGTTGTTCATGTCCAGTTCTAATTGTTGCTTCTTGACCTGCATACAGATTTCTCATCAGGAAGGTAAGGTGGTGTATTATTACCATCTCTTTCAGAATTTTCCACAGTTTATTGTTATCCACACAGTCAAAGGCTTTGGCATAATCCATGCCAAAGCAAAAGTAGATATTTTTCTGGAACTCTGTTGCTTCTTTGATGATCCAGCAGATGTTGGAAATTTGATCTCTGGTTCCTATGCCTTTAAATCAAGGTTGAACATCTGGAATTTCACAGTTCACATACTGTTGAAGCCTGGCTTGGAGAATTTTGAGCATTATTTTGCTGCTGTGTGAGATGAGTGCAATTGTGCAGTAGTTTGAGCATTCTTTGGGATTGGAATGAAAACTGACCTTTTCTAGTCCTGTGGCCAATGCTGAGTTTTCCAAATTTGCTGGCATATCAAGTGCAGCACTTTCACAGAATCATCTTTTAGGATTTGAAATAGCTCAACTGGAATTTCATCACCTCCATTAGCTTTGTTCATAGTGATGCTTTCTAAGGCCCACTTGACTTCACATTCCAGGATGTCTGGCTTAAGGTGAGTGATCATACCTTTTTGATTACTTGGTTCATGAAGATCTTTTTTGTACAGTTCTTCTGTGTATTCTTGCCACCTCTTCTTAATATCTTCTGCTTCTATTAGGTCCATACCATTTCTGTCCTTTATTGTGCCCATCTTTGCATGAAATGTTCCCTTGGTATCTCTAATTTTCTTGAAGGGATCTCTAGTCTTTCCCATTCTATTGTTTTCCTCTATTTCTTTGCACTGATCACTGAGGAAGGCTTTCTTATCTCTGTTTGCTATTCTTTGGAACTCTGCATTTAATGGGTATATCTTTCCTTTTCTCCTTTGCCTTTCACTTCTTTTTTTCTCAGCTATTCTAAGGCCTCCTCAGACAACCATTATGCCTTTTTGCATTTGACTTTCTTGGGGATGGTCTTGATCACTGCCTCCTGTACGGTGTCACGAACCTCCGTCCATAGTCCTTTAGGCACTCTTGTCTATCAGATCTAATCCTTTGAGTCTATTTGTCACTTCCACTGTATAATCATAAGGGATTTGATTTAGGTGATCTCTGAATGGTCTAGTGGTTTTCCCTACTTTCTTTAAGTCTGAATTTGGCAATAAGGAGTTCATGATCTGAGCCACAGTCAGCTCCTGGTCTTGTTTTTGCTGACTGTATAGAGCTTCTCCATCTTTTGCTGCAAAGAATGTAATCAGTCTGATTTTGGTGTTGGCCATTTGGTGATGTCCATTTGTAGAGTCTTCTCTTGTGTTGTTTGAAGAGGGTGTTTGCTACGACTGGTGTGTTCTCTTGGGAAAACTCTTTTAGCCTTTGCCCTGCTTCATTCTGTACTCCAAGGCCAAATTTGCAGGTATTTCTTGATTTTATACTTTTGCATTCCAATCTGCTATTAATGAAAAAGACATCATTTTTTGGGTGTTAATTCTAGAAGGTCTTGTAGGTCTTCATAGAACTGTTCAACTTCAGTTTCTTCAGCATTACTGGTCGGGGCATAGACTTGGATTACTGTGATATTGAATGATTTGCCTTGGAAACGAACAGAGATCATTCTGTCATTTTTGAGATTGCATCCAAGTAATGCATTTTGGACTCTTTTGTTGCCTATGATGGCTACTCCATTTCTTCTAAGGGATTCTTGCCCACAGTAGTAGATATAATGGCCATATGAGTTAAATTCACTCATTCCAGTCCATTTTAGTTGGTTGATTCCTAAAATGTTGGGTTTTCACTCTTGCCCTGTCTTGTTTGACCACTTTCAATTTGCCTTGATTCATGCACCTAACATCCTAGGGTCCAATGTTTATTAAAGTGGAAAGAGAAAAAAAAAAGTTATAAATTTCTCAAAGAAGGAAAAACACATGCTATGTTAAATAGTGATAAGTACTACCAATTTTTAAAAATAATTTTAAAAGAGACAAAAATGCTGAAGGAAGTAAGGGAATAAGGATTGTCTCAGTTGGGGAAGGAGTTTACATTTTAAATAAGATGAACACAAAAGGGCTCTCAGAGTTTTATTTTCATCAAATACTTGAAATAAGAGAGGAAGACTTGTTTAGGCAGAGGACTGAACCTGGAAAGATCTTAAGGTAAGAGCTTGTCCAGCACCTTCCATGAAAGAGTCTTTATAATATGGTTGGAGCTGAGATCACAAAGCAGAGATTTTTTTTTAGGTCAAGTAATTAATACACCAACCTACTGATAGTAATGGTATTCTATGTTGTATGTACTTATTTTTCCATGAAGCATTTTATGTCTCTAGGTTTGGTAAATAGGGCCCTGATCTCTCTCTAGTACCTATCATCTCTATTAACTACACATTAACTTCAAATAAAATAATTGCATGTTATGGTCTGATTATTTCTCTTATGGAGCATATTATGTAATACTTACAGAAAACAGCTAAGCTAGTTTCTGCTTCAATATTCTTTTCAAAGGTCAAGTTCATTTTGTAATTAAGATTCTATGCTATCAATATATAGGACAGATTGTTTTGCATTGAATATAGTTTCAAAAAAAAAAAAACCCACAGTTTTAATTTATTTGATTACAATACCATTGAAAGTGTTAGTTGCTCAGTCATGTCTGACCCTTTGCAACCCCATGGACTGTAGCCTGCCAAGCTCCTCTGTCCATGGAATTCTCCAGGCAGTAATGCTGGAGTGGGTTTCCATACCCTCCTCCAGGGGATCTTCCTGACCTAGGGATCAAACCTGAGTCTCCCACATTGTAGGTGGATTCCTTACCATCTGAGCCATATTGCCTGCTATTTTTTTTAATAGGAAAAAAAAAAAGGCTTATGAAAGAGAGCTACTCACTAATTTGGTTTGTTAATGGGGGCATCAAAGACTAAGAGAGGTAAAATGATTTTCCCAGGACTCACCTAAGTAATGATAATTACAGCTAACATTATCATGTCCATAATATGTGATAGCCACTGTGCTAAATATTTTACAAGCACTATGTGATTATAACTTTCCTAACAACTTTGAGAAAGTGAAAGTGAAAGTCACTCAGTTGTGTCTGACTCTTTGTGACCCCATGGACTATACAGTTCATGTAATTCTCCAGGCCAGAATATTGGAGTGGTTAACCTATCCCTTCTCCAGTGGATCTTCCTGACCCAGGAATCGAACCAGGGTCTCCTGCATTGCAGATGGATTGTTTACTAACTGAGCTATCAGTGAAGTCCCAGATTTTGAGAGGCAGTCATTATCACTGTTTTACTAATGAGGAAATTTAGGGAAATAAATAACTGCTGCAAACTCACAGATAGGTAAATGGTACAGTTAGGCTCCTATCTAGATGATTACATCTCAGAAAGAACTTTCATTGATAATTATTTGATACGCTGCTAGAGCAACAGGGCCAGGAATTCCCTGTTAAAAACATGAAAGTCATAGGGGTATCCTGGGAAGAGAGCAAGCTTCCACTGTTATCAGATGTTGGACTGAATTTTGCTGCCATATAGGAGCTGAATATTTTGGAGCAAGCTACATAACTTTCCATATGATTCCAGCTGTGAAAACTTGAGGAAACAAATTACAACTCCATATCTGCTTATTGGAACCTTGACTTTACTCAGTATGGGCAAAAGTTAGAAGCCATCAAACTTCCTAATTTAATTTGTAAGTATATTCTTACA
>NW_011495026.1:2044982-2052478 GCF_000754665.1 Bison bison bison | reverse complement strand
ATATTCTTACAGAGTAAATAAAAGAAGCTCTTCAGGGAAGAATGCCTTTATATGCCTAACAAGAACATAGATTATTATATTAAAAATACTACTCATAATTTAAAATGAAAAGGCATTCCCCCTGACCAGCAAAGGCTTATCTTTGCCGGCAAGCAGCTGGAAGATGGCCACACTCTTTCTGATTACAACATCCAGAAAGAGTCGACCCTGTACCTGGTCCTTCATCTGAGGGGTGGCTGTTAATTCTTCAGTCTTCTATTCATAATGCCCAATGATGGCATCGTTCTGCACTCTAGCCATTTACCCCAATTTAAGTTTAGAAATTACCAGTTTCAGTAATAGCTGAACCTGTTCAAAATGTTAATAAAAGTTTTGTTGCATGGTAAACAAAAAGAAAATATGAAGTATCTACTTAAAGATTTTAAAAGTATACTGAAATTAATAAGGTGTTCATTAATTTGTTTCATCTGTTTACTCTTCACTTCTTTCTCTTTACCTACATTTGAAATTTTAGTTATGTTCAATGAAAGTTTGTATTATCAGTATGGATCATTATGTATCTATTGTATAAATGACATCTTAAAAGTAACTATTTTGTTTGCACATGTGGAGCTATAAACTCCAGGTCAGGTTCATAATAGTCACTCAGTATTTATACTACATATAATTTGATGTTTTTTCAAATTTAAAATAAATTTACTTTTATAGGTAAAATACCTATTAATCTGAAGTCAGAACTGATTTTTATTGTACTTACCAAGGAGCAAAGTTCTAGTAACCTTATGCTATATTTTGCCAAACATCTTTTTTAACCCATTCTTTTATATATCAAAATGATATGATTTATCCACTGTGAGTAGCAAAACTTCAAGTTATTTTTACATTTTTAGTAATAAATTTACAATAAGCATCCAGCTTTCTACACTGAGACCCCTGGTGATCAATTGAATGCAGTTACTGGATCACCAGCTGAGATTACAAGGTGTAATCTGTGACTAGGGATGAGAGATTACTCTGTGTAAATTTAATTTACCCTTATGGGGATCAAAAGCTAATTAATACTCTTTTCTTTCCAGCTGAGCTAAAAGCCTGAAGCAATTAGTATTTGAAAAAAATATTTTCTTTCATTATTTTTTCTCTTTGTTATCTGTGTTGGTTCCGTATGAAGTATTGATAGGCTGTACTTTAAAATAGACATGTCATGGACTATATTGTAGATTTTATTGTTGCTGTTGTTTTGGATTACTATTCTGTAACAATTTTTATGCCTGAAGAGCTTTTACAGCAATTTAAACAACAGTAGAAAAGTAGTATCCAGGTGTTCATTTCATCTGCTTTCCAGATGAAGTGACCAATCACTTTCAAGAGATTTAGATTATTCCTCTATTATTCCTGAAAGGAAGAAGAAGTGAGAAAACATTTTTAGTCATTAACACAGGAGAGTTTGCTACTTTTCAGTGGTAAATACACTCTGTACTAGCTGATTTAGCCTGAAGGCAGTTCATTAATTACACAGATTTGTTGGAAATAGGGCCACTGGCAGTGTTTAGTATGACTAGTGAATGAATAAGCTCAGTTTTTTATTTATACAATGTCTTCGTCTAAGACATTACCTTATTCTTATCAATTCTTATATGCAAATTTGTGTGATTATATAACTTCATTTATATCCAAAAGAAAATTTTTTCTTTTATATTTTTTTATATTATCAGAAAGAAAATATTCAGGAACAGAAAGAGATGATGAGTATTAGTGGAAAACAACCAAAGATTTTTAGATTTGTATTTTGTTTTAAAACTCTGATATAATTTGAAATTATGATATATTACTAAGTCTCTTCATAATAATAGCCTGTTGACAAATGATGCTGTGAATGATATAATCTGTAATACTACAAACCATAGATTAGGGAGAAGATTGTATACGTTAGAAACATTCCTTCGTTAACATGCCTCCTTGGCTTAGTGCTTAGCAGGGTGTACTAACTCTTCTGGTCCACTAATGCCTCTGTGAGGACTTTCAAGTCATAGTGAAAAATACAATGGAAAAAATAACAGGTTTTATGTGTAAATGTCTCTGTAATTCCTTAGTATACACTAGTAAAACTGAGACTGAAAAAGAGGTTAGCTCATAGTTAAGACTATTAGAAATCAAAACTTTTCAGCTGCTTTTGATATCCATTTTCTTCTACGGTGGAGAATTATAGAACATGTAGGAAAATAACATATGGGCTTTTGTCATCAATTTCTGTTTCAGTGAGAATTTACTTCTTTTCCTGCTTTACTGAATTACAACTGACAAAAAATATTATTTAAAATGTGTAACATGATTTTATATACTTATTACATATTGTGGGAGGATTCCTCCACATCAACAGAGTTCATATTAACACTACCACACTTCACATACTTTTTCTAAAAATAAGGTAGAACTAAAATGAGAACTGTTTAAATTCTACTCTCCAAATTTTAGTTAAACAATACAGTGTTATCAACTGTAGTCACTGTGTTATATATTAGATCCTCGGACTTCATTTATCTTACAGATGAAAGTTTGTATCCTTTTAACAATCTCTTCTTATTTTCTCCACCTGCTAGCTGCTGGCAACCAGCTTTCTTTTCTGTTTTGATGTTTGACTTTTTTTGAAAGATTCCACAAATAAGTGATAGCATTCAGAATTTATCTTTCTGTGGTTGGCTTATACTGCTTAGCATAATGCCCTCTGGTTTCATCTATGTTGTTATAAATTACAAGACTTCCTTCTTTTTTAAGGTCGAAAAATATTGTGTGGTATATATAGGTACCTCTCTTCACTTTATTGTGGTTTGCAGATACTGCAGTTTTTTGCAAACTAAAGGTTTGTAGAGCAAGACTCTTGGTGTCATTTTTCCAACAGCATTTGCTCACTTCATATCTCTGTGTCATGTTTTGATAATTCTTACAGTGTTTCAAACTTTTTTATTATTGTTGTATTTTATGGTGATCTGTGATCAGTAACCTTAAATATTACTAATTATAATTCTTTAGGGGCACCAGGAACCCTGCCCATGTAAGATGGCAACTTGGATACATTCGTGCATGTTCTGACTGCTCATTCAGTAACCCAATAGTCATTTCCATGTCTCTCTCTGACTCCTTAGATCTTCCTCCTCTCTGATACACCACAGTTGATAGGTACTTAGGTTATTTCCATGCCTCAGTTATTGTGAATAATGCCTCTATGAACACAAGAGTACAGAGATCTCTTTGAGATAATTCCTTTTATGTGTATGTATATATACACAACTTAAATACGACCATATATAATTATCTCAAAGAGATTGCTGTGTGTGTGTATGTATAGCATTACTGAATCGTAATGGTAATTCTATTGGTAATTTCTTAAACAACCTCCATACGGTTTTCCATGATGGCTGTATCATTTACAATCTCAACAGCATCTGTTATCTCATCTTTTTGATAGTAGACATCTTGACAAATAATGAGATAACTCATTGTGGTTTGATTTACATTTCTCTGATGATTAGTGGTATTGACCACCTTTTCATGTACTTGTTGATCTTTGGAAAAATATTTAGATACATTGCTCAGTTTTTAAAAACATTGTTTTTCTGGTGTTAAGTTGTTTGGGTTCCTTGTATTTTGGATAATAATCTCTTACTGGACATGTGATTTAGAAATACTTTCTCCCTACTTTGCTGTTGATGGTTTCCTTTGCTTTATAGAAGCTTTTTAGTTTGATATAGTCTCACTTGCTTATTTTTGCTGTTATTATCTTTGCTTTCAGTGTCAAGTTTAAAAAGTTATTGCCAAGACCATCGTCAAGGACCTTACACATCTATGTTTCTTCTAGGAGTTTCACAGCTTCAAGTTTTCTGTTAAAGTCATTTAATCCATTTTTAGTTGATTTTGCTGTATGGTGTTAGATAAGGGTTCATTTTTATTTTGCATTTAGCTATTTAATGTCACCAACACCATTCATTGTAGAGGCTATCCTTTATTTTCTTGGGCTCCAAAATCACTGCAGATGGTGGCTACAGCCATCAGATTAAAAGACACTTGCTCCTTGAAAGAAAAGCTATGACCAATCTAGACAGCATATAAAAAAGCAGAGACATTACTTTGCTGACAAAGGTCTGTCTAGTCAAAGCTATGGTTTTCCCATAGTTGTTATGGATGCTGAGCACTGAAAAGTTGATGGTTTGGAACTGTGGTGCTGGAGAAGATGCTTGAGAGTCCCTTGGACTACAAGGAGATCCAACCAGTCCATCCTAAAGGAAATCAGTCCTGAATATTCATTGGAAGGACTGATGCTGAAGCTGAAACTCCAATACTATGGTCACCTGATACAAAGAACTGACTCATTGGAAAAGACCTTGATGCCGGGCAAGATTGAAGGCAGGAGGAGACGGGGACGACAGAAAATGAGATGGTTGGATGACATCACTGACTCGATGGACATGAGTTTGGGCAAGTTAATTTAGTTTGTGATGGACAGGGAGGCCTGGCATGCTGCAGTCCATGGGGTCATGAAGAGTTGGACACGACTAAGTAATTGAACTGAACTGAAGCTTTCCCCACTGTATATTCTTGGCTCCTCTATTGAAAATTAATTACCCATATTTATGTGGATTTATATCTGGGCTCTCTGTTCTGTCCCCTGATTTGTTTGACAGTTTTATGCCAATACCATATGGTTTTGATTACTGTAGCTTTGTAATATAGTTTGAAATAAGGAAGTGTGATACCTCCAGCTTTTATCTTCTTTTTCAAGATTGGCTATTTGGGGTCTTTTGTGATTCCATACAAATTTTAGGATTTTTTTCTATTTCTGTAATAAGTACCAGTGAAATTTTGATAGGACTCACATTGAATCTGTAGATTTCTTTGGATAGTATGGACATTTGAACAATATTAATTTTTAAACCTATGAATCTAAGTCATAAAGAAATTAAGTAGCATGTACACAGCCACACAGCAGTTAGTTAGCAGAGTGGGAATCTGTTCCTGGCCACTAGGGTGCAAGATCCCTTTGTCTTAAACCACTCTTCAGTCATTTCTTATAAATGGAAAATAAGAGAAAGATGAATGAAGAAAGACTTAAGAAAGTCAGAAGAGCTGAAAGTGAGATTATAGAGCAGAAGATAAACTTTCTTACAGTGGGAGTCTCTGACTAAGGGAAAAATTTCTGACCATATAGTTGAAACAGGTGTAAATGGCCTTACATTGTGAGAACTTGAGACAGTTAGTTAAACTGGGGACAGACCCATCAACAGATACATGAATAAAGAAGCTGTGATACATATATTCAGTGGAATACTACTCAGCCATAAAAAGTTCTAATGAGGTAGATGAACCTAGAGCCTATTATACAGAGGAAAGTAAGTCAGAAAGAGAAATAAAAATATCGTATACTGATGCATATATATGTAGTTTAAAAAGATGGTACTGGTGAATTTATTTTCAGGGAAACAAAGGAGAAAGAGGCACAGAGGACAGACCTATGGACGTGAGAGGAGGGGAGAAGGGAGAGGTTGAAGTGTATGGAGAGAGTAACGTGGAAATTTACAATACCATATGTAAAATAGCCAGTGAGAATTTGCCATATGATTCATGGAACTCAAACGGGCTCTGTGACAATCTAGAAGGGTGGGATGGGGAGGGCTAAGGGAGGGAGGTTTGGGAGGAAGGGGACTTGGGTGTACCTATGGCTGATTCTTATTGATATATACAGAAAACCATAAAATTCTGTAAAGCAACTATCCTATTAAAAAAAAATACAGCAAAATAAATTGGAGACAAACTAGTGATACCATGAAGATGCTCTGCTCCTAAAGAAAAGTTGCTAAGACCTAAACTAGTTTTAATTCTGTGAGGAATCAACCTTTAGAGAAAACTGACTACCCCCTGTGTTTCTCTAAGTTAACTGTAATACATTTCTCTCTATTTAAGACAATCCTTACTCCTCCTCTGATTTCCTTTTTTCAAATGTCCAGGGAGGCATACAATTATCCCATCTCTTCCTATTGTGACCCATGTTTTCAATATATGGTTTGAGAATAGTTTGAGAACATCACTGATGTCAGCTCTATCCTAATTATAGTCTAAGATGAAATTAAATTCTTGGCAATTGGAAAAGCTATGATTTAGACACAGTCCTGTGGCACAATTTAGAGAAATTTTATAGATAAGTTTATTGAAACTAGACATTGATCTCAATGCTTTACAGATAACATCTCATTTTCTTCTCACAATAAGCTAATTTATAAGGTAAATAGCACTAAATACCCAGTTTTGAGATGAGAAAATGGATATTATAGAAGATTTTTATTTTGCCAAAGTTACACAACTAGTTCTTGGTGGCATATATTATAAGCTATGCTTATTTACTTTTTTAAAAATAAAGTGTATTCACCAAAATGTAAGCTTCTTACTTTTCTTCAGAAACTTGTCTGTAGAGTTATTTTAACACAAGCATTATGTACTGAGACTTTGAATGTTTTAAATAAAATTATCTAGCATATGTTTGTTTTACAGGAAGGAATCAGAAGTTAGCTGTGATCCACATAAAGATAAAACAAAATTTTAATTTGATTGTTTGGAATAATTTTCTCATTATTCCCTTTGAATGAAGTAAAATGTGTTTATAATATAGAGAATAAAATATTTTTTTAAAGCTGGAAATATTTTATATTGATTTATCTAAAATAGTTAATTTTACTTCACCACTTATTAAGCTAGTCTTCAGATAGAATAAAAGATATGAAGTGAAAAATTTCTCGATACCTACACAGAGTAAGTACATAATAAAACTTGCAAATTGATCAAATTGTAATATATGGTAAATTAGAGTGAACCTTGTGTGTCAGATTACCCAAGGGATTCTAGAAATCAGTTATTATTTTTATTTAGTGCACAAGGCAAAGCCTTATATATTACAAAATCATTATCAGATCAGATCAGTCGCTCAGTCTTGTCCAACTCTTTGCGACCCCATGAATCGCAGCACGCCAGGCCTCCCTGTCCATCACCAACTCCCGGAGTTCACTGAGACTCACGTCCATTGAGTCAGTGATGCCATCCAGCCATTTCATCCTCTGTTGTTCCCTTCTCCTCTTGCCCCCAATCCCTCCCAGCATCAGAGTCTTTTCAAATGAGTCAACTCTTCGCATGAGGTGGCCAAAGTACTGGAGTTTCAGCTTTAGCATCATTCCTTCCAAAGAAATCCCAGGGCTGATCTCCTTCAGTATGGACTGGATGGATCTCCTTGCAGTCAAAGGGACTCTCAAGCGTCTTCTCCAACACCACAGTTCAAAACCATCAATTCTTTGATGCTCAGCCTTCTTCACAGTCCAACTCTCACATCCATACATGACCACAGGAAAAACCATAGCCTTGACTAGATGAACCTTTGTTGGCAAAGTAATGTCTCTGCTTTTGAATATGCAATCTAGGTTGGTCATAACTTTCCTTCCCTGAGTAAGTGTCTTTTAATT
>NW_011495026.1:2003554-2044871 GCF_000754665.1 Bison bison bison | reverse complement strand
TTTCTCCTGGCAATCTTGATTCCAGCTTGTGTTTCTTCCAGTCCAGCATTTCTCATGATGTACTCTGCATATAAGTTAAATAAACAGGGTGACAATATACAGCCTTGACAAACTCCTTTTCCTATTTGGAACCAGTCTGTTGTTCCATGTCCAGTTCTAACTGTTGCTTCCTGACCTGCATACAAATTTCTGTGCTAATCGTTATATGTGTGTGAGCTCAGTTGCTCAGTTGTGTCCAACTCTTTGTGACCTCATGGACTGTAGCCCACCAGGGTCTTCTTTTCATGGGATTTCCCAGGCCAGAATGCTGGAGCAGGTTGCCGTTTCTTCTTCCAGAGGATCTTCCCGTGACCCAGAAATCGAACCTGCATCTCCTGCATTGGCAGGTAGATTCTTTACCACTGCACAACCATTAGAGCTACAGAGATGAAAATGATAAAGGAATCTCAGAATACAGCAGGATATACCAGCCAGCAGATCATATCTAAAATATGTATGGAATTAACAGGGATGATCTTGAAGGCAATGCCTATATCTCTAATGTGGTGAAGGACATAAAAAGCCTCCTAGAAGAGTTTCTGCCTTAGCAAATTACTACTCGACCTGAAAACTGAGCTGGTTTTGAGATAAAATGGGGATTTGGCAAGGTCGTATACAATTGAATGTTTCATATATTATATATATATAATATTTGATTATATGTGTATGTAGAAAAGTTATGTTGGGGGCTGAAACATTGTGATAGGTGGAGTAATGACCTCTTAGATATCTAGATACTAGATTTTGAAATCAGTGAATGATATCTTATAGAACAAAAGAGATTCTGCAAATGATATTAAAGATCTTGATATAGGGGATATTATTCTGTAAGTCTACCTGTGATCACTAGTGTCCTGATAAAAGGGAGGCAGATTTGACTAGAAAAAGGGAGGTGATGTAATGATGGAAGCCAGGTTAGAAGGTATATTTTGAAGATGGAGAAGGAGCACAAGCCGTAGAAATCCAGGCCACTTGATGCTGAAAAGGCAATTGTATTTTCCTCTCAAAACTCCAGAAGGAACCAGCCCTGCTGATAATTTGATGTTAGCTTGTGTATCTATCTGATGATTTCAGATTTCTGGCCTCCAGAACTGTAAGATAATGAATTTGTGTGTTTGTTTTTTTTGAATACCAATAAGTTCATGGTCATTTGTTAGAGTAGCAGTGTTTCAGCTCTTACCCTGAAAAGCCTCACTTGAATCAGAAACCTGACATTAACCCCAGAGGTTATCCTAGTCTCAGTCATCAGCATTATAAATTTGATTGACATTATCATTCAGATACTCACCTTATATATTTTATGATCTATATACATTAAGGTCACATCTCTTGTTTTTAGTCCAATCTGAAGTCTAATTTGGTGTTAATCTCCATGTTCCAGGAAAGACCACATGGCCTAAGGTGCTTGCTTTTGAAAATTATTAATAATGAATTCATACATAATAATGCAACTGCTTATTTTTAAGATTTTAATGAGTCACATGCTTAGATATGAATTTCAAAAATATAACTTTAGCATCAAATCAGAAAATTATAAGTTGTGAATGAGAAGTGGTAAGACTATCAGTGAGGAAGAGACTAGATTACATATATGAAAGTTTGTCCTGTGTGGGAGCAGTAGGTTAAGACATACTCCGAAGATATTTTGGATCCAGAATCAACAGTCTCTGATTGGATTATTGTGGTGTTGGAGCCAAAGGCAGCTCTGAGATTGATAACTTGGTTATCAATAACTGAGTCATGAGATAACTGAACTAGGAAATATGTGTACAGGAGAAGGTATACAGATTTAAATATATTTAGCTTTAGGTTGGAGAAGGAGATGGCAACCCACTCCAGTGTTCTTGCCTGGAGAATCCCAGGGACGGGGGAGCCTGGTGGGCTGCCGTCTATGGGGTTGCACAGAGACGGACATGACTGAAGTGATTTAGCAGCAGCAGCAGCAGCAGCAGCTTTAGATTCCTGTTGGACATCTGTGTGGAGATTGATATTTAAAAATGAAAATGCAGTCAAGATGCCACTGTGCCAGTACAGAGTTTGGAGACAAGCCACCTTACATCTTTGGGAATAGCATGCTTCTAAAGAACTTGGAAGGATAGTAAAGAGTTCCAGAATCCAAGGAAACATAAATACTGGAAACTGCCTGTGGAAGAAGAATCAATCAGAGAGACTAAAGAAAGCAAAAAGAAATCTTGGGGAAAAACCATCAAGAAATGGTTATGTTGAATCCCAAAGAAGAATTTTATAGAGATCTGTCCTCTCTTGCATACCAGAAAGAGAGATACAGAGCAAACTCATTGGAAAAGACCCTCATGCTGGAAAAGATTTGAGGGCAGGAAGAGAAGGGGGCAACAGAGGATGAGATAATTGGATGACATCACCAACTCAATGAGACATGACTTTGAGCAAATTCTGGGAGATAGTGAAAGACAGGGAATCCTGGTCTGCTGCAGTCCACGGGGTAGCAAAGAGGCTGACAGGACTGAGTGACTGAACAACAAAAGTTGCAAAGATGAGATTTCTAATCTCATCCAGAAAGATGAGATTAGAAATCTGTAGCTGTTTTTACCCCAATATTTGAATTAATGGGATTAAAACCTAGGATATAATGGAAATATGTAGAAATATATTTCCCCAAAGGATCTGAACTTGAATATATCTATAAAATGTTTTATATGTCTGTCCTTTTGTACTTTAGGGCGTTATTCTAAATTTTATGTTCTTATAATGACATAATGGTAAGTACATTAAACCTGCCCCTCAATTATTATGAAGCTTAAAAATAGCTATATTAACTCTTTAGGATTTAAAAAACAGATTTTCAGTCATTTGTGTTCATAGTCTTCATGCATATTAGTGAGATGGTTTCTGTGTGCTTCTTATCAATAAAATGCTACTATGGTTTCTGGTTAGAGGCTAGGAATCTCTGGAAAATGAAATTAGACGAGATGAGGCACATTTATATATAGTAGAAACAAGGATACCAGTTGATCTATGAAATGTGAAGTTTCTGATGTAATCATGAAGAAAAGACATTTAGAAAGGAAAATGTTATCTACCTCTGAGTGCCCTTTTAGCTTGGTCACAGTGTCAACGTGATCATTACTCCTGAATAGTGAGATTAATCTCTATTTGAATAAAAGTTTATATAAAACTAGAAGGCATTCTAAAATTCATATTTTCCTACTTCATGTTTCATAGATAAAGAAATTACTTGATCAAAAGGCTACAGAAATGACTGTTTTCCCTAAGTTTTATTCACATATAAAGTTTAATTTCACTGGACCCTGCTTTTGAACTAAAGATAGTCATTCTTACCAACCACAAATCACCATGACTTGAACTGCTATAAAATATTAAATCAGTTTAAATTAATCTCCCCTAGGGTATAAAAATAGGATATTTCTTTTCACGTTTTTAGTATATTTATCACACCAAGCCTTATATATCCATGTATAATGGACTCGGACCTTGTTTCCAATATTAAATTACAGAGCTGTGAAGAGTCAAACATTTCTAACACTGTTTCCTTTCCTCACCCGTGATTTTGGCAGTAGCAGCCTTGGGTTCATATATGTGGATTCTTTTAGAGATTTCACAGATTTTTCCATCAAGGCCAAGTCTCTGGTTATATGACTTCAGTAATTGTCTCCTTCCTTAATCAAATATATACTCTTTGCTGATTTAAGAGTATCAGCGGATCCAATAGGGTGGTGGTGAATGAAGAGCATCTCTCTTTGGCTTCCAGGAAAGTTTTATAAACAATTTTTGGTTTCCTTTTCTGACTCACTTTCTGATGAGATGACACCCTGAATGGTGATGGTTCTGTCTCTGCCTGTGATGGGGATAATTGGTGCTGGTTGTTATGATAGCTGCTCTAATTTGGCATTATAGATTCTCTGCAAGTCCTTGATTTGCCATTAACTATTCATGTAAATTTGGGGCAAAAATCATATTTTGTGAACATCAGTTTCATCATCTGTAAAGAGGGATGGTGATACTTAGGCCATGAGTAGTTTAGAAGTTCATGAAGCATAGTGAAAATAAAAGTTTTAACATAATACTTGTCATAGCAGACATTTAATAAGATTTACTCTAATTATTATATAATGATATATATGTTATGTGTATTAGTCACTCAGTCATGTCCAACTCTTTGTGACCCCATGGACTGTAGCCTACCAGTGGGTTGCCATTCCCTTCTCCATAATGTATATTATATGTGTTATTATATAAAATCATGTATTGCTACTAGTTTGTGGCAGTGTAGACTTGACAGATTGATCTTGGAGGAAGCCTTCTATATTTCTTACTATGATATGTCTTAATCTTCTGAGCTCAATGCTTTGCATATCTGCAGACAAGAGCATACCAAAGGCTATTACAATTAGATCAGTTGACTTTTTTTATCCTACTTTCATAGCATATAATATAACATTCAGATATGCCACTTTATTTAATACAGACCTTGGGGATGATTGTAGCAGTTAAAAAAGAAAAAGACAATTAAGAGATGTACTGACAGCTTTAGGTTTATATATCATTGGCTGAAATCTGTAGATAATGAGCAGAGTCCTTGTACCAGAAAAGGTTGAAGGCACTAATATCATTCTGATTGTTTCATAAATGATGTCAACATCCCTTTAAATGTCTTTAATGTGCTAGTATGAACTGGCCCACCATTGTAAACAATTACTAAGGAAATTGACAATCTGACCTCCAGAGAGAGAGAATAAAATATTATTGAGCACTTATAATGAACTATGTATTTTCATTTATAATAGCTCAACTTAATTATTAGAAACTTATATTTTATACATTACTAGATGAAATTACAGAAAATTGTTGGACACATAAATGAATAGTGTAGCTGAAATTCTTTCCAATATATTTCAAGTTGCAGACATTAAAAAAAATTAACACAAGCAAACTAAAAATGAGTTGGTTATTATTCATTCTATACATAAAACATTTGTAGCCAGTTCATGACTGTTAGAAATTAGAATCAAATAGTTATATATTGGAAGTAGAAAATATTCTGGGGGGCAAGGTGTAATCTCTCAAATCTCTTTTTCTCTTTTTTTGTGACTTACTTTTAAGGAATAAGAAATAGGATTTTAAGATACCAGATTTGAAATAAAATCTTATGTATCAAGCAATGACAAAGTCTTAGTAATTGTAAAATGTGTTATTAAATGCAAATGCATTGTAATTAGTAGTCTAATAAAATTATGCTCCTGATTTTGGATATTCTAAATGAGTGACTAAATTTTTCTTGGAATTAAATAGTCAATTTGGAGGTTTGTATTCCAAGATACAAACTTTTAGTTTCAGTGCTTCCACTAACTCCAATTTGATGACTTAGGACGTTTTATCACCACTAGCCTTGCTTCTCTGTTGACAAAATGTTAATAGTAATGTCCTTCACCAAAAGAATAAATTAGTAAAATATAGTAAAAATTCTTATGATCATTAAGATGACAAAAAGTAAAGTTTGAGGGGTTAATATAATCTAAACCTGCTGAATTTCAAATGTTATGAAACTTTTTTATTGAAAAACTATTGTGGATAATGTAAAGTATTTCACTGAAGCAGTAATGTCATTTTAATATTCAGTGGTGGTATTAAAAGACTTAGGATCTCCTAACCACAGTTCTTTGTTCCATAAAAGGAATAGCATCTTTCTTTTATTTTTTTAATACTCTTAAAAAGCACTACTCACAAGTTGAATTTTTTTAGGATAGAGAAAAAATTCTAATGGAAAAGTAAAATCTCAACTTCTTGGCCTTAAAACCACGTAACTCTGGTTTTCAGATGGGAAAAAAAGAAAGAGCAAAAAATGTGATGAACCCTTAATACTATAAGCTCCTCTAACTGAGATGTGGTAGTAATTGCTTTTTATTTTTTTGTAACATATCCTGGAAATGGTAATGCTTTCAAGTGAGGATCAAAGAGAATGACCTACATAAGAAATAGATTGCAACATGTAGTTACATTTTTCATTCTTTGTAATGTGCTTCTTGCATCTACACTTCTAATAAGAAACACAGCATAATGCTCATCATTTTTTAAAATGAGTTGTCACTAAGGTCAGATAGGATACTTGGAAACTAGCAGAAAAATATGATTTAGACCAAGGTATTAATGCCAACAGATCTCTAGGTGAATCAGTCTTCATAAAGTAGCCTTGTATATTTAAAGGAAATAAGACAAAAATTATAATAAATATATTTTTTCTGGTTTTTATATATGTATGTTGTGTATATTTTATATATGTGTTACGTATTTGCCTGAATTTGTCTATATGTGAACATTTATACACATTGCACTCTATATATATTATCTATTTCTGATGCAATGTGTGTGTCATCAGACATACTTAAAAGATTCATTAAGAACAAGGTGATATTGTTTTTAAGTATAAAAACAAGTTTAATTCACAGATTTTTGTTGTCTTTCCAATTAGGCAGTGTGCCTCAAAATGTATAGTTACTGGTAATATTTTGCAAGAAAGTATCTCTTGCCAACTCAGCACAGCACCAAAGTTATGTGATTAGTGCTATCTATGTTCCCTGATGTACAAATTTTCCTAGAGAAGTAACACCTTAAGATATTATTAGCTAAATTAATGCATCAGATAATTTCAATGATAAAAATTGCCTGAGACGAGAGTTTTATGGGAAGTTTCAGTGTCTAGGAATTGGTGGAGAAGTAAATCAGTGGTACCAGGAAAAAGACAAACCACTTTAAATCATGAATTTTTCCAAGGGCTCCTTTCTTCCAGGATAAATTAAAAAATAACCAACAGTATAATGTTCCTGAAAAAAATGATGTGGTCATCTTCTGATATCATTTGTAAATGTCCTTGATGGCAGAAGGTAAAACTATTTAGAAATTGCCCAGGTGGGAAGAGTACATTGAAAACAGTCACATTTGTTTTGATTGAAAATTATTCTTATCCTATCAAGATATCCAAAGTAGTGCTCTATAGTTATAGCATCACCTTTCGTTCAAAATATAAAATTAATTTCTAAGTAGAGTCTATATGTACGCTTCTAAAGCTATTTCAGAGAGGCCAAAATGAGCTTTGGAAGTCTGCCAACATGCACTTAACAATTTTGGGGCAAGCATAAAGTGCTGCAGGGACTCAAAATAGAAATGGATTAGTCAATATGCCTATTAAAAAAAGGAAATTCTTGAATAGAGAGATAGCTGCATTTTATTTCACATAACAGATTTATCTATTGTATTGAAAGTTTGATATATATTTCTTGAATATATGTCTATTAAATCTTATTTGTCTTATAATCATGAGAAGGCAATGGCAACCCATTCCAGTACTCTTGCCTGGAAAATCCCATGGACGGAGGAGCCTGGTAGGCTCAGTCCATGGGGTCGCGAAGAGTTGGACAGGACTGAGCGACTTCACTTTCACTTTTCACTTTCATGTCTTGGAGAAGGAAATGGCAGCCCACTCCAATGTTCTTGCCTGGAGAATCCCAGGGACGGGGGAGCCTGGTGGGCTGCCGTCTATGGGGTCGCACAGAGTCAGACACGACTGAGGCGACTTAGCAGCAGCAGCAGCATGAAAAATCTTGATATGTATTTCTAGTAAAAGAAATATTGTTTCTAAGAAGTCAACCTAGAACAATAAACTACTTAAGTAACTTAATGAAATGCCCATCTGATAGAACAGTGTTCAAATAAAACATTATATGTAACTTATTGAAAAAAATTCCTCTCAATTGGAGCTAGTCTTAGATTTTAAAGGGAAACTGACCACCCCGCAGAGCAGAGCATCCTGAACTGAAGCCCTTCAGCTTCTATTAAAACGTCCTTCTAATATTTTACTACCTTAAACTGTCAGGCTTACACCTTAGTTAAAGTGATACTTTTAGAAATGAGGGAACCAATTCTGACTAAACACAGGAGATAATAAAAATATACCTTTTTTTCCCATATTGAAAATGCCTAAGCCAATGTGAAAATGTTCTTCATATTTACAAAAATTGTCTATTAAAGAACCTGAAAATTCTTCATTCATATAACACACAGTGCAAAAGCTCCTTATTTTTTTTTACCTGCAAAAAGAAAAACTAAAAGAAATATATTACCAAAAATAAAGGGATGCTCAGTACTTCTTTACTGAAGAAGAACTTAAAGAACTTCTGTCTGTAATATATAGCATATATTAATCAGTTCAGTTCAGTCGCTCAGTTGTGTCCGACTCTTTGCGACCCCATGAATCGCAGCATGCCAGGCCTCCCTGTCCATCACCAACTCCTGGAGTTCACTCAAACTCATGTCCATCGAGTTGGTGATGCCATCCAGCCATCTCATCCTTTATCGGCCTTTTCTCATCCTGATGCCAATCCCTCCCAGCATCAGAGTCTTTTCCAATGAGTCAACTCTTTGCATGAGGTGGCCAAAGGACTGGAGTTTCAGCTTTAGCATCATTCCTTCCAATGAACATCCAGGACTGATCTCCTTTAGGATGGACAGGTTGGATCTCCTTGCAGTCCAAGGGACTAAAGAGTCTTCTCCAACACCACAGCTCAAAAGCATCAATTCTTCAATGCTCAGCTTTCTTCACAGTCCAACTCTCACATCCATACATGACCACTGGAAAAACCATAGCCTTGACTAGACAGACCTTTGTTGGCAAAGTAATGTCTCTGCTTTTCAATATGCTATCTAGGTTGGTCATAACTTTCCTTCCAAGGAGTAAGCGCCTTTTAATTTCATGGCTGCAATCACCATCTGCAGTGATTTTGGAGCCCAAACAAATAAAGTCTGACACTGTTTCCACTGTTTCCCCATCTATTTCCCATGAAGTGATGGGACAGGATGCCATGATCTTCGTTTTCTGAACGTTGAGCTTTACGCCCACTTTTTCACTCTCCTCTTTCACTTTCATCAAGAGGCTCTTTAGTTCCTCTTCACTTTCTGCCATAAGGGTGGTGTCATCTGCATATCTGAGGTTATTGAGATTTCTCCCAGCAATCTTGATTCCAGCTTGTGCTTCTTCCAGCTCAGCGTTTTTCATGATGTACTCTGCGTATAAGTTAAATAAGCAGGGTGACAATATACAGCCTTGACGTACTCCTTTTCCTGTTTGGAACCAGTCTGTTGTTCCATGTCCAGTTCTAACTGTTGCTTCCTGAGCTGTATATAGGTTTCTCCTGGCTTACCTTAATTAAAATACTCCGAGAAACTTTTAGTGATAAAACCTGTCTAATATAAATATAAGAAATGTTAGACTTTCTAAGTATATCGTTTGTATTTATTCATAGCACTTGTATTTTTACCTGGAGATTGTTTATTTTGAACAGTCTTTGGTTTGTATCTTGAAATTTTAAGATTGAGAGGAGTATATGTATTTGTTCTTTTTGGTTTTTAATGTTTTGTGTTTTCATTTTAGCTGACAGTGGGAAAGTTTGTCATGTACTGTGTTTGTCAAGAAAAAGCACACTCTTCTTCATGCACATACCAGAGTTTTGGCTAACAAGATAGAGATCTGTAACTTTCATGAAAAAAAGGAACAGGCAGTGTCCATCCACTTAAATAACTCTCCTCAGAAAGGGCTGTGCAAGTGAAGAAATTACTTGGGGGAATTAGGTTCAGGATTTTGGGAAAGATTATGTGTTTGATGATTCATACTTATCCCCCTCCTTTAAGAGATAGCTCTGGAAAGAGGACCCTAAGAATCTTTTTTTGCTTTTGTTTTTTGACATATCAGGTATTTTCACATGCATATACACGAAGGCCAGATTTTATTATCAGCATAGAAAGCCTGTTTGCTTTTTGGATTGTGTATCTGAATTCTAGACAAGATGTCAGGACTAGAATAGATCTTGTGTATCATAAAGTTAACCTCCTCATTTTATAGGGAGAAAAACAGGTCTCACAGAGACATGACTCTATCTAAGATGACTCCTATTTGTACAGGACACAACCCACAAACAAGGAATGAATTATAGGTAATTCATATGTGCCATTTTAAAATGTTTGTGCTTCTCTCTTGCTCCTCCAGAAACACTTATGATCCTAAGAATTTAATAGGGTTTTGATTCTAAATTCCATCTCTCCTCTCCCATCTGTCCATCTAGATAATGATCACAATTGAAATAGTCTTGAATGATGAATGATACCGAATACTTAACAAATTATTTTAAATTATAGAACTGTAATTTCACAAAAGGTTGTTATAATAAAACAAACAGCTTATACAGCCAACAGAACCCTTGCGTATGATATTATATTCTCATAAATTAAAACACACTTAGTTGTTATTTGGTGTAGCATAAATGTTCAAGAATAAAAATCTTGTCTTATTTTTTCTGCAGTTTTAGACTAATAAGATTGCCTAAAAGAGGAAATTTTCTTCCTACCAACCTGGCATAACTATGTGTTAGTCACTTGGAATATTCAAGTTCACCTTTCACACAGATATCAAGCAGTCTCCCTAACAGTGAGAATCTATAGTTTTCTATTCAAAAATGTGCTGTTTGCTACCTTGAAAACAGTATTAAATAGGTGAGTGTAAATAATACAAATTCTTCAATGCATATAGAGTAGTATTTAAGAGCACTTGCAATACAGATGTTTCCAAGAATACTAATTTAGGCACTTAGAGGCATACTTTATTTGGTAATCAGAGCCTGGAATCTGAGATAGTCTGTTCTTTCTCTGACCTTTAAAGACTGAGTTTAAGGTTCTCATTCATAAATAGGAAATATTTTTTTATCAAACATATGTTAAGCTTAATTTTCTATTTAAAGTTTGTTTGGCTATTTATTTGCTTTACTTAAGAAAGCCCTGCATCTGGAGGAAAGAAAATACTTATAATATTTCTAATATTGTCATCATTCAACTATTATGTCCAAAATCTGGAAGTCTAGGATTGCCACAAATTAGGCCAACCTACAGTTACTCCAACTCATTCGCTGAATTAGCCGTGGACATGCAGCTCTGCAGATCCTGAGGCGTCAAGGATCTGGTAACTCGAGTCTAGTGGTGGACATTTCAGCATCCATGATGATAGACAGAAATAGTGCATAGCAACTTCTGTTGTTGCTCGTGCTCTACATGGTTATATAGAACATTCTGTAAAATTGTACTTATATTCACTAGCATATTTACATGTACATATACAACTTTTTCATTATTTTTGGAGAAATTATATTTGAGAATAAGTATAAGATTTTAAAAGAAAAACATGTAGTTTGTTTTCCTCTTTTTCTTTCCTACATGTCTGTTCTACTATATATTTATGTTAGTAATTATTTAGTGTTAATATTAGTCTGAGTTAGTAATTTATGTACATGCATTTAACTTTGCAAAATCATGATCAAAGCAATAGCACTTTAATCTGTATTATGCAGGTAGTAGACAAAGTCACTGAGATAAAACATTTCTGATCCATGACCACACATAATGGGAAAACCTAGTTGAAAATAAAATAAGCATTTAATGTTCACTCCTTCATTTGATTTTTAGTATAAATTTAATCTAAAATAAGAATGGGTCACCAAATTCAATATTCATTCTTTTTTCCCTGAAAATCATATGTTCTAGACAGTCATTCATAACCTTGTTTCTTCTTAAACAAGGAACAATGACAATCTACAAGACACACTTTTTAAATGTTTTAGTTTCTCTTATCCCATTGTATCAAAGAAGGTATCAGTGTAACAGATAGCAAGCTTTCTTTCTTCCCTTGTTAACTTGGCTCAACTTTTCAGGTCATTTTTTCAATTATTTTTCAACTAGGATTTGATTATAGTTGCTGTTGTTCAGTTGCTCAGTAATATCCTACTCTTTGTGACCCCATGGACTACAGCACATCAGGCTTCCCTGTCCTTTTCATCTCCCAGAGTTTGCCCAAACTCATGTCCATTGACTCAGTGGTGCCATCCATCCGTCTCATCCTCTGTTGTCTCCTTCTACCCTGGCCTTCCATCTTTCCCAGCATCAGGGTCTTTTCCTTTGATTGGGCTCTTTGCATCAGGTGGCCAAAGTATTGGAGCTTTAGCTTCAGCATCAGTCCTTCCATTGAATATTCAGCGTTGATTTCTTTTAGGATTGACTGGTTTGATCTCCTTGCTGTCCAAGGGACTTTCAGGAGTCCTCTCCAGTACCACAGTTCAAAGGCATCAATTCTTCAGCTCTCAGCCTTTTTTATTGTCCAGGTCTCACATCCATACATTACTATTGGAAAAACCATAATCCTAGCTAATTCTAGTTTAACTCTTGCCATTTCTTCAAATATATTTGATACCTTTAATAAAATAAAATTTACTTAGTTTTCTCTTTTTGAAATATTTTATAGGCTAACCATAGGGTAGTATGTTTGTGTACACACACATGTACTAATAGCAATGGGAAGCACAGTAAAGATCATCTTGACTATCCTTCTAATCTGATATATAAAGAAAGTGAACCTCATAGAGATTAACTAAATAGAAAATATTTTGGAAGCACTCTTAGATATGAAACTAGAATCCCACTTTCCAAATGTTCCCTTTCCTAGGAAAAATTTCTAAAGGTTCCAAAGGTGCATGATTCAAGTAGTTGTCAGTCAGCCACAATGAGGGACTTCCCAGGTAGTGCTAGTGGTAAAGATCCTGCCTGCCAATGCAGGAGATACAAGAGATGCAGGTTGCATCCCTGGGTCTGGAAGACCCTCTGGAGGAGGAAATGGCAACTCACTTCCAGTATTCTTGCCTGGAGAATCCCACGGACACGGGAGCCTGGTGGGCTATAGTCCATGGGGTCGCAAAGAGTTAGAGATGACTAAAGGGACTTAGCATGGACACACACACACAATCACAATGAATGGAATTATGCCAAAGGTTTTAAAGAACACTCCTGAGTGTTAGAGAATGGTTAGCCTCTCTGGATCTCCATTGAATTATTCTGATACTTTTTTTATGTTGTGTAGCATTAAAAACACGTCACAGTTTTTTAAGGCTCATCATTACTCTTCTAATACTGTAACACCTTGTACAATGCATCCAAGTGCTCATAAACCCACCATCCATTCACCTACAGTTCTGTAGGCACTTAACTCATAGTTGTAGTGAAGTAAAGTGAAGTCGCTCAGTCGTGTTTGACTCTTTGCGACCCCATGGACTGTAGCCTACCAGGCTCCTCAGTCCATGGAATTTTCCAGGCAAGAGTACTGGAGTAGGGTGCCATTTCCTTCTCCAGGGGACCTTCCGAGCCCAGGGATCAAACCCGGGTCATTGCAGGCAGACGCTTTACCATCTGAGCCAGCAGTGTAGAGAGCATGCCTAATAGCCTTCTTGTATGCTCAGTGAGTTTGAGTGAACTCCGGGAGTTGGTGACGGACAGGGAGACCTGGCGTCCTGCGATTCATGGGGTCGCAAAGAGTCGGACACGACTGAGCAACTGAACTGAACTGAACTGAACTCATTCTCAGTTGATGCACTATAGATACAGGAGTTCTGTGGGTAGTTCTCTAGGAATGTTGTGTCTGGCTGCCTTTTATCTGAATTTATTATGTCTAGCAGTACTGTACAAAAGTCCATGAAGTAGTAGATAACTACTACACTTCTGAGATATGTACATCTCATGGGGTATCCCCTAGCTTGGATTTATCCAGATTTTATTTTGACACAAAATGGACTCAATTTCTTGAGTCTGGACTCTGAATTGTGGATCTCTTAGCAGTCTAGAAAGCACTGCAATTTTGTGAACGAACCATATACAAGATAAGTTTAAGATGGCATTGAATTAAGACAAGATTAATATTAGTATAAAAAAGGTGGTTGAGGGGAGCGGGGCTATAAAGGTTCTTCAGATTTTTCACTTTAATGGCCTATTTTCAAGGATGGCAAAGCAAGCTGATAAACTTGTCTTTGAACTAAAACCTAGAGAATTATTACAGGTGTCAGCCTGGAAGTGGCCTTTATTGGCTGCCTCTGAAAATATTGGCCAGGTCTCTTCAATAGTGAAAGGGTCGAATGCACAAAGTTGGCAGATCTTAGAGGTTTGTTTTGTTTTTTATTTAAATAGAATGTGTGGATATACTTTACTAATGAAATACTGAGATTTAAGCAAACTAAAAAAAAAAAAATGGCAGGGTTTCCTAGTTCATTATAGAGTAACAAATGCATACACATATAAGAGTATTGGACAGGAAGGGCAGATATATTTTTATTATTCTTTGACATGCATTGATATACAGAGGGCTTATACATATGTTTATTATGTGTAATGTTAATGATGTAAACTAAAATAGTATTAAATGATTCAAAGAATCAGGAATATACTTTTCCACTAATCTTTGGTATAAACCTCCCATTAATCTAAAATTGGTGAGAATCACATATCCTGAGACAGAAAGAAGGTAATATAGTCAGTGGATTTCAGAAGAATGTCTCATAAAACTTTAACTAAATTTTCTGAAGTTGCTTCTTTTAGAAACAGTTTGTTGCAGTGTTGTGCAGCAGTGATTGCTGGAAGATTCTTTATGTTCAGTGGAAATTGTATCTCCAGTTATACCTTACCCTAGGAGTGGTACAGAATGTCTTCGATTGTCCCCTTGGACAGCAAGGAGATCCAACCAATCAACTGTACATGAAATCAGTCCTGAATATTCATTGGAAGGACTGATGCTGAAGCTGAAACTCCAATGCTTTGGTCACCTGATGTGAAGAACTGACTCATTGGAAAAGACCATGATGCTGGGAAAGATTGAAGGCAGGGGGATAGGGGACCACAGAGGATGAGATGGTTGGATGGCATTACTGACTCAATGGACATGAGTTTGAGCAAGCTCTGGGAGTTAGTGATGGATAGGGGAAGCCTGGCATGCTGCAGTCGATGGGCTTGCAGAGAGTTGGGCATGACTGAGCAACTGAACTGAAACATTTTGTGGGGGCTTCCCAGGTGGCACTAGTGGTAAAGAACCTGCCTGCCTATACAGGAGACATAAGATACATGGGTTCGATCCCTGGGTCAGGAAGATGTTCTGGAGGAGGACATGGCAACCCACCCCAGTATACTTGCCTGGAGCATCTCATAGACAGAGGAGTTTGTCAGGCTATAGTCCATTGGGTTGCAAAGAGTAAAACACGACTGAAGAGACTCAGCACACTTGCACCATTCTGTAATTATTCTTTTTTAAGCTTGGTATCTAATGATCCTTCCAATAAAGGTTAATAGGAAGAAAAAACTTAACATTTGCAGTTAATTAAGAGGTAATGCCTGACACAGCAGACACCTGGTTTTGGATTCTGAATTTACAACTCTGTAGGAAGTCCTAAGGTCTTCCGAGGTGGCTCAGTGGTAAAGAATCTGCCTGCAATGCAGGAAACTCAGATTTTGGGTTAGGAAGATCCCCCAGAGAAGGAAATGGCAGTTCACTCCAATATTCTTGCCTGGGAAATCCCATGGACGGAGGAGCCTGGCAGAATACACAGTGCATGGGGTCACAAGAGTCAGATATGACTTACTGACTAAACCACTGCCACCACCAGGGAAGCCTAAATTTTAGAATTACCTTGTTAGTTTACAAAAAAGATCTTATTTAGAACTGCCAGTTTGTTATATATTAACATTGTCTCTTGCTGAGGCTATTTTAACTGTAGCCTCTGTTCCCTTATCATTGAAATGGGTTCCTCATTATTCATGATAGGTATTTTGTGAGGTCATGTGAAATAATAGATGTAAAATTTTAGCAGGGAGTCTTACAAAATATAAGCCTGGTAACAGTTAATCGTGTAAAATTCCTGTGGATACAGTTACAGATAAAATCCCATGAAAAATACTAACTCTGCTACCAGTTAATGCTACTTAAAAAAAGTTAGCTGCCAAGAGAGATTATACATAAATTACATTTCAGTGTTACTGTCAGTGTTTAAATGTTAGCACTTAAATTTATTTATTTTTTTTGTATGTTCTGGGTCGTCACTGCTGTGTTCAGGCTTTCTCTAGTTGTGGCAAGCTAGAGCTACTCTTCCGTGTCGTACTTGGGCTTTTCATTGCAGTGGCTTCTCTCTTTGTGAACAGCTCTAGGCACTCAGGCTTCAGTAGTTGCAGCTTTCAGGCTCTAGAGCAGAGGCTCAGGAGTTGCAGGGCATGCTCTGAGGCATGTGGAATCTTCCTGGACCAGGGAGCAAACCCATGTCCCCTGCACTGGCAAGTGGATTCTTATCCACTGCCCCACCAGGGAAATTCCTGAAACTTAGCATTTAATTGAAGGGAATTGTATATAGGTTATCATGTGAAAAACCAAGGATATATGAATAAGAACATATTTGTTAATTCAGAAGACCTTCAGGTAGACTGAGGAACTTCCTTATTCAATATAGATTCAAATACTGGTCAAAGACTTGCTGTGTACTGTATCTCAAACCCTCTGAGGGATATACTAATTCTAGAGCACCGAGGACTTCAGTTACATGTTGAAAGTTATTAGATAGCTATCATGAGTGAAATGAGATTTCAGCTAACTTTAAAACCTGTGTATTCTGGCTCCTGTTGTTTCATTACAAAGCAGCCTCAAATTTTAGTAGCTTAAAACAATGATCACATTTATTTTTTCTGGCAAGTCTGCAGCTCAAGCATGGCTCTGCAGTTATAGCTTGCCTTTGCTTGGCATGGTGTCAGATGGGGTGTCTAGAAGACCAGGTCAATTCAGAAGTCAGCTGGAATCAGCTGAGGGTTTACTTACTCTTAAACCTGGTACTTGTACTGTGAAGATCCAAATAGCATTGAAGTCTTAGTTGCTCAGTTTTGTCCAACTCTTTGCGACCCCATGGACTGTAGCCTGTCAGGTTTCTCTGTCCATGGGAATCTCCAGGCAAGAATACTGGAATGGGTTGCCATGCCCTCCTCGGGGTTCAAACCCAGATGTCCTGAATTGTAGGTGGATTCTTAATCAGCTGAGACGCTAGGGAAGCAATCTTAGTATAATTGTCTCAGTTTGGATTCCTTGGTGTCAGAGTTGCTGCTTTCCTCCAGATAATTGCCCTCGGATGACTCTTTACCAATAGCTCTGAATCGGGGTGGACGGTTGTTCCTGTTGCCTGAAAGTAGGTAACTCCGCAATGTGGTTTATGCTCCAGAGCCCTCTCCCTGAGAATCAGTATGGAACACAAACTACACTACAGGACTATAATGGAGAACACATCCTTTCTTGTGGCCTTCTCCTTTCCCATCTGGTTTCATTTTCTTACAGGTTTCTCCACATGAGCACTCTCTCAGTTAATCACATGCTGCTGAACCCCTGTTTTAGGCTCCCTCCTAGGAAACCCAGTCTATGACAGAGGGCAAAAGATCAACAAAAAAAGTCTTTATTAGAAGAAATAACGCAACAGACAATATTTCTCATTGTAACTTTGTGGAGACATTATACTGGCTCTTCCCTAGTATTAAATAATTTGGTTTTGGATATATGTTTCTTTGCATTTTCCAATGTTCTGTTAGAGCCTGCTCTTCACAATTCTTTTAAAAATATTTTTTGATTTTAAATTTATTTATTTTTTAATGGAAGGACAATTGATTTACAGAATTGGGTTGGTTCCTGCCAGACATCAACATGAATTCCTGATACTGCTTTTGCTGGAAACTGTGGGCTTCCCTGTTGGCTCAGTGGTAAAGAATCTGCCTGCATTGCAGGAGATGCAGAAGATGTGGGTTCGGATCCCTGGGTTGGGAAGATCTCCTGGAGAAGGAAATGGCAACCCACTTCAGTATTCTTGCCTGGGAAATCCTATGGACAGAAGAGCCTGGCAGACCTCAGTCCATGCAGTCACAGAGAGTTGGACACAACTGAGCACGCATTCACGTGTGCAGAAAATCCAGGTGTCTGATAATCTCTTGCACAACTTGTCCAGGTAAATTGACTTTTCTTCTAGCCTCCCCTTTCACACGTGAAGCAACTGGACACACTTTTTCAAGAAGAAATCCCCTGATGTGTCTTAGCATGATTAACTGTTTTTAATCAGAGATTCACATAAGCATAGAGAGCTTTCTGTGGTTGCTCTGCCTTTACCTTTAAAATAGGGTTTAAGTTTACATTATCATCATATCAAATAGTGTGATATTTCAGACAAAAATTGAAGAATTAGAAGTTATCTAAATGTGCAGTCAATATATTCTCTATATTTATAGAATCTAGAATATATTTCTTAGAACAGGCAAGCAGAAGAGCAAATGAGTCAATAGAGATATATAAAATAGCATGCAATTCCATCTGTGTTTTGCCTTGGGGAAATTTTTAAGTAGATGAATCTTCTCTTCAGAGGTCTCATCTAACATTTTTCTTGGTCTCTCTCATTGTAATGTATACTTTTGCCAGGAGCAGGAAACCAGGCACTCCTCCAACCCCCCAGTACTAGACACATTCATAGCAACACAGCCCAAGAAGGCATCAGCCAACCTAAATCTGGAATCATTATTTCAAAGTAACTATTTTCTTCTGATTGTTAAGGAAAAGAGTATTTTCTGAAAAATGTATTTTAAATCTCAGTTATCTTAAAGTTAAAGCAGAGGAAGAAAGCTGATGATTAATGACATCCATAAAAATTGAATGACAGTATTTGAATCCTTCAAGTTATATTCTAAAGCAGTCATTTCATTACTCACAAATGAATTTCATCAATGACAGTATTTTAAATCTCCCAGTTATGTTTGCACTTTTAAAGAATATTTTTTAATCTGTAATGTGCACTAAATCAGATATTTTACTGGCTAAAAAGCATCTTATGAAATAGTTCCTACATTTTTTTCCTTTGAAAATAGATTTCTGGGAAAATATGGTATTGAAATCACAGAACTGCAAATGTTTCCTACTGCTTTAAAATAAACACAATAAAAAATATGTGAAAATAGTGAAAAATTAAGCCTATAAGCCTCAAACATATAAAGGAGAATAGACTCATATTTTAATATTAAATTTATAGTGTTAGAGCAGAAATTTTGGCAGTTAAAAGGATCATTATTTACTGCTCCCATAGATGGGGAAACAGTGGAAACAGTGTCAGACTTTATTTTTTGGGGCTCCAAAATCACTGCAGATGGTGATTGCAGCCATGAAATTAAAATACACTTACTCCTTGGACGGAAAGTTATGAACAACCTAGATAGCATATTAAAAAGCAGAGACATTACTTTGCCAACAAAGGTCCGTCTAGTCAAGGCTATGGTTTTTCCTGTGGTCATGTATGGATGTGAGAGTTGGACTGTGAAGAAAGCTGAGCACCAAAGAATTGATGCTTTTGAACTGTGGTGTTGGAGAAGACTCTTGAGAGTCCCTTGGACTGCAAGGAGATCCAACCAGTCCATCCTAAAGGAGATCAGTCCTGGGTGTTCTTTGGAAGGACTGATGCTAAAGCTGAAACTCCAATACTTTGGCCACCTCATGTGAAGAGTTGACTCAATGGAAAAGACCTTTGATGTTGGAAGGGATTGGGGGCAGGAGGAGAAGAGGCCGACAGAGGATGAGATGGCTGGATGGCATCACCAACTCCATGAACATGAGTTTGATTTCACTCCGGGAGTTGGTGATGGACAGGGAGGCCTGGTGTACTGCAATTCATGGGGTCACAAAGAGTCAGACACGACTGAGAGACTGAACTGAACTGAAAATAATCTGACATGTGGACAAGATATCAGTGAATAGGAATAAAAGAGCTAAGAGTGGGGGTAGGAAAACCAGAGTAAAAAGCTACATCATTTTTCTCTATGCCAGTGGAGGGGTGGGACTTGCTTCATAGCAAATCTGGAGAAACGTGGCAGTTCTGGAGATGTTTTTGATTGCCATAACCAGGAGAGGGCCACCAGCTGCATCTACTGCGTGGAGACCAGTGAAGCTGTCAACATTCTGCAAGGCACAGGGAAGCGCCTAGGTAATAGAAAAGAATTATTTGGCCCAAAATATCAACAGTGCCATGATTGAAAAACCTATTCTTGACTAAAGCCTCTTTCTTCTACCAGTGAAACATTATTACCAAGGAAAGTCGTTATACTCAGAAAAATAAGTCATTAGTATTTGCTTTCTGTGTTTATTTTGTTAATTTAGATGCACACCATGTTAGATTCTAATCTATGGGGCATTCACATATGGGATTGTCAAAGTGGGTCATATTATTAAAAATAGATATGAATTGTATTATACATTTGGCCCATATCTGTACCTGTTTATCATGATATTTCTCTGTTCCAGTGTAGGTCGACTTGCCCTGTCTTTTCATACTAGGGGAAACCTTTCTGGGCAGACAGTTGTACAGCTGTGGTAGCCTGAGGGTGGCCTCTTGGGGAATGGCACTGTGACTACACCAGTACATTACCACTTATGTTAGCTTTGCCTCTCGATTTTTCATTGATCTATCTCTGGTAAGGTCAGTTTGTGTATGTATTTTTAAGGATCTCCCAGAAGATGAGGGTGGCAGTTTTGTTCATTTATTTCCTGAGCTCTTAATGGTGGTTTTGGTAAACCTAGCAAATTTTGCAATAGCTGTAAGCAAGTAGCTGTCAGTTTGAGTGAAGAAATTCCCAATAAGCAAACAGTCAGATTTCCAACTGTGGTCAAAATATATTTTATGGACAGGGAGGCCTGGCGTGCTGCAATTCATGGGGTCACAAAGAGTCAGACACGACTGAGCGACTGATCTGATCTGATCTGATAGGCAGACAATGGTATACTTGTTGTACAGCCTGCTTGCTTTGAGTATTGTATGAAGCTTGCAGTTAGTATTGTGAGGTTAGGCTAAGGAAGAATTCCCTAGATGGTGGTAGTCCCTGAATTTTTTAGACATGACCTGACCCAGGTAATATTATGTTTTAGACATTGCTTTCCTTGTATATATTGATTAGTGGCCAGGGAAGATGTCCATGGTAGAATGCCCATGGCCACTTGGTTAGTGCAATGTCTTCCCACTTCAGTAATTGAGGCTTTCAATATAATTAATAGGAAAAGAGGCTAGTATTTATAATGGTGTCAGCAGGATTTATATTTATCATCATCTCAGGGATTTGGAAGAACTGTAACTTTATAATCCTTAATGTTTGTTGGTATTAACTTTGGATTGGAGTTTTTATTTGATTGAGCATCTAATTATTATATTAGTTACATACTATCTCTGGGCATTCCTTAAATGAACATTGTGACCTTTTTTCTATTTATTTGATGGTTCAGTTCAGTTCAGTCGCTCAGTTGTGTCCGACTCTTTGCAACCCCGTGAACCGCAGCACGCCAAGCCTCCCTGTCCATCACCAACTCCTAGAGTCCACCCAAACCCATGTCCATTGAGTCAGTGATGCCATCCAACCATTCCATCCTCTGTTGTCCCTTTCTCCTCCTGTCCTCAATCTTTCCCAGCATCAGGGTCTTTTCAAATGAGTCAGCTCTTTGCATCAGGTGGCCAAAGTATTGGAGTTTCAGCTTCAACATCAGTCCTTCCAATGAACACCTAGGACTGATCTCCTTTAGGATGGACTGGTTGGATCTCCTTGAAGTCCATGGGACTCTCAAGAGTCTTCTCTAACACCACAGTTCAAAAGCATCAATTCTTTTGAACTGGGGCTCAGCTTTCTTTATAGTCCAACTCTCATATTTGATGGTACTGATTAGTAATAATGGTGAGTTATGTCTGATATGAAATAAATGTTGGCCGATTGAATTTAGAAGGCATTTAGGAGACACAGACTCTGTCTTAGAGACTGGCTTTGTAGGAAGAAGGGTTGGTTGTATTGGTAAACACAGGAGGAAGTATGCTAGCCTCAATGTTGATGTAGGTGGTCGTTAGTAGGATTGATCAGATTAGCCAATAGCATGGTTCCTATTGTCTCTGGTCTGATCCATGTAGTGTGCATGTAGTATGTTGTTTCCAGACATACCTTGTCAGCAGCAGAATTAAATTACCAGGACTAAAGTGATACACCAACAGATGTATAGTCAACACTGGTGAGGGTGAGGGCTTTTCAGGTAAGGAAGGGGCACAGTTGCAGAGTAGGAGTTAGCATAAGGGATCATCTGTGGCCAGCAGTAGAGGGGCCAGTTGTCTCCTCAGTAGAGGGTCCAGTTGTCCCTTGGGTATTGTGAAAATGCTGTTCACAGTGCAGGGCTGATTAATTTTATTTTCTGGGTATTAGGAGCGGGTCCAGGTTTGTTACAGTGTTCCTAGTTGAGCCAAGTACCTGGGCAACAGGTAAGGATTACTCTTTCTCTGAATTATGTCAAGGTGCTTTGTTTAGCTTATACCTGATGATGAGAGGATGCTAAGAATGATCTCACAGTTGATGGCCCACAGCAGGTTCTCTTCAGGAATAAGGGGGAAGTGGCTTGGATTTTCTGTGAGATGAAAAGGAAAGGTGAAAGTAACAGATGGTCTTTTTTTTGCTATGAGCAGCAATGTCAGGGTTCCCATGTCTGTGAAAATGGTTATTGGACATATTGGTGTGTGTATAAACACCACCAAGTTATAGTCTCCTTATTCATTGTCTGTGTAAATGTCATGTAGTTATGACATGGGTATATATGTGTGATTAATGTAATCAGATATATAAGTAATATTTTTTACTATTTGGGGTAGCCAGTGACCTCCAATGTCTCTTAATAGCTCTTGTTTTAAAAGTTTATTATATTTTTCTTTGACACATATTACTGTAGTATAACAGGATAGATTTATTTATATTATTTTTGGTTGTGCTCAGCCTTTGTTGCTGCATGCGGGCTTTTTCTATTTGCAGAGAGTGGGGTCTGCTGTCTAGAGGCAGTGCATGGGCTTCTCATTGCAGTGCCTTCTCCTGTTGCAGAGTACAGGCTCCAGGAGGGCAGGCTCAGGGTGGCGAATGGGCTTATTGCTCAGCTGCATGTGGGATCTTCCTGGAACAGGGATTAAACCTTTGTTCCCTGTATGGGCAGGTGGATTCTTATGCACTGTACCACCAAGGAAGTCCAAGATTGAATTTTTTTTTTCTTAATCTGTGTGATTTTATACTGTCCTCTACTGCATTTACTTTGTGGTGAGGTGAAAATATTGATCTGACTATATGACTGTATAACTTATGGCACCCTCAAAGTCTGTAAAGCTGCTTTGGTAACCCTTGAATAAAATTAACAGGGGTTGACACAAGTGTAAGCCAATAGAAAAGCTTTATAGGTATCTACCATTGCTGAAGTATATTTAATGGCTCCTACCAGGAAGAGCCCTAATGAAATTCATTTCCCAGTTCTGATGTGGTCCTTCTCTGCTCTTTCTCCTCCCATGAAGTAACCCCAGTCTGTATTTCTGTCATGTGGTACAGTTCTAATGATTTTGAGTAAATGTCTCCCTGCTGGATTGAATCTTCTATTTATAACCCATTTTCATAACCTCATCGTCCCTTAAAGCCTTGACTTCTCATGTCCCCACCGATAGAAAGGTGTGATGGCCCAACTCAAAATTTAGAAACTTTCCCTCCTTCAGGAGGCTCACCTGCTTTGTGGTTTGGTTAGTTTGTTAGCTTTGGCTTTGTATCGACCCTCCTGTGTGTCTTGTGTGAGCCAAAGTGTAGGTGGAATGAGAGCCATATAGCAATTTTTTCTCACATTAGTTTACCGAAATATTTCTGACTTGTATTTTCCAATTCTGATGCTGCCAAAGTCTCAACCTAGCACTTAGCTCATTAGCCACCAAGCAGACATCAGTAAAAATATGAGTTTTAGGAAAATGTTTGTTAAGGTCATACTCTATTTCCAGGACTACTGTGCACACAGTTAAGTTCATTGGGCACTTTGGCCCATTCCCTACAATGGAAATTGGAGTGTTTGATTAAGGGCGATAGGTTGTCCACTGTCTGGCTCCCTTGTACTGCACACTTACCCTCTTGCTAAAGAAAGACTATTGCTTTTCTTGGTTTGAGAGTGCTGAGCATCCTCCTTCTAGTCCCTACTGAGCAAGAGTCAGAGGCATTTCAGGGGAATTGGGCAGGTTAACCTCAGTGACAGGATACGTAGCTATTGCCTCAAGAAGTGAAAATTTAGCAGAGCCTGGATTAGCTAGAGCCTGTAGATACCATTGCCATTTTAATAAGGAGGACTCTATTGCAGATCACTGTTATAAGACCTATTTCTATTACCGTGGGCATAAAAGGAATCACAGTCCACCAGATAATTGACTCTGTCTAGTAACGGCTTCAGCTCCGATAGTGCCCAGTACACAACTGCTTGTTGCCACTCTAGTGGTGAAAGTAACTTTGGGCTGAATCTGGGCATTTTCCTGTCTTTTTGGCTCTTGGAAGCAATTTTTGGGTGGTCAGAACCTCTGATTGTATATCCTGTCTCAAGGCACAAGCTAGAGAACAAAGAGGTGTCATTCAGTTTGTCTAGGGGATGTTGTTAGTCAAGTCCCACTGAAAATGAAAGACCTGTAGGTGACTTGCTAGACAAAGCTTTTCTAGTTTTATAGGTGTAGAGTATAGTGAAGGCAGAATACAGATATTCCTGCAAATATTGTGAGAGGCTGAACAGCCTAGGAGCCTGCCTTGTATTTCATTAGGGCTAGTTTGCTGTTCTGAATTCCAAATGTATCTCCCAAATTTAAACAGATTGGTAAGGCCTTATATTTTAAGCAAGTGTCTAATCCATTGAGGTGTGGTGTTTATTCACAGTTGTGATGGTGTGTGACAGCCTCTTGGACAGGTATAGTGAGAAGGGTGTCGTCAGTATAATGCCAAAGCCAAGTTTTTGTGAGAGTATGAGTCAGGTGTCTAGGTCTCAGCAGCAAATCTCATGTGCAATTTCAGAGTTATTTCAGTACACCAAAGGTAGTCAGGAAAGGCTGTACTGTTGACCCTCAAAGGTGAAGAAAATTCTATTACTTTTTCAAACATGGGTGCTTATAATAATTGATTTCAAAGTTCTGTTTTAAGCCAAGATATATTCAGTTCAGTTCAGTTCAGTTCAATCGCTCAGTTGTGTCCGACTCTTTGCGACCCCATGAATCGCAGCACGCCAGGCCTCCCTGGCCATCACCAACTCCCGAAGTTCACCCAGACCCACGTCCATCGAGTCAGTGATGCCATCCAGCCATCTCATCCTCTGTTGTCCCCTTCTCCTCCTGCCCCCAATCCCTCCCAGCATCAGAGTCTTTTCCAATGAGTCAACTCTTCGCATGAGGTGGCCAAAGTACTGGAGTTCAGCTTTAGCATCATTCCTTCCAAAGAACACCCAGGGCTGATCTCCTTCAGAATGGACTGGTTGGATCTCCTTGCAGTCCAAGGGACTCTCAAGAGTCTTCTCCAACACCACAGTTCAAAAGCATCAATTCTTCGGCACTCAGCCTTCTTCACAGTCCAACTCTCACATCCATACATGACCACAGGAAAAACCATAGCCTTGACTAGCCGGACCTTTGTTGGCAAAGTAATGTCTCTGCTTTTGAATATGCTATCTAGGTTGGTCATAACTTTCTTTCCAAGGAGTGAGCATCTTTTAATTTCATGGCTGCAGTCACCATCTGCAGTGATTTTGGAGCCCAGAAAAATAAAGTCTGACACTGTTTCCACTGTTTCCCCATCTATTCCCATGAAGTGATGGGACCAGATGCCATGATCTTCGTTTTCTGAATGTTGAGCTTTAAGCCAAGTTTTTCACTCTCCACTTTCACTTTCATCAAGAGGCTTTTTAGTTCTCTTCACTTTCTGCCATAAGGGTGGTGTCATCTGCATATCTGAGGTTATAGATATTTCTCCCAGCAATCTTGATTCCAGCTTGTTTTTCTTCCAGTCCAGCGTTTCTCTTGATGTACTCTGCATATAAGTTAAATAAGCAGGGTGATAATATACAGCCTTGACATATTCCTTTTCCTATTTGGAACCAGTCTGTTGTTCCATGTCCAGTTCTAATTATTTCTTCCTGACCTGCATACAGGTTTCTCAAGAGGCAGGTCAGGTGGTCTGGTATTCCCATCTCTTTCAGAATTTTCCACAGTTTCTTGTGATCCACACAGTCAAAGGCTTTGGCATAGTCAATAAAGCAGAAATAGATGTTTTTTCTGCAACTCTTTCGCTTTTTCCATGATCCAGCAGATGTTGGCAATTTGATCTCTGGTTCCTCTGCCTTTTCTAAAACAAGCTTGAACATCTGGAAGTTCACGGTTCACGTATTGCTGAAGCCTGGCTTGGAGAATTTTGAGCATTACTTTACTAGCATGTGAGATGAGTGCAATTGTGTGGTAGTTTGAGCATTCTTTGGCATTGCCTTTCTTTGAGATTGGAATGAACACTGACCTGTTCCAGTCCTGTGGCCACTGCTAAGTTTTTCAAATTTGCTGGCATATTGAGTGCAGCACGTTCACAGCATCATCTTCCAGGATTTGAAATAGCTCCACCGGAATTCCATCACCTCCACTAGCTTTGTTCGTAGTGATGCTTTCTACTGTGCACTTGACTTCACATTCCAGGATGTCTGGCTCTAGGTCAGTGATCACACCATCGTGATTATCTGGGTCGTGAAGGTCTCTTTTGTACAGTTCTTCTGTATTCTTGCCATCTCTTCTTAATATCTTCTGCTTCTGTTAGGTCCATACCATTTCTGTCCTTTATCGAGCCCATCTTTGCATGAAATGTCCTCTTGGTATCTGTAATTTTCTTGAAGAGATCTCTAGTCTTTCCCATTCTGTTGTTTTCCTCTATTTCTTTGCATTGATCACTGAGGAAGGCTTTCTTATCTCTTCTTGCTATTCTTTGGAACTCTGCATTCAGATGCTTATGTCTTTCCTTTTCTCCTTTGCTTTTGATATTCAAACTACCAGACAGTTGCACTCATTTATTTCTCATGCTAGTAAGGTTATACTCAAAATCTATCAAGTTAGGCTTCAACAATATGTGAACTAAGAATTTCCAGATGTACAAATCTGGGTTTATAAAAGGCAGAGGAACCAGAGATCAAATTGCCAACATTCCTTGAATCATAGAGAAAGCAAGGGAATTCCAGAAAAAATATCTACTTCTGCTTCATTGACTATGTTGAAGCCTTTATGTGGATCACAATAAACTGTGGAAAATTCTTAGAGAGATGAGAATACCATACCACCTTACCTGTCTCCTGAGAAACCTGATTTTGGGTCAAGAAACAACAGTTAGAAACTTGATGGAATAACTGGTTCAAAATTGGGAAAGGAGTACATCAAGGCTGTTTATTGTCACCCTGCCTATTTAACTTCTATGCAGAGTACCTCATGTGAAATGCCAGGCTGGATGTATCACAAGCTGGAATCAAGACTGCTGAAAGAAATATCAGCACCCTCAAATATGCAGATGAAGTGAAGTGAAGTAGCTCAGTCATGTCCTACTCTTTGCAATCCCATAGACTGTAGCCTACCAGGCTCCTTTGTCCATGGAATTTTCCAGGCAATAGTACTGGAGTAGATTGCCATTTCCTTCCCCAGGGGATCTTCCCAACCTAGGGATCGAACCCAGGTCTCCCGCATTGTAGACAGACGCTTTACCATCTGAGCCACCAGGGAAGTTATGCAGATAGTACCACGCTAATGGCAGAAAGTGAAGAATAACTGAAGAGCCTCTTGATGAGAGTGAAAGACGAAGTGAAAAAGCTGGGTTAAAATCCAACTTTCAAAAAAATACAATCAAGGTATCCAATCCCATCACCTCATGGCGAATAGAAGGGGAAAAAGTGTAAGGAGTGATCGACTATTTTCTTGGGCTCCAAAATCACTATGGATGGTGACTGGGCCATGAAATTAAAAGAAGACCCTTGTTCCTTGAAAGGAATGCTATGACAAACCTAGGTAGTATGTTAAAAAGCAGAAACATCACTTTACCAACAAAGGTCCATATAGTCAAAGCTATGGTTTTTCCAGTAGTATGTATGGATGTGAGAGTTGGACCATATAGAAAGCTGAACACTGAAGAATTGATGCTTTCTAACTGTGGTACTGGAAAAGGTCAGTTTTCATTCCAATCCCAAAGAAAGGCAATGCCAAAGAATGCTCAAACTACCATACAATTGCACTCATCTCACACGCTAGTAAAATAATGCTCAAAATTCTCCAAGCCAGGGTTCAGCAATACGTGAACTGTGAACCTCCAGATATTCAATCTGATTTTAGAAAAGGCAGAGGAACGAGAGATCAAATTGCCAACATCCGCTGGATCATGGAAAAAGTGAGAGAGTTTCAGAAAAACATCTATTTCTGCTTTATTGACTGTGCCAAAGCCTTTGACTGTGTGGATAACAATAAACTGTGGAAAATTCTGAAAGAGATGGGAATACCAGACCACCTGACCTGCCTCTTAAGAAACCTGTATGCAGGCCAGGAATCAGCAATTAGAACTGGACATGGAACAACAGACTGGTTCCAAATAGGAAAAGGAGTACATTAAGGCTGTATATTGTCACCCTGCTTATTTAACTTATATGCAGAGTACATCATGAGAAACGTGGGGCTGGAGGAAGCACAAGCTGGAATCAAGATTGCTGGGAGAAATACCAATAACCTTGGATATGCAGATGACACCACCCTTATGGCACAAAGTGAAGAGGAGCTAAAAACGCTCTTGATGAAAGTGAAAGAGGAGAGTGAAAATGTTGGCTTAAAGCTCAACATGCAGAAAATGAAGATTATGGCATCTGGTCCCATCACTTCATGGGAAATAGATGGGGCAACAGTGGAAACAGTGTCAGACTTAATTTTTTTTTTTTTTTTGGGGGGGGGGCTCCAAAATCACTGCAGATGGTGACTGCAGCCATGAAATTAAAAGACACTTACTTCTTGGAAGAAATGTTATGACCAGCCTTGTGTGCTGCAATTCGTGGGGTCGCAAAGAGTCAGACACGACTGAGCGACTGAACTGAACTGAACTGAACTGATATATTGATACGATGCTGCATAAGGAGTTTTGAGGTCAGGATCTCAATAAAAGAATGATATATGCCATGATTTAAATTTCCAGAATGAACTGTGGTACTGGAGAAGACTCTTGAGAGTTCCTGGACAGTAGGGAGATCAAGCCAGTCAATCTTAAACAAAATCAATCCTGATTATTCATTAGAAAGACTGATGCCAAAGCTTAAGCTCCAGTACTGATGCAAAGAGCCGACTCACCGGTAAAAACCCAGGTGCTGGGAAAGACTGAAGGAAGGAGGAGAAGGGGATGACAGAGGATGAGATGGTTGGATGGCATCACCGAGTCAATGGACATGAGTTGAGAAATCTCCAGGAGTAGTGAAAGACAGGGAAACCTGGCGTGTTGTAGTCCATTGCGTCTCAAATAGTTGGACATGACTAAGTGACTGAACAAGAACAATAATCCAGTACAGATCTCCTACCTGTTTTCCCAAATATATGTTAACACTCTTGATTTTCAGACTTAGACTTACTTTAGATTATAAAATTGTATTATTTTACAGTATTATCTCTTGTTTATAGTTTATTTTAAATGTTTAATTATAGGTTATCTGCTTCTATAACTGCTAAAATAATTATAGTTTTATTAATATTTTGTTTTATATTTTTTTGTTTTTTTTCTTTTTGGCTTCTTATTAGTTTTATTTTCTATAGTTTATAGTCTTCCACTTTTTAATAAAAGTCTGATTTACCTGTTATTTATTCACTTTGGTTTTCATTTTAATGGAGCTTTTCCTGGACTTAATTTGTTATCTATCACTTAAATTGTTATGCATCTATCACTTTTTTATAAATAACACAAAACTGTTTTTATTAGTCTCTTTAAAAGAATTTTTTCAAAAAAAGTACTTTATTCCACATCTTTGGTTCATTCTCTGTTCCTCTGTAGCAGTATTTTTTTTAATGTGTCCTATGTTAAATATTAACTATTTCTCTATTTCAGTTTCTTGTATATTGTTAGGATAAATATTCTTTTTAGATTCTCTGAAACACCTCAAGTATCATTCATTAAGCACGTCCAATCAGTCATCCATGACAGAAATAGGATGACAGAATTAATCATATGCTTAAAAGTAAAAGAGAAGACGCAACAAGATGGTATGAAATATTCACAAGATTATATATAAATCTTTTGTATAAAATAATAGAAGTGAGACAATCATTATTTTTCTCAGTAGGTGTAGTTATTTACAAAGAACCTCATAATTACTGACATTCTCTCATTGATTATACTTTAGTTATGCTCCTCTGGCCTCTTCTTGATGAGGACTCCACTTTGGCCTCCATCCTTTTTGGGACTGCATAGCCCAGCGTTGGCAAACATTCTGTCACATGGGTTTAGCAGGAATCCCCTGAACCTTGATGTCTTCTTTAAGTAGCTTCCCATTCACTGGGCCTTCAATTCACTGGACCTTCCAATTACTGCTCCTGGGCTATAAATCTGCAATTGTCCTTTATGTATTTGGAATTGAGGCCAGTTGTGTAATGAGGTCGCTTTTTCCCTTTTGCTGTAGTTTTTAAATTAAATCTATTTTTTCCACTTTACCATCCAGCTCTGGTTTTCTTTAAAAGGACACTTTAATTGCATGCAATAATACATGGATACTGTACATTGAAATTTGGTCAAAATTCTAAAAGAATAGGAAACAAAAGAGGTTTTTAGAGAGGTTTTTAAAAATGAAATTAGACATGCTTCTTTCATGGAAAACAGATAAAGAGAAAAATAGTAAAGGGAAGAGCCGAACGGTGGGGCTCAAGTGGCAGCATCTTCCAGAAAATCTTGCCCTATTAAGCTAATTGGTTTCCGTTTGCTTCCTCTCCAGCCCCCAGGTGCTTTCTGCTCTGCTAAGTAGGGTTCCCAGTTTTATAAGAGGGTGTGAGTGTATTACTCAGTGCGCAGTAAATACTCAGTAAAAAGCTAACTTCCTAACTGCCTGGAGGTGAGCTAACTTCCACAACAAATTGTTAAACAGGGAATAAGCCAGGAGGACCCCTGGCTCCTCCTTCAGTCTTGGAGACCTTTTATTTTCTATGCCCTGTGAGAGTGGATAAATATCTGAATTAGCAAAGGGGAGTGAGGAATGTTAGACTTCCCTGGTGGCTCAGTGGTAAAGAATCTGCTTGCCAATGCAGGAGATGCAGTGTTTGATCCCTGGGTCAGGAAGATATCCTGGAGAAGTAAATGGCAACCCACTCCAGTATTCTTGCCTGGAAAATCCTATGACTAGAAGAGCCTGGCTGGCTGCAGTCCACAGGGTTGCATAGAGTCGGAATATGACTGAGTGACTGAGCGCACATGCAAATGAGAAATGTCCTGTTTTGTATTAAGAAGAGTAAAAGCAAACATCTTTTCCAATAAAGGATGTGTGAATATGTATCTTACTATCAATTTTAAATTTTGTATATTTTGAATTGAGCATTATGTTAAACTTTATGACTTAAAAATAATGTTGATTTGGGGAATTCATTGGTACACTAAAAATATAATCTCCATAGAATTAATTTTGTGAACAGGATTATTTTGTAAGGAAGCTAATTCCTGATGTGACAAAAAGATTTTCTTATTACACAGTTTATCTTGATTCTTAAACTTCAGAGTACAGAATTGATACTGTATAAAAGTGTGATTTTTGAGAATGGGATTTTACAAAGGAATAGATTTGGAGAAGGCAATGGCACCACTCCAGTACTCCTGCCTGGAAAATCCCATGGATGGAGGAGCCTAGTAGGCTGCAGTCCATGGGGTCGAGAAGAGTCAGACATGACTGAGCGACTTCACTTTCACTTTTCACTTTCATGCATTGGAGAAGGAAATGGCAACCCACTCCAGTGTTCCTCCCTGAAGAATCCCAGGGACGGGGGAGCCTGGTGGGCTGCTGTCTATGGGGTCGCACAGAGTCAGACATGACTGAAGTGACTTAGCAGCAGATTTTAACATTGCCTTACTTAGAATATTTTTCTAAAGTTATCTATCAATTTTTCTGTCTCCTTTGGAACTTGTAAAATATTTAACTGGGTTTATATTGGATAAGTTAAGTGCCCAAGAGTTCATTGCATGCAGTTAGGCAATAGTACTTCACACTCTGTCACAGCACATTCTTTACTCATGAATATCTTTCATTTTTATTTTTTTAAAATTTTTATTGTGGCTGAGATTAAAAAATAATTTATGATTGAAAATTGTATGCAATGGATTTTTAGGTCACATAGCTACTTTACTTGATATTCCAGAAATGTTGTTCTATATTTGAGTACTACAAACACCACCTAGATAGAAGTCTTCTTAAAATAGAAGCAAGATTGTTTGACGTTTGGTTGGTCTTGTTCTTTCCTGTGATAAAGTGATGCATGGAAAAACTTTAGCTTTTGAAAATATTTTGGCAAGTGAACTTAGAAAAAAAGTTGATTTTGTTCAAAGGTTTGACCTAGCTTAAGTATTAGACAAAAGCTGGTATTGATATTGAAAATAATAAGAGTTTATATTCTTCATTTCACCAGTGCTTATAAAAAGACAAGTTTTTACACCAATACCTACTGAACAAAAATTAGTAGTTTCATGTACTCTATTTACTACAGGAAGGAACCACAACATCCCAGTGTTTCTGAAAGTCTTTGATGGCTTTGTACTATTTAATAATAAGATAGCAAAAGATCTTCAGTGCAAGTTCAGTTTTTGATTATGCCAAAGAAACCAGAGTTCACAGCTAAATAAATAAATCATGTTCAATACCTTGGTTGAGTTTAACAAAATGTATTCAGCTGGATGAAAGATTGCTTGGGACATTGTAGGTAAGGGTTCCAAACTGTAATTGAGAATGTCAAAACAAATCATAACAAAATGTACTTCTGTGCAGATTTATGCTTTGCACCAGACATTCCTAATGCATGGGATAGTTACACACAAAAAAGCCTTCAGTGTTGGCTATGAAATTGTATGATAGAGGAAGATTAATTTCTCTCTTCCTTTATAACACATACTAATGGCTCTAGCTGTATGAGAGCATTTTGAATACAAAGGCCATGAATTATATGAACCATACGTGAGATTTGACTGGAAAGAAGTAATTCTCAATATGCTAATAATATGGTGTATTGCTTAGAACAGTGGTACAATCCAAATATAAACCCTATGCTGCTACTACTGCTGCTGTTAAGTCGATTCAGTTGAGTCTGACTCTGTGCGACCCCATAGATGGCAGCCCACCAGGCTCCCCCGTCCCTGGGATTCTCCAGGCAAGAACACTGGAGTGGGTTGCCATTTCCTTCTCCAATGCATGAAAGTGAAAAGTGAAAAGGAAGTCGCTCAGTCGTGTCGGACTCTGTGCGACCCCATGAACTGGGATTTTCTAGGCAAGAGTACTGGAGTGGGGTGCCATCGCCTTAGGCAATGTAAAATTTTCATATTAATTCTAATAACATATTTTGTTTAATCCAAAATATCCAAAACATTATCCTTTCAACATGTGATCAATATAAAAATTATTGAGATAATTTACATATTTTTATTATGCTTGTAAATTTGGTGTATATTTTATGCTTGCAGTAAATCTTAATATAGACTAGTCATATTTTAAGCTTCACCTGATTTCAGTAGTATAATTATAGATTTATAGGCATTTATTATATTAAGTAGTGATTCAAGTTAGAGATTTAGTCATATATTGGCATATTTCTTTGTAAAACTTAGATATTGATTAACCAAAATCAGTATTTTCAAGTGGAAATGCTTCATATGTTTACGATAGTTGAAATAGAAAGCAAAAATCCAGGTATCATTTTGTTTTTTATATTAGTGGTTTGTCCTAATACCCTAATCTTATATAAAGTTTTTCTCCCCTGTGCGTATTGAGTATCTCAATATTTCTTTAATGTAGAAAATGGATATAGAGTCAAACCATTTCATTGGAGACTATACCTATGATTAAAATTTTATAAATCCACATATATCTCTTCCATTTAAAAAGAATTGAAGCTCTGTAGGATCTGTGCTCTCAGGAACACTTAAAAAAAAAAAACAATTTCATTTACTTGCCCATTCTCTATCACCATAACTTACTGAATGACATTAATCCCTTAACTTGTCTGCCAGCACTGATTATGAGATAATGAGCTGACCTGTCTAAACTAGTAGCCTAAGCCAGAAATAGTGCTGACTATCCTTCAGTGAGAAGAATGGATAATGGTATGTGCAAGAGATGGGCAGTAACTGGACAAGAACACAGTAAATGTCTATAGTCAAATATTCTCTTCATAGGGAAAGTGTCTGCCTGCTTAGCCAGGCTATAAAGGCAGGAGGGAGATATCAAATCATGAGGATGACTTATGCAGACCACCTCAAGAAGCACTAATTAACTGATTTGGCTTTAAATAAAGAAAAAAAAAAAAAAAACAAGAATAGTCATCCTTGATATAAGCAAAGGAAATATGATCAGTTCAGTTGAGTTCAGTTGAGTCGCTCAGTCGTGTCTGATTCTTTTCGACTCTCTGCATGAATTGCAGCATGCCAGGCCTCCCTAAGTAAGTAAGTAAGTGTTAGTCGCTCATCGTGCCCGACTCTTTGCGACCCCATGGACTGCAGCCCATCAGGTTCTTTTGTCCATGAGATTTTCCAGGCAAGGATACTGGAATGGGTTGCCATTTCCTTCTCCACAGAATCTTCCCAACCCAGGGATCAAACCCTGGTCTTCTGCACTGCAGGCAAATTCTTTACCAACTGAGCTACAAGGGAAGCCCTCCAGGCCTCCCTGTCCATCACCAGTTCCCGGAGTTCACTCAAACTCACGTCCATTGAGTCGGTGATGCCATCCAGCCATCTCATCCTCTGTCATCCCCTTCTTCTCCTGCCCCCAATCCCTCCCAGCATCAGAATCTTTTCCAATGAGTCAACTCTTCGCATGAGGTGGCCAAAGTACTGGAGTTTCAGCTTTAGCATCATTCCCTCCAAAGAAATCCCAGGGCTGATCTCCTTCAGAATGGACTGGTTGGAGCTCCTTGCAGTCCAAGGGACTCTCAAGAGTCTTCTCCAACACCACAGTTCAAAAGCATCAATTCTCAGACTTCAAAGCTCAGACTTCTTCACAGTCCAACTCTCACATCCATACATGACCACAGGAAAAACCATAGCCTTGACTAGATGGACCTTTGTTGGCAAAGTAATGTCTCTGCTTTTCAATATGCTCTCTAGGTTGGTCATAACTTTCCTTTCAAGGAGTAAGCATCTTTCAATTTCATGGCTACAGTCACAACCTGCAGTGATTTTGGAGCCCAGAAAAATAACATCTGACACTGTTTCCACTGTTTCCCCATCTGTTTCCCATGAAGTGATGGGACCAGATGCCATGATCTTCATTTTCTGAACATTGAGCTTTAAGCCAACTTTTTCACTCTCCTCTTTCACTTTCATCAAGAGGCTTTTTAGTTCCTCTTCACTTTCTGCCATAAGGGTGGTGTCATCTGCATATCTGAGGTTATAGATATTTCTCCCGGCAATCTTGATTCCAGCTTGTGCTTCTTCCAGTCCAGAGTTTCTCATGATGTACTCTGCATAGAAGTTAAATAAGCAAGGTGACAATATACAGCCTTGACGTACTCCTTTTCCTATTTAGAACTAGTCTGTTCCATGTCCAGTTCTAACTGTTGCTTCCTGACCTTCATATAGGTTTATCAAGAGGCTGATAGCAAATACTTCATCATATAATTAAGTTTTACAGGTCATATTTATTATCAGTTCAATCTGACCTATATTGATTAAATTTTTAACTAAAAGTTTTAAAATCACCATAAACCCACATCTTTTTATTTTATATCAACATGTTTGTTCTGTGCTAGTAGTGTGGGCATGTGTTCTATTAACCATTTTAACTTCCAGTTTGTTTTAAATGTCATGATAATGGACCGCATTATTTGAAAACTTAAGCATTCCATTCTTTTAAGATTCATTAAGCACAAACACTTCTAGTCATGGTTATAATACAAAAGTCAAGAACTTGTACCCTTATTTTGAAAGCAGTAATTGTTTTTCTTATATCTATTAATCAAAGCAGAATGAAATAAAAGTTAGTGTTAGCCCTTGAAAAATAAGCATGATGACTTGAAAAAGTTATAGATTATGCTCTATCTAAATAAAATATTATGGTAATAACATAGTAAAATGTGCTTGAAGAAATGAAAATATTAACTGTTTCAAGTCATAAATTATAACTAGTAATATTAAAATATAAAGCATGAATTAAAAGAAAATTTATTATGAAGAAGGTTTATGTATTTGTTTCACAAATTTAATATCTTTGATACACATTTTAAACAAATAGAGCAAAACTTCCATATAGAAAAAGAATGAAAAAAAACTAGTCAGTATGGTGAATAGATTAATAGTGCATCTGTAAAAATCAGTGCTAGTTTATCCACAATATGATTGACAGAATTGTGGCTTTAGCTTCTGTAGGAAAAAAGTATGTATCAGAGTGACTGTTTTAACTATGCTGTGCTGTGCTTAGACACTCAGCCATGTCCAATTCTTTGTGACCACATGGACTATAGCCTTCCAGGCTCCTCTGACCAGGCAAAGATACTGGAGTGGGTTGCCATGCCTTCCTCCAAGGGATCTTCCTAACCCAGGGATTGAACCCAGGTCTTCTGCATTGCAGGCACATTCTTTACCATCTGTGCTACTAGGAAAGTTATATTATTATGTTTTATCCTTAACTTTATATAAATGTTATGTAAAAGGACCCAATTTCACCAGGGTCCTTGAGCCCCATGAGTCTTATCCATAAAGAATATCAAGAGACTCACAAATAAAATGACTTAGGATTTGAAAAAAAGCATTGACCTAAAAGAGATGTTTCAAATCACCTAGTATAGAGCCATAATTTTATGGATAAAGATTATTTGCTGATTTTTGTCGAATAACCTGCCTCTAGACTCACAAGGTCCTAACTCACATTTTTCCAAATCTACATTTTCTTTGGCAATTTGCCCTCTCATATCAATACATGTGGAGAAGGCAATGGCACCCCACTCCAGTACTCTTGCCTGGAAAATCCCATGGACGGGGGAGCCTGGTAGGCTGCAGTCCATGGGGTCGCTGAGTCAGACATGACTAAGCGACTTCACTTTCCCTTTTCACTTTCATGCCTTGGAGAAGGAAATGGCAACCCACTCCAGTGTTCTTGCCTGGAGAATCGCAGGGACAGGGGAGCCTGGTGGGCTGCCGTCTATGGGGTCACACAGAGTTGGACACAACTGAAGTGACTTAGTAGCAGCAGCAGCAGCATCAATACGTGTGTTTTTCATGGCCAAAAGCTACCTTTCCTCGCCTCTAGGAAAGGGAGCTGCCTGGTCTTAGCCATATTCCTGGCCAGAGTAATTTATCCAGGCAGATGTTTAAGCTCCAGCAGTTCTCATGTCCCTATTCCTTCTTCCATAAGTTCAACGACATTGCAGAATAAACACAGAAACAAACCAACAAACTAAAAACCATGAGGCAGAGACTCAGAGATTCAGGCATCCTACAGTGGATACACAGTATGAGAAAGAAAAAGAAATGTTAATCTTTACAAAATAAAAAAAAGCTTCCCTGATGGCTCAGACAGTAAATAATCTACATGCAATGCAGGAGACATGGGTTTGGTCCCTGGGTTCTCCTCCAGGGTAAATACCCTGGAGGAGAGCATGGCAAACCACTGCAGTATTTTTACCTAAGAACTCCATGGACTGAGAAGCCTGATGGGCTACAGCCCATGGGGTCACAAAGAGTCGGACAGGACTGAGTCACACACACACACACACACAATCTTTATGAATTACTGAGATTTGGGGACTCATTTGTTATTATATTTTAGCTTAAGCTGACTGACTCAGGAAGTGCAGTAAATTATATCCAAAACTGAATCCTCCATGTTCTTTGAAAGATCTTTTATACTTAAAGTCTGGCTTGTATGCATTTATATGTATACAGAGCCTGTCTCCTGGCCAGAAACTCATGTGTGATCTTCCAGACCCCACTATAAACAATTACAAAGGCTTTCCCTGGTAGGGAAGACTCAGGGGGCAAGCTGCCCTCCCTATATCAGTCATGGAGCACAGCCAGCACTCTGAAGTCTCAGAAGGGAATTGCACTCAAGGACCCCACCACACCTCCTGGCCCAAGCTCTTTACTGTATTCCTGGTGGAGGTGCCTTGAAGGCAATGGCACCCCACTCCAGTACTCCAGTACTCTTGCCTGGAAAATCCCATGGATGGAGGAGCCTGGTAGGCTGCAGTCCATGGGGTTGCTAAGAGTCGGGCACGACTGAGCGACTTCACTTTCACTTTTCACTTTCATGCATTGGAGAAGGCAATGGCAACCCACTCCAGTACTCTTGCCTGGAGAATCCCAGGGACAGATGAGCCTAGTGGGCTGCCGTCTATGGGGTCGAACAGAGTCGGACACGACTGAAGCGACTTAGCAGCAGCAGTGGGGGTGCCTTGATGCACAGGCCCCTCAGCCACGGAGTTCCCCAGGGCCTCTACCAAGACCTCTTCATTGAGGGGAAGAACAAACTTTAAAGGTTTTTCCCCCCAGATTCAGTATTTAATGCCTTTTCACTCTTAGTCCTATCCTCACTTCTTTTCCTGAATCCTTGGGTCCATAAAATGACAGGAGCCTTTTGTTTGGTTCCGCCTCAGCAGTGGGACCCCAAGTCTCTGGTGATCCACCTGACCCTCTCAGAGGCCCATTCCATGGGGAGGAATGAAATGTTGGGAAAACATTTTCTGCTTTTCAGCCTCATCTTATGCTGTTGTGGTGATTCAGGGCTTGATGGTTACTTTTGTTTTGGTTTATTATCTTTTTTTCCCTTACCTGAATGCATAACTTTAATAAATAATGCTATGTTGCACCAAAAGATAGAGGTCAGGAGTAAATAAATTATAAGTTAAATAGTAGTATACAGTAATCTTCACTTGTTAAATAAAACGTGAGATCCTCTGGGATTTTTTATTTGCTTGTTTTATTTCCTTGATAGCTTAGTTGGTAAAGAATCCTCCTGCAATGCAGGAGACCAGGGTTCGTTTCCTAGGCCGGGAAGATCTGCTGGAGAAGAAATGGGCTTCACACTCCAGTATTCTTGGGCTTCCCTGGTGGCTCAGCTGGTAAAGAATCCGCCTGCAATGCAGGAGACCTGGATTCAACCCCTAGGTTGGGAAGACACCCTTGAGAAGGTTCGGCTTCCCACTGGAGTGGGTAGCCGTTCCACTTCCACATCCGGGTGATTTTTGTTCCCTGCTGTTTATTGTTTTCCCCCTCAAATAGATTTGGTTTGTTGGTTTATTTTTTCATCCTTTTCTCCAGTAAAAGTTATGAGCATTTTAAATTACACAAAAGAAAACTGAAAACAAAAAAGAGGAAAAAATAGCACTATGGTTGTTTGTGGTCTTAAGAGGCTGCTCTGACACCTTGGGCTTGCTCCTTCCAGCTCAGTTCAGCCCCTGTGACTGCTAAAGGATATATTTCTATTTATGTTAGTTATTTGATAACAATTTGACAGTAAGTTCAAAACAGTGAATTTGGCCAAATGGAAAGGTGGAGGAAGCTAAGAAGAAGTTCACTATGTATTTCCTCTTCCAATTTAAAAAGAAATTTTCATTATTTCTAATCACCTGTGGTTTAAGTTACTATATTTTAAAAGTTGGTAGCTTGAAAAATTATGATGTGAAGAAAATGTGTAGAAAGACTTGGATAATCAGATTGGCTCTTGTCTGTTATAATCTATAATCAATGAAGAGATTAAACATTCAGTCCAATGTCTCTTTCAAAAGAAAGAAAAGAATATAGTTTACCTAGACTCTTTAATTTGTCTCATATTTAAGCTTTTATACAGATGTAAACATTAGGTTTTCCATTATGTTGATTGATTCCAGATGTCTTAAGAATATTCCTCTCTGTAGATTTGAGCACAGTGGGTTTTTAAAAAGCTGTTATTTTGAGTGATGATCATCTAGGAAAGGAATATGGCATTTCTAGGAGAATTCTACCATTTCTGTAAAATGTAAGATTAGCTCATGGTGGGGGAGAGAAATGTATAATAACATCAAACATATGAAATTCTTATAATGAGGTCTTGAATACTTACTTGATCATAGGGGAAAGAAATAAAGAGAGATTCTTTCAAGGTATTTTATGTATTTAAGGGGAAAACAAGGTTTCTCGGTGGTGCTGTAGTCCTCAACACACAGTGAAGGTCACTGCAGTAGGAAGTGTCTCTGCTGATTTAGATAAATGTGGCCTTATTCCAATATATTCTGCTTTTCCTTTTGTCCAATTGAAAACCGACCACAGGTTTTTTTTTACTGTAGGCTGTCAGACAGAGCACAAATATTTCATAAACCGTAGTGGGCTTATTAAGTTGGCACCAACTTTAACCTTTAGGGCAGTTTACTTCATGATTTGAAATTCTTCCCCCCTTCTTTATTACAGAATACAAAATACAGATGTTCTTGTCTTGAAAGTCTGATGTTAATGATATCACCAATCCATGTGCTAGTATTAGTATACAAATCTAAGATAATAGATCATGGTTTATGAATGAAGGTGGCTATGGAGATGTACTATGAATGAGTAGTTTACACTAAAAGGCCCCAAATAAACCAGCCTTTTAACAACTGGATGATACTTATGTTTAATTTATGCCTATGCTGTCTGCTTGCTGTAATTAAATAAAATAAAAAGAAAAAAAGCATGAATGAAAAAATTTTTGAAACTTGAAATTTTTTTTTTAAGGATTACTTTAAGCCTGACAGTGCACTTTCATAAACTGGACAGTGTTAGATAAGTTTAAAATATACTCAGTATAATTTGTATTAGAATCCTGTATGTGGGATAATTATTGTTGCCATTTTCCAGACAAGGAATGTTGATAGCTTGCTCAAAGTCTCATATCTATGGGTACCAAAGAGGGATTCAGACCTGGGTACAGTAATTTCAGAGTCCATGCTTTTAACCACTGTACTACTAATAAGTTGGATAAAATACAATTAGTAATAGAAAGAAAGTTATAGTAAAGGGCTAAAGAAGAAGGAAACACTGATCAATAAAACTAAACTAAAAATAAACTTTACAGAATAGTAGAAAAACGCAAAACAAATAATGAAATCCTTATATTTACTAAAAACATTTAATGAGACAGTTCAGTTCAGTTCAGTTCAGTCGCTCAGTCGTGTCCAGCTCTTTGCCACCCCATGAATCGCAGCACGCCAGGCCTCCCTGTCCATCACCAACTCCCAGATTTCACCCAGACTCACGTCCATCGAGTCAGTGATGCCATCCAGCCATCTCATCCTCTGTCATCCCCTTCTCCTCCTGCCCCCAATCCCTCCCAGCATCAGAGTTTTTCCAATGAGTCAACTCTTCGAAT